>NC_141469.1:14185274-14785274 GCF_009769465.1 Tauraco erythrolophus
AAATAACAGCAACACTGAAGATACGGGGAGTGGGCGTCAGCGTGTGGCAGGAAACAGAGCAGGAGGTGCCAGCAGTACGTGGTCTTGCTGCCAACGCAGGCGGTGCGGATGCTGTCGAGCACTCGCTGCTGTTATCACCGGTTCGGGATAACGCTGCTTGGCCTCAGGGGTTAAAAACACACCTCTCTTTTCTAGGGGAGCGTACCTTAAGGTGGCTTGTGGGATGAAGCTCAGCCCTGGTTTGACATCGTGTATTCATTAGATGAGCATTACATCCACATGTGCAGAGCGGAACTTAATTCCACAGATCCAAGGAAGAACAGGTTAAAAAACCCACTTAAAATACTTGTAGAAAATTACATTTCAAATACTCTAGACCATCGTCTTTTCTATTCTACTGAATGTTATCAAATGTTACAATAAGATAATCCTACGTAAGGCTATAAACCTATGATATTTTTGCCAGCTCACAAGCATTCAGCTGGGAAAATGAGTATAAACAGAAGTAGAATCACCTTATCAAAAATAACCAAATCACCAAATTGTGGTGAAACAGAAAGCACCTTAGGAAATGCCATAATCCACTCATGGTCTGGTGATGATTCCTATCTTGACAAATATTTCAAACCTTTTTCCTTCATAGGGCTTTCTACCACATCCCACACTCCTGTACTTCTCTTCTACTTATTTTTGCTGTTATCTGTTCTTTCTTTGGCAGTTCCTGCGTTAGTCTTCTGGCTCTCCAAACATCTGTAGTTTTTTGTCATTTCTATTTCTATTCCCTCTTTCTCAGCATTCATCCTGTTTGGAGCTCCAAATAGCTCCATAACATGCACGCCTGCCTTTTCACGAGATTGTTCTCCTGGCAGTAACTGGTGAAGCACAACGTTGGCAATAAGCCTCCGATGAGTCAATGAAACTGCATGAAATGATGGCACAGCACATGTGAGACAATGTGCTACACAATAAGGAAATCTGGAAATTTGTAATTAGCCTCCATCAGAAGGCTCCTTGTCATGGGCCCTGATACAACAGGGTCCTTGACCATAAGCCCAACCTTAGAAACGAGTTGTGTCTGACTTCAGACAGGACTATTTCAACGCTCAAAGTCTCCTCTGGCACAGGTAGCCTTACTGAGCTATGTATTGGACAGTCAACTGTACTAGTGATTAATTTTAAACAATTAAAAGTTTTAAACAACTACCTTGAGCCATGAACTGCCCTCCTGTAAGTAGCTACCAGCATTGCTAGCACTGTACACGATGCCTTTGGTACATATGGCACTTAGAAAACTATTACTGGAAGCAGAAGCAGAATAAGATCACACCATTTGATTATGCTCACCTCTTGTCTTTTAATGCAGTAACATTCTTTTTCTTCTAGAGCCAAAACCAAAGAATGCATTCTTCTTGTATTAAGATATAATAATTGTAGCCTGAGTATGCGCTTCTTAACAAGATTTTAGATAATTTTATTATTTTAGATAATAGATATTTTTACTAATACTGCTTTCCAGATGGTGATGACCAGCCTGATAAGCCTATACTGATACTCAAATCCAGCACCAGCTTTTTAACCCCTCATCCTTACTGACCCAAGAGGCAAAATATTTCTTTCCTAATCTGTACTTACTCTGTAACATTTGATGTATTAAAAGCAACATTTAATGAAGGTAGCTGCTATTCTGTGCTGTCTATCACAGACCTTTTGGTAAATTTTCCTAATACACAAAGGCCCCATGTGAAATGCAACATGAGCACATATTTTAAGCATAAAGTATGTACTGGACTCTGTGGAAGACCAAAACAGCCCAAAACCCCAACAATCCATGTTTATGCAATACTGAGGCCATGTACTCTGATTCTATACAGATCTTCCGCTTTGCTTGGTGTCTATTCAAATGAGATATGGAAGTGCATTAAGTTGCATTTTTAGCATATTACATCTCCCATCTGCAAAATAAAATAAAAACCTTCTCATTTCCTATGAAAATGCTTTTCCACTCTTTAATGTGGTCAGTGAATATCTTCACTTTTTATCTCCCCTTTCCGATTACTGCAGTTTTCACTCTTGCCAAGCTTGCTAATGAAATCACAGAGAAAATCATGTTAATGAATTAATAGTACATCTGTGACAGTGAGATAGCACAAGACTAAACAGAGTCTATAAAAGGATTTCAATCATTTAAAATGCATTTTAAAATGCCCAGAATTTTCATCAAAGATAGGTTTATTCACTCAAGTTGGATAACTGCTTTAGAACCAGATTTTCTATTTGTTTGCAATGATTTAATATCATTCTCTTAACTTAGAAGAAAACTCACAAATAGAGATGTGAAGAACAATTAAGAGGAAAACACTGTCCACTGCCTAGACAGTGTGATTCGGACAGAAACTTAATCAGATAATTCATTGCCATTATTTAGAGATGTGTAGTTGGGTACTCATGTACTAGACTTATTAGATACACTTCCATAAAATAAGGTCTATCTTGACTTTAAAGACAGACTGAACTGTACCTGTAACAGCTCAGGTCTAGGCAGAAGAGAGAGAGTCAACAACTTCACGTCGGGACTGATCTGGACTTCTGAGTTTCAGGCAGCTTTTCACAATCCTGACATGATCTGCAATGCTCAGTTTCTGCTATTTAAGTGAACTTCTGGTAGGTCTGAAGATCATTTGATGATCTATAGAGGCTGGTGACTATAGCAGAGTAGAGCAGAAAAACATGGTGGATCCCTGAAGCTATGACAAGGAAATAAGTTGTTATGTACATGAAAGAAATGTTGAAGAAAACAGCTTCTGATTTTTCATCGAAGTCATAAAGGACAGAAGGAAGATGCATAGAGAGAAAGATTCAGCTTTTAACCTTGATCAGAAAAGCTTACTTGGGAAGAGTTGCACTTACTATATAGTTTACTATTAGTTCCTCCACATCTGACTGGTGTATGGATGGGAGATGAACAGCAATGCAGCCATGTCATGTGAAGAATGAGCATGAACACTGCATTTGTACATGCTATTGGGAATTATTAACATCACCACCACCACGAAGCCACAGGCAGATTTAGCTGAGATGCATTCACAGATCTTCCATCGTAAGTAACTGCTCATCCTTGACCTCAGCTACCTTTCTTTGAAAATTTCCCCCTGCCCCTTAAAATGTTTTGGCCAAAAAGACAGATGATCTACCACATGTCAGAATATTACAGCTGTTTCAATAAGGTGCAGCTACTGAAACTGTGCAAGAATATTAGAGACTACCCTTAGGAAAAGCATTGATTAAACACGGTCAGGCAAGCACATGGCTAAGAAAGAGCAAACATTTGCCCTGTAACAGTGTGGCATGTGACATGACTTGAAATCACAGTTGGAATAGAGAGGAAAGAGACAAAATGAGGATGAACTCCTAACGGGACAGGAGGCCATCAAGGATGCGACAGATACTCTACAGGAAGAGACGGCTCTGCTGGAAGAAGGAATATCATCAAGCCAGCCAAACCACAGGGCATGCCAAGATCTGGGGTGCAAAGCTGCAGCTGGTGAGACAGAAATGCTTTCAGAAGAACCAACATGAACAGCCCAAGGACGCGTGGCAGGGAAGGACTATGTTGGCAGTCTGAGGCTGGGCAGCTGGAGCATACACACTATATGGCCAGTCTCACACCCACGTATGACACGCAAGTTATTTACACTAATTCCAGTCCCGTGGTCCTCCAACAAAGCTACCAGCTGTTTTTCCGTAGCCCAAACCACTTCAAATGACATTTGAACATACAGTAGATTTATGTACAGAGGCCTTCCTGTAAGGTGGAAGTTGACTCCAGAAACAGGGGAATCCTTTCTCGACTGACCTCCAATTAGGAAGCCGCTAAGGGGCTTTTGAGCTTTGCCTGCACGCTGCTGCTCTATTTTGCAGACAGCGTAATAAACACGGCTGCACTTGATGCTCAGCTCAAGATGTAATCCATACGCAGTTCCACTGTGCACTTTCTTTGAGAGCAAAGCCATTGCACAAAGTTCCTGGCCCTCTTTGCCACCAGCTGCTTGCTCCTGTCCCAGCACCAGCGGTAACACCACTGCTCACCCCGCCTTCAGCTCGTGCAATGTGGTACTAAGGAACTGCAGGGTGAATCAGGTCTGATACCATCTAAAAAAACCCCAAATAAGACTTGTTGTTTGTTTGTTTGTTTTTTAATTTTTAAAAATCTTTTTAAAGCCCAGCTCATTTCGGAAGCACTAAAAGGGCAGAAAACTGCAACACAGGGAGAGACTGCTAAGATATCTATGCTGCTGAAGAAAATATACTGGGTCATTAAGCCTCCTGTTGTCTCAGGGCTTCTGCAGACAATCTGGGGAATTTGTCCTACCTGGAATCTCCATGAACACAAGAAAGCAGAGACTGTGCCATGGACAGAAGATTGAGAAAGATAAAGTAGTAGACTAATGCAAAGCTTGTAACAGTATTAAACCCCATACATATATAGGAATGTCTTGAAAAAATTTAAAAGTTCATTAAAATGATCTTGCATATTTTTTTCAAAGGACGTTTTCCATTTCAACTCTGTCCTCTCAGAACAGTGACACAATATCTTTTCTCAAAAATAAAGGTTTTATGCCAAATGTATAGAAATTACAACAAAGACAGAGCCACTGTTGTGAGCGCTATGACTAAAGAGGCAGTATTCCCTTCTTCACCGCTTCCCTGTGACTTCTAGTGTCTCCTAAATTAGAACCACTAAGTCACCAGTAGCTTAAAACTGGCAATCAGCACCTCATAGCATCTGGCTGCTTACAGAGTCCAGTTATATGCAGTGCACAAGAGGCTGTATTAGAACCTGAGATGGGTTTCATTCATCTTACAGAAATACATTAATCTCACCACCTTGAACTCGATGTGCTGAATCAGCATGCTGAATAGTTCTGATCACGAAGCAGGTTTGTAATGCTAATAATCCCACAGTTCCTTTGGTGTAATCCCAATCTAGTAATTTATCCTGCTAAAAGTCAGAGAAAATACTTGACAATCATTGTGCCCAAATAAATCATTACATTTGTGTTTTCAAATGCTTTTAAAAGCAACAAACTGCACAAGGGAAGCCAGCTTCCTGACGCATGCTGCACAGGAAAAACAAAACAAAACAACACAACCCTATACTTTTAGCCTGGACTCAGTGAACTTCCATTTGTAACCCTCCCAAGGACAGCTGCAGGCATCCTTAACACACAGTCATAATATCTGCCCCTGCAAGCGTTCAAATTAGCCATCCTAGGTGTGTTCATGGATACCAGATACCTTCCACAAGTATCAGGATATCAGCAGATGAAATACCATTATTCTGCAGCTGGAAGAGTCTGAAAAAAAGTGTATTATTCAAATTTTGTATGAAGTCTGTTATTTCAATAGGAGGGGAGCAGCATGAAATGCATTTTTTCCAACTATAGTTTAATGTAAGGATTTATTGCCTAGATTATGTTCCTCCCTCACAGCTATATCTTTTTTTGAGATTTACAAAACTATGAATTGGTAGGTTGAAGAAGAATTTCAGAATATATATTAAAATGATAATATATTTTTTAAATGGAATTACAAGAATTGCTTATGGAAGAAGCGAATACAAACGGACTTCAGTTAAGCATGGAGCAAAATCAGTCTTATTGTAAAAGAAATCCAAACCAAACTTGGTGGGAGTTCAAGCAAACGGAAAGAGTAAACAGCACCAAAACAGGCAAAGAACAAGCTTACAGAAGCAAGGTGCTGTGGGGATGGGAATGATCTGCTAACTACTGAGAGAAGGGAACTCTGGAAGGTTGGAATCTGCTCCTGACACACTGCAAGATCTGGTTACTACACCCTGTCAGTTTCTCCATTCTTAAAATTAAACATTGTTTATTTATCTTTATAAAGAAAATCATCCACAACTTTCAAAACAGTAATTAAAAGCAATTTTGTGAGTTCTATCAGTTATAAATCCTTCTTGCAGAGAGGCACCAGTAAAGAAAAGCTGCAAGTATTGCATGAACTACTTGTGAACATCTACTTAATTAAGTGTATTTGTTTGCTACCTGGATTCTTGTCCTGCCTTATGATCTGCAGTGTCAACTCCTGCTCATACACGCAGCGCAGTGAAATTTAAGGAGCACCATCTGGGTACAAACATATACTGCCTAAAACCTATAAATAGATCAAGCAAGTTCATTACATGCACGAGGTACTTGCCCACATGAGTATTTTCAGCATGAGGGCCTAAGACTGTAAAACTGTAAAACTAATCTCTGCAGTTTTCTTACAAACAACCTTGTCTTTTTAGCCGAGGAGCTAAACACTTTAACAGAATTTTTTAATTTCATATCTGAGCTTATCACGGAGCACACATGTCCAGATGGAGAAGAACAGAGACCACTCTCTGACTCATTTCTCATCAAGCAGTTGGAACAATACGGGAACAACATTTATTTCATTTTTGTACCCAGAAACTGAGAAATTCATCTCCAGATGGAATCTCTTGCTTCTAGTACTCTGAAGTGCTAATGAATAGACCACAAATCCCAGTCCCCGCTCCGTTACACCTATGCATAGAGGAGCTGCAGCATAGCATTATGAGTTGGCTGTATAACACATTCTATTTACATTCTAAGAACTGAAAGGTTAAGGACTAGAGCTGGCTGAGACATAATTGTCCTTTCTCCCTCTCTCCTCAGTCCCCCCTAAATCAGAGAAAGAGCATGGAAAATCGGCTTCTTTAAAACTTGTTGCTCACCAACACAGACTGCAGCTCCACAGCAGTTTGTTGCATCTCCCACAGCCAGGAGGAAACAGCCCACCTTTTGTAGGAAGGGCCTAAACCTTAATTAATTATATAATTACAAATTCATACCAGCTGGATGCATATCCATAATTCCCCCTTTTTGTTTGCCAGGTTTTTTTAAGGATTTAAGGTGAGCAGAGACCCAGTTAAATAGCTTCAATGATTCTTCTTCAAAGATTTTAACATTCTGCAATCACATCGGGGTCACCAGATGTTGCTCACCTACATGGGCTGCGGCTCCACAGCAGGTTGTTGCATCTTCCACAGCCAGGAGGAAATCATAGAATCATAGAATGGTTAGGGTTGGAAGGGACCTTAAAGATCATCTAGTTCCAACCCCCCTGCCATGGGGAGGGAAACCCTCCACTACACCAGGTTGCCCAAAGCCTCATCTAATCTGGCCTTGAAATGGCCCGCCTTTTGTAGGAAGGGCCTAAACCTTAATTAATTATGTAATTACAAATTCGTACCTGCTGGATGCATATCCATAAAAACTGTCCAGAAAATTTTTAAAACTCTTTTTCATTTTTTTTCCATGTTCTGCACAACTGCAGTTGAAATGAACCCCAAAGCAACCAGCAAGAGTACTACCACCATGCCATGTGGACTCAAAACAGGGCTGTTTATGCCAACAGAGATCACCCATTGGCAAAATAACTATACCAGGTATCTACATGCCCTGGTTCATCTGTGAGTTCAGATCAGGTGGGGGTTATCTGCTGTAGCTGATCTCCCTGGAGGAAGTTACTATTTTTATAGCTAATGTGTGTGTGAATAAGGACACAGACACATGCTTACATCTGTATCTATAGGCAAAGGATTCATGCTATCTACTCCCCAAAAAAAAGGTATTTAGATGCCTAGATAGACGTTATGTGCATAAACAGGTCCAAATCTGCTATAAGCAGGCAGAATCCTTCCTCTGTACCATTCCGTTTATAGGAACATGTCAATACAGCCTTTGCTTCTGACTATTCAGTCAGAAATAAATTCCTCTTAGCACATACTTCTCAGGCAAATTAAATTCATGATGCTCTACTGAAATGATCTCTTCAGAGCGTGTTGCGTGCGCTCATATTTCTAAACCAAAGCATTTGTCAGAGTCACCTGTCAGTATTTGCAGGCTTCACAGAAAAGCACATTTTTGCCCACACTACATTTTGTACAGCTGTGACTGATGTTGTTATATGGTTCATTACATGGTTTCTGTCATTTCTCTGTAAGATTTAGGCAAGCTTTGAGGATGATGAAAACAAAAGCACTTAACATAATGCTGATATCACAGTACATTGCTAATTAAGAGTTCTTATTTTTAATACTCAAATGAGTACCAGTGCAGATCTCTTTAAAGGTACCTGCTGATTATAAGAGTTTCCCATGCTGGATCTATCTGCAACAGATAAGTACCATATTCCCCTACTGAAATCTGACTATCTGAACATGTACCAGAGCCAGAAATTTCAGATTACAGTTCTAGACTGAATGTGAGTTTCATGACTCTTTAAATGACTTGAAACAAGAATTTGGTTAGAAATACTTGGGATCTTAAGATGTTCAGAAACTAAATCTTGCAACAAATTTAGCAAATTTTAATACCCAAGACAGCTAAAGATGTGAAGGGTATTTAAGTTATACAGTTGACTCCAAACCAAGGTTTGTTTTAAGCCAATCTTCAGTTTAATGGAAACTTCTAGTTATTCCCTGAATGCACAAATCAGATCCTGTATCATGCTGGTTCAGACATTCCCATGCTATTTTACATGCCTGTTTCCCTTCCTCTCCCCTGAAAAAAAAAAAAAACAAACCACAAACAAACCCAACAACAACAAAAAAACACATATAGGCTCCCAGGAAAGAATACTAGCCCTGACTATTGGAAGTTTCTCTCTGCTGTTCATATATTCCTATGTTTGGATTGGATCAGAGACCAATTAAGCCCATATGTGAGAGGACATGGAAGGTGGGTAATTTTATTTACCTTGGTTCTTGTACGATGGCTTATGTTCTCTCTCTTCATTTAGCTTTTACGCTTTGGATGACTCAGTGCCTAAGTACAAGCAGATCAAAACTACCAGCTTAAAATCACGAACTTCAGCTACCCTGTTATTTCTATGCTGAATCACCTATCTAGATCTCTCCTTTGATTTCTGATAGTTTTATGTAATTGCAACACTTCTGTTAAGCATAGCTGTGCATTTGATATTTCTGCCTGCATTTAGCCTCCTACAATTAATTTGGATCAAAGAGATCAAAAGGCAAAGAGTCTTTGGGATACAGCAATGTCTACACTAACTGAGAGACAAGGATTCTTTCATTAGCAAACGTCTCAATTAGCAAAGAAATTCTCCATAATAAGGCATGCCGAAGACTTACAAAGGGATTAAACTGTCACAGATTTCCAAAACGAAGGTGTAGCGAAAACTGAAAATACACTATTTGCAGTACAAATCACACCATTCAATACCTTGCCATCTGAACCTGAAAAGAGAGAGCGATCTGAAGCGTGTTACGGGAGCCAAATGAGATTAACATAGTAGTGGTTTTGAAAATCCCACAAGCTCTCAAAACTGATCAGCATCACTCAAAACACAATATGCACGTTAGGATAAAGGCACTGAAATCGCCGTGCAGTATGGTCTGCATTCTGTTCTATTCAGCCGAATGGTATTTCCAGGAAAAAATAAGAAAAAAGGAAAAAAACTCACCAACAAATCACATAGTTCAAGATGTAATAACTAATCCTCTGTCTGGAACAAATTCAGCCCATATTAAATGCCATCTTAACTTGTTCAGACTGGAAACAAGCAAGGAATGACCTCTGCTAGGCTTAACATGGATAGACTTTGTAACTATTTCTGTGACAACTGGCCACATTTATTTGGTATATAGATGGATGGTATAGGACATAGAACACTCCTTCATTAGACACTGTAAATACTAATTTTGAGCATTCTCCAGGTGTCACTGAAGCATTCCCCCTGCGATAAGCATCATTGCTGTTCCTTCTTAGCATACCAGTTAGTGAAGAAAGGTGTGAAAACCTCACCCTCCAAATATAGAACAGGTCTTTTTGCAGCACACCCAGCCAGTACCTGCTCGAGATTTAGAAGCTTTTATCTCAACGATAACTTTGGTCAGGCAGCAACACCTCTCGCAGCTCTAGGGAGCCTGGCTGCTCCCTCTTCTTGGAGATGAACTACCAGGCACATGCATCTTGCAACCCAAGCTCTTCAACCTCTTCCTGCAGCACAGCTCTAACACCACCACACCGCCATGATTCCTTTCCTTTCACACAAAGCCGTAAGCCTTGCGAGAACTCAATTTTAGCTGTCAGTAGATTTCAGAAAAAAATTTGTCTTGGAGCCCACTGTCAGAAACATGCAGAAGACGTGACCTACTGCTCTTGTGCGCTTCAAAAGGTAAGAAAATTGACTTCTGCCTATATCATAAATGTTAACGATGGCTACGTAATTTATACAATCCCTCGAGGCCAGGTGGACCTTTTATTAAACGCGCTGGAGAACTAATGCAAGTTAATACTTACAGCTTGGAGGCACTCACAGGCTGGCCCATAACTTTACTCAATTGCAAAACGACCTTAATGAAGCCCTGGTGTTGTCTGTTGTGTTACCTCAATCTAAAAGATGCATGCGCTTCATACGAAATGCAGACTGTTAATACTTCACCGAGATTGCTGGTGAAAGACTGCTATTATTTCTGTTGGGTTGCAATGAATGGGGCTTTTCTGTACTTGACAACAAGGTGTTAAATGCTATGGGGGCAGCAGAAGATATTATTAATGAGTTCAGGTATTTATTTTCTTGCTTTAACTACTTGGCAACAAAATCCTTCGGAAGTTTTGGCATTGACTTCAGCAGGGCTAGGATTTCAGAAGCAGAGGTCACAAATTAACGGCATAGGTAAGTGCATTGCTGGCAGTCAGCAAACTTATAATGCTTTTTCTACAGGAAAGATTTGGGGGTTGGAATTTTACAGGATGGTTATTGGTTTTCTCTTAATAACATCAAAAAAATGTAAATAAATGAAATGGAGACTTGAGATACTTTTAAAGTAACAGTGGCTAACCTGAAAGTTCAGAAATCAGCATCTGAGCTGGCCTGAAAGCAGTCTGCATAAAGAAAATATGGTCTGTGAAAAGTCAGTTTAAAGCCCAGCCTAATCCCGATACTCCATGTAAGAACTATAGAGACTGTCATACTGGTGCTGGAGATATTTCTTTTCCTGTGAACTTCTGATGACTTTTCCAGCCAAGTCGTTTATGTGCTTCTTGAAAGTATCTAGAGAAGTGGATCTAAAATTCATCTGTCTATTTAAAACTTCATACGTTCTTTCAGTTTCCATGACACCAAATCTGCATAGCACAGCATCTTTCCATGAGAAAAAGGTACAATCTCTTCAGTGCTGTAGCCTGAGGGTGCTTAAACGCTGCTGTGTATATTATCCTTTTCAGTGACAGAGGCATTGTCATTATTAAAGATGGAAAACAAAAACAAATTAAAATTTTTTTTTTTTTTGCAGCTGACTGAGTATTGTGCACTTGAATAAAGACTTAATGCACTCTCAGATCCTGAAATTCTTGTCATCAGGTGGAGACAACTGTCGGATAACAGCATGAACATCTCAGGTTTATTTTCAAATTAATCAAACCTGCAATAATTCTCTGATGGATGGATTCTGTGTTAGTAAACAAGGAGAAACAGGAGAAGGCAAACTAAGGCCCAGCATAAAACCCACAAATGGATACCAACCACCTCCACTCCCACTGATGTCCATTCACATTGAGATTATGGAGGATCTCTGAGGCTTGTGCTGATAAAATACAGATTGCAGAGCACTAAAGACACTACTGAGTCACCTCAGGTATTCATTAATATTTGTGTATTATACATTAATATCTGCCCGGCTTGGCAAGTCTTACTGTGATTTTAACACGGTTTTCATGGGGTACGCTTACATACTGAAAGGTTATTACAAATAAGTATTGTATTATTTCCAGGCAGATCTCTTTAACTAAATATGGCAGCTAACTTGTTAGGAAGGTCTAATGGAGGAATATCTGTTAATTTTACACTTCCCTCCTCCTTGGTTACAGTTTCCCTTTCTCCCAACAACCACCCAAGTCGCTGAAACTACCATCGGGAACATCAAGGAAACCTCTCCTGAATTTCTCAAAGCAAAATGAAGCTGACAGACTGATAAGGCCACAAGGGAGGATGCAAAATTTTATCTGCTGGATTCAAATCTGCAAAACATTACAATAATTACTCCCAAACTGGAATGGGCATAAGCTACGGAGCTGCTGTGTATCTGATAGGCCTTAGGTACGTACGTATTTCCAAATCAGGCAACTCCCTGATTAGCAAGAAATGCTGCGTGGCTGTTCTAAATCCCATGAACTCCTTTAGCTCACCTAGCAAATACAATTGACTGGTTGATATAGATCTCTAAGACACCTGCAAATAACTAGCCAGCTGTCCACGCGTCTCACAGCCATGATTGTTCCTCTGCATGCACTGGTGCCAGACGTCAAATAAAACACGGTTAAGTAGTGACAGCATATGAGTCCTAAAGGGCTTGGGTGGTCAACTCTTCCTCAGATGGAAGGGAAACAGTTTTGACTGCGAGTTGAGAGAGGCACCTTTGCTTCTTACTGTGATGCAGACATGCCTGATAATCCAGAAAGCAGAAGCCAATCTATGTGGAGAAACGTAAAATAACTAAAGCTTCTCTTTCAGTAAGTATTTATAAAGCATCTGTTTTACAAAATACATAAAGTGTATCTCTTATATTTGCCATAATAAATAAAAACACCTTATCATAAGGACCTTGACTATTCAGAGTGTTACAGGAAGGCATAAGATGTTCCAAGATTACCACAGTAACATTCTTCGTAATAAACCCCTGGGCTACATCACACACTTCTTTCAAAGATGACATTTTTCTCATGAAACCACTTTCAATCACATCTAGTCAAGGTGCTCAACTTCTGGCCCATTCTTCACAAGAACTAAACATGAGCTTAACTATAACTATTTGTGCAAACATTGTCCTGAACCGGGACATGAAGCAATCTCTCAACGAACTTAATGTAATGTAGACATTAGAAATAACGTATACCCTAAATTTTAAAATACCTACTAGTGAGTTTTAGGACAGCAAAATCACTACCTTAGGAAAGTGAGAAGTGATTTTTAAGTTACCACTCTCATTTGCAAGTAAGAGATTTTAGGAGGTGCCCTATTAGTTGAGGCGAGACAGAGCTGCTACCAGACAGTCTATTGCTTTACATATGTGCAATAGCTCTTGTTTTGCAGGCTAATCCTCAACAGATTTGGCTAGTCAGAGCCGAAGACAACAGCTTTGTGATAAAACTAGCAGAGTTACCTTTGCATTGGCAAAAAATATTTCTAGTCTACAGACACAAAATGAATTATCCAGAAAAGATCAACAGCAATCATTGTGCTGAGTCAACACAGTACTAGTTGAGAACTCAAAACAGATTCTACACATCAAATGTACAAAATAGCCAATAGAAGATACTCTATAGTAAAAAAACCAACCAAACAAAAAACCCCCAAAACCCCACCAAAAAACCCCACAAAACCAAACCAATCAGTGCTTGCTTTGTTATTTTTCATAAGTCTAATAGCAGATAGATGGTTATATAGATTAGTTAATGGGAATTAAGCCCTTAATGATTGGATAAAGAAGTGATAGGTCACGTATATTTAGAAACCAAATAATATAAATTTTCTGTCACTAAAAACTTCCCTAAACTAGCAACCATTAGAAATTACAAATTTTGAAAAAAAAGTTATACAGTCTTCTTTTTTTTTCTTAAAAATAACACTATAGACTCTCATAAACTCCATCTCAATAAGTTCTGGTTATTAGACTAGGACAGAAAATAAAAAAAAGGCTATCTGGGACTTTGATGGATAAAGAAAAAAGAATGTCTCCAGAGGGGGAAAAAAACCTCAAAACATAGGAAAATGAAATTTTCCTATGTGGTTTCTTAAGCAGAGGTTAGCAGGCCAGGGGAGCGAAAAGGACAGATGAGTTCTCTGAAGAATCAATACACACTAGAGGATCCCAGCTGCCTTAAACATAGCTCATTACTTTCCCATGCAGTTTTTAGGTGGCTATCTCTAATTCACCTATGGATCCAGCTGGGCAATATCCTGTGGGCAATACAATCCCCCATACTCAAACACCAAGAAACATGAAAAACTGCTAAAGGCAACGAGAAAACGTACAAGCTCAAACCTGAGCTCAAGGTGACCAAGATCCTCATCATCTCAGGGAATGTCCCCACCACCTATAAAGGCAGCAAGGAAGGACTGGAACAAACAGCAAAGAGGCAGCAAACAAGAAAACTTCACAGATCGTGACAACGGGTACCAGTGAGACACCAGAGTCAGTACAGAACTGAAATGGGGATTAAGACATATGGATAGTCAAATAAATTTCATAGTCTCTATGAGAGGAGGAATGTCTCCCTGGCGATGATGCAACAGAGGTCACAAGCTGTTTCCACGGCATTATTTTCCCATCAACGTGAATTCACCTCTCCAGGATTCAGGTTCATTCACATGACTTTCATTGGATGGCTATTTCAGCCATTTCTCTGGCAAAGTGAATGATGATACTACTGGCTTTTGAAATATTTCATCCCCACCTGTGATACCTTCGCTGCTCTGGGTTGCATTTAATGATCATATTCCCTTGTGCTGGCATTTAGCGTTTAAACAGAAGTTCAGGGAGAGAAAGGCTTTCAACTTCTACGATGTGAGAAGACGCTCCAGCAAATGCTTGTTTAGTGGAGGCTTACAGGCAGCTCTCTGCGTTTGTTGGCTATCTTCAAACACACAAAAAAAAATAGAAGTGGCTCAGACTATGTTTTTCTTGCAAGTGTCTTTTCTTCCAGCTTCCTCTTCTATAAGCAACAGTCACAAAGAAATAACAAACTTGACATTGGTTCATCACTGTCACCCAGCTAAGTTCTTTCCAGGACATGCTATGCAGAGATCCCGTCTTGAAAAGCTGATGCTTCAGGCCGCTAAGGTTTACCTCTGCCCAAAGTGCAGAGCTGCTGCCAGGGCTGTTGTGACAGTCTCCAAGTGTTGAAAAGAGCTCGATGGTAGTTCCAGAGAAGTACAGTCCCAAAAACCATAAAGAACTATCACGATCACCTTCTCTAACCTTCCTTGTACACATACTACCACAATTTGCCCAGCGAATGGGGTAATTTTTCCTGGATGTGACTTTCAGAGAGCTATCCAAGCCCATTCGAATAACATTAAGTTATGGGCAACCATTTAGGAAATTGCATCTTACTACAAGCCTGAATTTGTCTCAATTCCACTGACAGCCACTGATCCTTGTTATGGCTTTGTCTATGAGGGCAATCTTTATCTCCTACCAAATATCATTCCTGTGTGTATCTAGACACAGTGCCAAAGACATGTCTAGCCTGCTGGTAAGGATATGTACATACACAGCAAGGGCCAAAGATCTTACAGCTTAGGGACTGCACTACAGGAGGACAAAGCTGGTGGCACACTGTCACTGGGAAAAGAAATTCAGCATTGCAAACCCAGTTCAATTTCCTTAAATAATAAATATTATTATAAGGAAATAAATATTTCCTTAAATAATCAAATGCGTACACTGATTCCTGGGGAAGTGTTAACATCTGAGCTGGGGAGAAGTCAAGTCTGTGCTCTGGGGTGGAACTAGTGCCTAAAGCTGATAGAAGCTGATTAAAATGTTGTATGTCACCAAAAAAGGAAAAGGAAACCAAACTGTTTCTGAACCTGAAATTCTGAGACGTTAAATATTTATCAAAATAAAATCTTTCTTCAAATTCAGAACTGTAAGATCTTTTCTGGAGAGCAAAAACTTTCCAAAAAGAGTTTTTTGTTGAAAATCCGTTTCACTACTAAAGAAAAACAGTTTTGATGGAAAAATTCCCCGTCAGTTTTTTCTAGCACCCAGCAGGGGAAACTTAATCTTCTTCCACAAAAGCATGAAAGAGCAGGATCTGCCCCTCTGCATAGGGGGGGGACCATAATTTAGTCTTTTAAGAATTCATGACAAAGACTTAGGAGTGCTCAGCACAAAGCCATTCTATGCATAGTCAATGTGCCATGCCTGGTTGGCAGTCTTTTGTTCAGAAACGGCACTGCCACACTTCCCCATTGCCAGTGTCCCACTCCGCCACGCCAACCCTGAGCAGCAGACAGCAGATGCTCTTCAAACCTGGAGTCAGCTGAAAAGGCAAAGCAACCAAAAGAGCATAATCCTGCTCTGCTTCCCCTTACAGTCAACTTTGTATGTAAAGCCACAGCCTTTGGCTATTCTCGTCAACCTGGTAAGGGGTGGGGGGAAAATAAAAAAAAGACAGAAGGGATGAGAAATAGGTGCAAAGCACAGAAAAAGAGAAGTGAAGACGACAAAAAAAAAATGAGTGAGAAGTCCAAGGGAAGGATTTATTGGAAGTGTGAAAAGTAAAAAAATTACACACACACACAAAAAAAAAAAAAGAGAGAGAGAGAAAAAACCCAGCAGAAAATGAAGAGGATAGAGGATTGAAGGGGGGGAAAAAAAGGCAAGAGAACGACATCAAAGGCAGTATTATAACAAGACATAATGGATTTTACTCAGCTCCTCATTTTCCAGTGTGAAAAGTCTTGATATAGTATTTAGTAAAGGTATGAATTTCATGGACAACCAGATGGTACTTCAAACACACGGACATGTAAAGAGCGATAAGAGACCAGGCACGGAGATTACACAATCTTGCGAAAGCTGCCTCACTCAAGGAACATGATACTGGCAGGTAAAACCAGGGAGATGGTGAGCGTATAATAAAAGCTTAAAAAGGCACACGAGGGGAAAGCGTATTCTGTACAAGTATAAGAAGCAATCATGAATGAGACTGCAGCATCAGACTGTTCTGTTTTAAAGATTTTTTTTTTTTTTTTTTGAGTACAGACACAGATATGTCCCAGAAATACGGCCAAAGATTTCAGAGTCTCTAATACAGAGACTTCTGAAAGGGCAAAGGAACAGCAGAAATAAATATCTGTCTTCTAATAGAAAATACTGAAATGGAAAAGGAAAAAGAATACTAACCTTTCAGGTGGCATCACAAGATGTAAAACCAGAGAGACCTTTATCAGATACTGATACAGAACTCTTGCATAATTGGAAAAGCCAAGAAATCTTTTATAGTGAAACTTGCTAGACACCCAGAGCTTTGATCATGAGGAACTGGAATTGCTCAGCTAGTGTGACAGTAACATCCAGGTGCAAAAGCTTCTCAAGTGCTCCACAAATCAAATTAGGCAAAACAGTAAAGCCACACAGCTCATTGTACTGGGTCTGAACCCAGCCGACCCACAACATATATTAAACTAATGCTGACACATTTTACAGTAATCTTGAGATCTGACATACGTGTTAACTAAAGATGAATTTACCTAACTAGGCTCTTGAGTCTGTTCTTAGTGCTGCTGTGTCATGTCAGACACATTCAACACAATATAACAGTGACCGTGCTAGAAATGAATTTTCTGACAAGGACTGCAAGATCAAGCAATAAATAGAAGAGTACAGTTTAATGATGTGTGATTTATAAAGCTAGGAGCCAGAGATCAATGTGATGCATAATTCTCTTTAAAATACATATATTATCTGGTGAGATATTCTTACAATGACTTGCAAAAAAAGAAATGCCTTGCAAGGAGATATTTGAACAGTAAGAGGCAAACCAAAGAGCATATAAAAAGGCAGAAAGCCTAAGGTATGGAAAAAACTATGAAGAATAATATCCTATCTAATTAAGCCAATGTACAGGGACAAATGATGGTTCATAGACAAATACATCAGTAGTAGGGGGCTGTCTTGGTAAAAGAGGGTATAGAGAGAACTGCTTTGTTATGGAACACCCCAGTGCCAGGGGTCCTCTCTCATGATAAAGGCTTCAAGACACTATCGAATAGAAATTCATTTTTAAAAGCTGTATCTCATTAAGTGTGCAGCATAAAGGAGTACTTGCCAACTTACCCTATTCCATGTATCCCTGGAGGAACTACAATTTCTATGTGGATATAATGCTTCTAGTTGTGTTTAAGGAGTATATAAGATATACTCAAACCAGAACTCTATGGGGTTACATGGCTGTAATTTACATTTCTGTGTTTTGGGAAGTAAGAAGATAGACATTTTGTTCCACCAATTTTGTCTCCAACTGAAAATCATGAGGTTAAAAAAATGGGCTACCTTTCCGAGTTACAGCAGCAACTGTTACATACATAAACACAGTTAAACACACCAAATTTGAGATCAAAACTCCAACAGACCCTTAGGTCTAGCAGTGTAATTGAATATCACTATGATTATATTGTCAGAAGCAAATGAACAGGCACTTTGCTTTACTGATGTTATTTATAAGTCACTCTTGAGAGGGAAAAGAAGTGAACAATTATTTGAAAAAGCTATTATATCTTTACGTAGCAAAGAATAAAAGAGGCCAGCTTTTCATATTTCAGTGTCAAAGAGAAATAAAACAAACAGGTTAATCTTTTCATCATCTTCTTTAGTTCTCCTCAGTTCAGTTTCCTAAGGTTTATCTCAAATAAGTTATTGAAGAGGAGCCAAAAGATAAATAATGCCCTCGTTAAGCCTCTCTTGTAAAACACAGCTGCATGGTATTGTTGTTTCATAAGCAAACCAATCTTTACAACCTTTCTCCATCTACTTGAAGTGGTGAAAGAAGAGACATTTCCACTCATCCATTTTTCAACTAAAAAACATTGTTTCCATCAGGGTGATAGGCACCTAAATCAGTAATTTTCAACCTGTCCTGGCTGAAGAATTACTTCTAAGGGGCCCACAAAATGCACTGAAGAACAGTAAGTCTATTATTGATGATGTCCAATTCACAGCAAATTCATTAGCAAACTTGTAGGTTCGTGAAGCTTGGCATCCACTAATACGGGCGGTAGGTCAGACAGTAGATACAAAGCTGGTACTTTTAATACAGTAAATTTTAAAAGTTGAGGTTTCACCCCAGTGATCTGGGTTTTCTCCTCCAGTAGTAGAAATTGTAGTTCTTAATAGAATTATCTTCTAAGATACCACATCTAAATACACTCATGAACAAGAAGGATACCCTGGGGGATCCCTGACCTCTGCTCATCCACATGCAGGACCCGGTCAAACTGTGCAATGGCTGACTGGTGGACTACCTGTCTAGATTTCTTTTCCAGAGAAACCAAAACAGCATGGAGTGAAATGAGGAGAGAGCCGGACCCCAGTCCTGGGTCACATCCCACTATGGAATCAAGACACAGCAGAGTAAGTCTCTTTAGCCATACCAGTTACAAAATATTTTGCCTCCTCTTTCTTCTTGCAACTGCCATATACTTCCCTAAACTCTGTGGTACAATGGATACAGTTGGTTTTAAACCTTATCTTTGAGCAGTTATGCCTCTGCCAAGATGACTTTGTGGAAGTTATGAGAATTAAATATTATTGCAAGATATAGTATTACTATTTAATATCCTCTTACATTTTATGTCTTGCCTCAGCACCAGTCTGCTGCTCACATAGACTGCATTTAGTTCTGAAGCACCCCAAGATTCTATCCTTTGCAAGATGCTAAGCAAAAAGCACTGTGACAGTAGTAGCTGGTAACACTGCAGGAAGCAGTCCTGCATTAGTAAGGTGACAGATGACATGGACTACTCTGTCTTTTCCATATCTGGTTCCTACGAGTCAATGATTGTACTGTTCACTCCCTTCTGTACCAAAGAAGTCGTCAAGTGACTAGTACTCAAATGCAACCGAAGGGGCAGAAGTGGGGCTTGTCTTGAAACCGAGCTGTTTCTGTGCAGAAGTTATTGGGAAGTAGAGAAGTCGTTGGGCTATCCCTTCACGAAGATCTAACTCTCCATCAGCCTGGCTCGTGGCGTAAAAAGGCAGAGGTCATCCAAAACTCCATCGTCTCACGTGACAGTGCACTGTAAGCTCCATCGAACAAGCGCGGCAAAATAATGGGTGCTTTTAGTCCTTCACTTACATGAGAAAAGTAGAAAGTGTCCTCTTCTCTTACCAGGAAGAGACTCTTAATGTGCCAACACTGAACTAACTGTAGGTTTCTCTCCCGTTCTGCAGAGAACGTTCCCATGGTTTGTGATGCACAACGAAGGGGGGCAGACAGAAATATATCTGCATGAATTAGTGAGCTACAATGGAGTTAACACACTAGCCACAGACTGCCACAGTATTCTAATAACCCAAGACAACATATACCATTTTAAAGCCAAAATATCAACAGGACTAGAACAAACCAACACTTTCTTTAAAAGCAAGCCATTCTCCTAAGGACAGTATATCAAAAGGAGGTGCCCCAGACTAACAGGCAGCAGTTAGAATCAACACTGATACGGATTTGTTTCTGAGGAAGATTTTCTTCTTGCTGTGTCACTTCTTACTGCAGAGATCTGAAGACAGCACTTGTACGAATATCACTGCAAACAAATGCTGCAGATAACCGAAGGGCATGCAGAAATCTCTCTGCTTTTGCAATCAGTAAGCTTGAAGGACCAATGCAATCTTCAATGAATCGATACTTCACCGCTTTGTAGGGAAAGCTGTACCTTATGACTTGATCCAAAGCTCAGTGGACTCTTTGTCTTTCCACTGAGTGCAGCGGGCTCTGAAGGACACACGCAAGCCAGTCGTGAGGTCAAAAGAAGATGCGAGATTCAACGAGGCAAAAAGCATCTCATCTAACGACAAAACTCAGTGCCCCAGCGCTGAAGGGGTTGCCCACGTAGCACCAGAGACTAAGGTTATTTTGTTGTCCTCGCCATTGTAGGTCAAATTAATCCCTTTTCATTCAGTTAAAGCCAAACCAGTCACCTAACACCACAAAGTCCCCCCAACACCTGAACACATCTGCAGCAGAGAAGTCTAGCACTGAACCACAGCAGAGCTAGTAGGCAGAAGCGTGGCTCACTAGCCAACGCTGTGAGACAGTTTGCCAGCACTGCTGCTGGCTCTAGACAATGTTATAAATCTTTGATTTTGATAAATATAGAGAACCAGATTTCCAAAAGCTACTGAAAGCCAGGCCTATATGATGGAACCAGAAGCTCCTCCGAGTTCCTAAGGATGGCAGCACACCTTGGCCATGCCTCAATTTCATGATGGATAAGGCTCAGAGATGTACTGATCTCCATCTCCCTCCCCCAAAGTTGGTTTCTATCAGGAGTGAATCCTGGGCGCCTGGAACAAAAAATAATTATGGCAGGCCCTGCAAGCCTGAAATCTCCAGCCCTCACATAATTCACACTAATCCATATGTAAATTCAGCGTGAATGCTGTCAGCACATTCTCCTCATTAGAATTCAACAAAACTTTAGGAAAACAATTGTTTTAGTAAAGGAACAAATGTAGCTACAGTACTGAATTAAGTCTGTAAAGAGAGAAATCTTCAACTTCACTGTTTAATTTGCACATCACTTACAAATCTACAAGGGAACCCAAAGCCCAAACTACTACCAGCACACCTTGAAACATGTAAAAGGCAAGACTAGTCATTAATCACAGAACAAAAATCTGAGTACAAGGGGAGAAGCTGTTATTGAACCGAAGGTGCATGGATCAAGGCTGGCCACATTCACAGCACGTGTGGAGGAACGCATCTGGATTGGCAGTGGGACGGCCATGCCCTCCTCACGCAATCCAGCGCGCGCATGCTGCGCTTGAGGGCCAAAAAGGGAGGGAGGAGACAGAGTCATCTTAGACCACATATGAGATTCATGGCTCAAAGATAGAGTAGACAGTTGCTGCCGGCGTGTACGAGCCATCACAAAAAACGAGGCGCCTGCCTCTCATTGAGAACGGGCTGCCATATGCGCAGCACGTGACGTAACATTTGTGATGGCATGCACTGGAAAAGCAGAACACAGGGAATGCAAAGCTGCCTGAGTCACATCTGCTTCTGATGCAAAATCCTTCAGATGCAATTTACTTCATACAACAATCATATCCATTCTGTGAGATATTCTGATGCACCCCAGAATCCAAACTGAATGCTACAAACTGTACTGAATACAGATTTGATTTTCAGCCACATATGAATCCTGTACAGTCGCAGTTAACATCCCTCCCTAGTCCCAAGCACCTGGCAGGTGCCCAAGTTAGAAGTGGTCAACCCAGGTTCCCTCAAATAAGAGCTGGAGAGAGGCAAGTTCTCACCTTGAAACATCTCCTAGAAGGCTCCCTCACTGTATCTATTGAGAGCTCAGAGGAAGTGTTAAGATGTGCTACAACAGGTAGTAAGAATATTTCCCATTAGTACTAAGTTACTAAAGGTAGACTCAGTGGCCAGAGCCTCTTCTAACCTGAATAACAGCTGATTTGTTCTGAATAAGAAAAAATGCCAGTCAGAAACCCTAGCCAATAACATGGATTACTCTTTTAGAGCAAAAAGTACATCCTCTATATTATTAGAGTGCTCTTCTACTAGAAAAGTTGATTTACAAGAAATAAAAAAGCATCTGAAACAGAAATTCTAGATGTTTTTGTTCCTTCTCTGGTTAAAAATCTACTTAGTCAAAAAGCAAACAAAGTTGGACTCACAGCTCCCATACCATACTTCAAGCCAATAAAAATACAGATGCCGGTTTGCAAAAGGCTGTGGCAGATGATGCAAAAGCTAAGTGCCTCCTAGCACGAGAACCACAGCGCTCCACGCTCCCTGGGAATGCAGATGTCACCACTCTACCTCACTCTTCTGGATGTGCAAGTGGCAACCGAAGTACAGGCCCCCTGAAAGCAAAGGCTTTTGATACGGTGACTGAAACCGGTTCAAATCAAACATTTTCTCTGTTCTGTCTGGTGTGCTACAAACCAATCCTGGAAAGCTGTATTTGAAGATTTCCACAAGAAGTTTCACTACATACCACTCCGGTTTTGATCTGGGGGTGGTGAGGGTGTCGGAAGGAGGGAGGTCTACCAACCCTCCTTCAAATTCCATAATGTTTTCTTGCTCCAGTTGCCTATAGATTCCAAAATCGGGAGGCACCATGTTAGCAAAGGGTCATTGGCATGCATCGCAGCGGAAAACAGGAAATATAATTCAACATACAGCTGTGAGGTAAGATCTTTGGCAGGAGAAAGAGACCTTTGGGAAGAAAGTGTCGCTCTACGAAGTAGCACAGTAACGTGGTCGAGAGGGGGAATGAAGCACAGGGGCAGAGATGAAGAAATGAGAGTGAGAGGAGTAGAAAAAGAAGCACAGAGAAAAAATGACAGCGAAAGAAAGAAGGCGAAGCTTACAGAAGAGAAGAACATACATAAGGGAAAGCATCTCTCAGGAGTAATAGTTCTTTAGTAAGGGCAGCAGCCACACTGTTATGCAACAGGACATACTGTTTTCTCTATAAAAAGAGTTTATTTAAGCTTATAGGAAATCTAAAAAAAAAAATCCATGGGAGAAAATTATTTTTTTAAAAAAGAGAGTAACATCATATTTCTTTTGATTTTTAAATTGCTTTTTAGGTCATATTTCACCCTCCCCTCTCACCCCCCAAGTATTTTCCAGGATGGAATTTTCTTCTTCCCACTCCAGGATTTGGCGTGGGCAGAGCACCGCAGATGCTGCTGAACTCAGAAACCAAGAACCTGATTCATTCTTCCCTTGAATCTTGTGCTATCACTTAGACTGCGACCGAGCAAACGTCAAAGGCTGCAAGTCAGAAAGATAATGTCACACAGCTTCTACATTCACTTTGTCCGACTGTAATGGTGCTACAAGAGGAAAAGTAGAGATAAATCCAGTTCTGAATCCCTGATAGTTTGTCCAATAGTTGGTTAAGAATAATTCTTTTTCCTCCTGTTCCAGCAGGCTTACACTCTAAAACTCCTCTGAGTTTTGACTGTATGCAGAAGGCAGGTTTTCCCTAAGGTAGGACCAACAACCAGTTTTCAACTTCACAGAACAAAAATCCTTAAAACGAAGACAACCTCATACAACCAATCAGGAAAGCCCTTCAGTCTCACTGACCGTGTTCAACAAGTCCAGATTATTTTCTGCAAGTTTCCTTTCATTCCAGCCTCTGGTATTGTACAATCACACTGCTGAGTATCAATTCAGTACTCAAAAAGTATTCTCAGAATAAACTGTAAGTAGTCATATGACACAAAAGAAGCTGCCCCCAAGATAAGGGATACAGTGTTTGGATTTTTGAAGGCTGAGGCCACTTTGAGTAAGAAAGATTCCCTGCTTACTTCATTTTAGACTTTAAAACAAACAAAAGCTCTAACATTTTAAAAGGTTAGACACATTTTTTTACTCCCACTGTTTCTTAATAAAACACCATTTGTGTGGGAAACCAGCTTAGTGCATACTTTAAAAAGAGGCAAACAATTAATTGATCCAACATGTAGGCTGTTTTAGAGAAACTCTCTAGACAAGAACAAGCAACGGATCTTAAGTTTTGAAATAGCCTGAGCTTCACTTCAAGGGTCCACAAGCATGCCAAGCTCCTGCTACTTCATACTGCTTCGTAGATAATCTGTGATACTGAAAAGTACCAAAAAGTATAATCTGAACAGCTACTAAGCCAGGTGCAGGTTATAAAGCACAGTTTTAAGAAGCGCAAGAAGTTATGAGTTACTTGTCTCACAAAACCAAGAGAAAATACTAAAACACCCCCATCTTCCACCAGTCCTACCAAAGAAACACGAATTCGCCCAAATAAATGGTTAATCTCTCAAAGTGGCTACACACGAGAGGTTCCAAAAGCGCTACTTTTGCATTAACAGTATTATAGCATTATTGTTGGGCAACAAATTGTTTTTCAGCACATCCATGCTAGCTACTTTACTGTGGAAATTTAAAATGTCATTAGAACAACATCCTGTTTTCCAGCCTTTCTGTGTTTCAATTTACCCCAACTCTGCTAAGATTCAACTGGCATGAAACAGCTGGGCATGATTAGTTACTGGATGCAAACCAAACCGAGATTTCACAATAGGTGGCATTTTAGTCTCCATGGCATAGGCTGCTGGTATAAAAGACCAGTGAACCCTGGCAGAAAACACTGTCCCTAAACATAAATCTGGCAATCTGTTTTTAAAACAACATTATTTCAGATCAAACATTGTTACAAACCCAGTGTTTTTTGTGGCAACAACCCAAGGTTTGGGTTGTTTCCAATGACTGGATTTCTGCTCGATTCTAGTTGAGGAGCACACAGTGGGACCCGAGCACCCACGCGCTGACACCGCGAGCACGAACTCCATCGGAACGTTCACCTGGGAGAGCGAACACCCCCCCACAACACCCAGTCCTGGACATAAATCTCTCATATTCTCAATAAATCAGATAGTCGGCATTCCTCTGCAATCCCACAGCTTTTACACTGTCGTAGGCAAGACAGTGGACACTCTGTTCCCTGCTTTATTGCATCTCCTGATAAGCTTGTACCGTAAACACCATGCTTCTCTTCTGAAGGTCTCAGTCACACCCGATCCCACACGACACCTGCCAGAGGATCCTCAGGACACACCAAAACATCAGTGCCCCACAGTGGGCTCAGGGTCCCATTCGTTCCACCGACTAGACCCAAACTTTCCATCTCCCAAACTTTTCACCCCTGGAGCACCAGCGTGCACTGCTGCCAGCAGCACACCCCTCCTTGGCCATGGCAGCATGGAGAGGTGCTCCACGGCCCCCAGGATGGGCACCAACCACCCGGCGAGCCCGCCGCCCACCCCACTCCCTGCCAGGACGTACAAGGACACCTTGCCCCCCACTCACCAGCTCCCACCCCAAGGATGTGGGACGGCAGAGTCGGCTGCCATGCACAGGGCAACGGGGCCCGACCGCCCCTCACCGCAGCCCCCGGGGTGCGCCCACGGAGCGCGGGCGGGGTGCCAGGGCTCACCTGCGTGGGGCATGGTGATGGTCTCGTTGGCGTTGCTGGAGCCCACGTTGTAGATGACCACGGCGGAGGCGTTCTGGGCGGCGGCGTGGCGGATCTTGTCCTTGTAGGTGCAGTTGCCCCGCGGGATGAGGGCCACCCAGCTCTTGCCCGGCGCCGGGGCGTTAAAGCGGGTGCCGGGGTCGCAGGCGTAGCGGTCGCTGGGCGAGGCGGAGAGGGCCACCTGCCCGCGGGCGTCCTGCTTGGGCGACTGCTCGCCGTAGCGCCCGCACTCGCTCTTCTCGCTGCGGAGCTCGGCGCTGCCGGCCGCCGGGTCAGCGTAGGTGATGTTGACGAAGGCCGTGTACCACTCCTCCTTCTCGGCCACGGTGAAGTCCAGGCACAGCAGATGCACGAAACAAAAGGACAGCAGCCATGTTGAGAGAGCCAAGCTGCGGCACGCTTGGATCACAGACATTGCCATCTTCATCTGCCGGGCCCCCCCCCGCCCCGGCCAGCCCGCCCCCGCCTGCCCGCGTGTGCGTGCGCGTGTGGCGCGCCCCGAGCCGCCGGCTCCGCGCGGGGCGGCGCTGCTCCCGCCGGGCGCTGTGCGGGGAGGGGGAAGGAGAGGGAGAGGGAGAGGGGGACCCTCCCCTCTGCAGCCCGCTGCCTAATTCATGTCGGGGCCGTTTGATTTCCTCGGGCTGGCCCCGGCCCCGTCTCCGCCCTCCCCCTCTCTCCCCTCCCTCGCCCTGCCCGCACAGCTGCCTCCCCCGCTGCTGGCAGCCCGGCCGGCAGCCGAGCGGAGGAGGGGGAAGGGGGATTTCCACGCGCACACGCACGGCGCTACTCCCGCTCCCGGCCCGGCCCTTGCGGACGCCCGGCGCGGCCCGCCGCAGCAGGGCTGCGCTCGCCCGGGGTGCGGGGCGGCGGGGGGCGGCGGCGGAGGCCGCCGAGCGCGGGCGGAGCGGCGCGCGCGGCGGCACGGCGGCGCCACCTGCCGGCGGAGGGGCGGCAGCGCGCGGGGGGAGCCGCCGCGGCTCGCGCCTTCGGGGGCGCGCGCGCCGCGCCGGGGCCCGAGCGCCGGCCGTCCCGGGGGGAGAGCGGATCCCGGGGGGAGAGCGGATCCCGGGGGAGCAGCCCGGGTGCGGGGTGCTTTGCGATTAGTCGGTCACACCTCCGATCCGTGGTTTCAGCTTTGATTATCTTCTCTTTTCCTGACGGCTGTTAGGACAAGTCAGAAAAACTGGGAACGTGGGTGTTCTAATGTAATTACGCCACGCAGCTGAGAGGGATCATCGCACGTACGTCAGGTTTTAAAACACAAACCGAATAAATTTCTTATTCTGCATTGCTGACTGATGCTGACGGGCACGTTTACCGCAATCAGGTGCGGGACTGACAGGAATACGGAGACCCTGGAAGGTGAAACCTCAAAGAATGGCAGAGCTGCTCTCTGGAAACACTTGAACTCCACAGACAGAGATGGAAAAGAGTAGTTTCATTTTGGCTCAGGGAAAGCCCGGATTTGGGGTTTTTCAATGTATATAACACCTCAAATGAGTTTTGGCCAAGACTCAAATGCCTTTCAAAAGGGTCAAACCACAAGTGACTCTATGTTTGTCTATCCCAGTGCAAGCGAGTAGCAAAAATTCTGCTTTTCCATAACTATGTTCAGTAGCAGAAGAATTTCTCACAAGATTAATACATATTGCCTTTTTTAGCCCCATTGTTATTAAAATCTGCTGCTAGAAATACCATTCCCTTTCATTTAGATGAGATGCCCGAGTATCTCACTAGTGTCAATATTTGCCTGTTTCCAGTTCATGTTTGTAGCTGCCATTGATCTAACCAAAGAGATCACAGATGGTTTGGGTTGGAAGGGACCTTTACAGGTCTTCTGGTCCAACCCCCCTGCAGTGAGCAAGGACACCTGCCACTAGATCAGGTTGCTCAGACCCCTGTCCAACCTGACCTTGAATGTTTCCAGGGATGGGGCATCTACCGCCTCTCTGGCCAACCTGTTCTGGTGCTTCACCACCCTCATTGTAAAGAATTTCTTCCTTATATATAGTCTAAATCTACATTCTTCTAGTTTAAAACCGTTACCCCCTCATCCTATTGCAACAGGCCCTGCTAAAAACTTTCCCCTTATCTTTGTTAGAGGTCCCCTTGAAGGTCTCCCCAGAGCCTTCTCAGGCGACAGCCTTAACCATATTTTAAACACACACACATGCTGCTTTGGAAAAATTATTTCCCCAAAATTGAAAAAAGACAATTTGGGAGAAAAATGTACAGGCAAACAGGGGAATAAACCAGAGAAGTTTAGAAGGAAATACAGTGGGTTGCCAAAAAGTCTACCATCAACAAGAAGAGAACTTTCCTTGAAAGCCCATTCCTGGAGAAATGAAGTCAGCAACTAAGAAGAAAAAATTACCATGTTGAACTAACACTGGGAGTTCAAAGTAGATGGCAATCAACATTAATTAGAAAGCGTTGAGATTTCATAAGGGAAGCAAAAGCCACAAGGGGAAAATCCATGCCTGGAAGGGCTACGGGCAATAAAGCATTTGTATATTTGGTAGAGTAAGAAGTATTGTTAGAAGAGAAGGTAAAAAGCTATAAATGATCAATAAATATTTCAGGTTTATATTTGGAAAGACAGGGAAGACGTGTTTGCCAGATTAGTGACTCATAAAGAAAGATTAAGAAGCCTCTCCTAAGAACACCCAAAAACCAGCAGACCCAGAAAAACGGCATGTGTGAATCCCGAAAGAGTGGGTGGGAGGGCGCATAATCAGCTCTCTGACACTACATGTTGGGTTTACATGGTGAGGTTTTGGTAGCAGGGGAGGGGCTATGGGGATAGACCCTGTATGGACCTGCTAGAAGCTTCTCCAGCTCCAAACTGGACCCACCTCTGGCCAGGGCCACGCCAATCATCACCTCTGTGAATAACATATTTAAAAAGAGACAAAGGAACCTGTACCAGGCAGGACCTGCAGCTGATGGAGGTGAGAGGCTGGCCCCTGACCTCCTGGATCTCGCCACTCTCCACCACTCGACTGGTGGTGGCTGCAGCAGTGCAGCTTGGAGTGCTCCAAAGCGCTCTGCTCCTGGGACACCTGCTGGGTAGAGCTTGTCCTGTTGGGACCGCCAAGGTTTGTTGGGCTTGTTGGGCCTGGCGTGGCTGCAGTGGAGAGAGGAGGGAGATGTGAGAGAAACAACTAAATAGCCATGAAGGTCAATGAAGATGGAGCAGGAGGAGGTGTGCCGGAGCTGAGATTCCCCTGCAGCCCATGGTGAGATGGCAGGCTGTCTCCCTGCAGCCCATGAGAGACACAGTGGAGCAGAGACCCACCCACAGCCTGTGGGAGAGGATCCCATGCTGGAGCAGATGGCTGTGCCCAAAGGAGTTCATGGAGAGCTGTCTCTCATAGGAAAGGACCCCATGCTGCTGGAGATAAACAGTGGAACAGAGATGCATCTGCAGTCCGTGGAGGATTCCATGTTGGAGCAGGTGGCTGCACTCGAAGAACCTGTGACTCTGTGGGAAAACCTGCACTGGAGCAGTCTGATGGGTACTGATTGCATCCTGTGGGAAGGACTCATGTTGGAGAAGTTCATGGAGGACTGTCTCCTGTGGGAAGGACCCCACACAGGAGCAGGGGAAGAGTGTGAGGAGTCCTCTCCCTGAAGAGGAAGGAGAGGCAGAAACAACGTGGGATGAATTGACCTGCAGCCCCCATTCCCCATCGCCCTGCACCGCTGGAGGGAAGAGGTACAGCCAAGAAGAAGGGAGGGGTGGGGGGAAGGTGGTTTTAGGATCTGGCTTTGTTTCTCACTATGCTCTCTCATGTGATGGGTGACAAATTAAATTGATTTACCCTCAAGTCAAGTCTGTTTTGCCCATGACTGTAATTGGTGGGTGATCCCTCCCTGTCTTTGTCTCGGCCCTGGAGCCTTTTGTCTTCTCCATCCCACTGGTGCAGGGCGGCGGGGGGGTGTGCGGGGAGGGTGGTGGGAGGAGGAGTGAGGGAGCAGCTGCGAGGTTCTTAGTTGCTGGTTTGGGCTAAACGATGACACACTATTTTGAGTAAATCTTGGCATAACAGGAAAATCCTGAAAGACTGAGTGTGCAGTTTTCTGATAAGATCCAGAAAAACTAATTATGGTGACCAGGTAGTTACAGGCTGGTTAGCCTAACAATAACCAACCCCAAGAAAAACAGGAGAGGCAAAAATCCAGTGTATGGATAAAGCTCGTTTTCATGGGAAGTAGCCTGTGAAGCAAACACGATTCATGTTTTTGTGAGGAAATTATCAGTGTGGTTAGTAAAGTTGCACAGCCATGCCCATAACAGGTTTTCGAAAAGCGTGTTACTCAACGATACACGACGTTCTCACTGCACGTGTAACCTACTAAGGACCAGGTAAGATGAGGGCAGTTGAAACAGAACGTGTTTTTAATCGAGCTCAATGCAAAAATACGACTCCAGGTGACCGAAACTGCCAGCCACTTGGGAGCAGAACTGGGGAGAGTGTGGTGTACTCTGCACACAGGGAAGGATCTGGGGGTCAGAGTAGGAAAGAATTGTCCTATACTCATAGGGAAAAGGGGCCAAAAGAGAGCACAGCTATCCTCGGATGTTTCAGAGGAGTAACGAGTAAGAGTAGGGAAGCGATTTTCTCTCTGCATGAAGCATCAGGGAGACGGATATTGGAAGATGTCCAGTTTTGGTATCTGCATTTTTAAAAGGATATCAAAATACTACAGAAGGTTAAGAAAGGACCCCTAAAAATAATTTGAAGTAATTCCTCTCAGGGAGAGGTTTCAGGTGTCCAATCTATTCAGCCTTTCAAGAAAAGAGGCGATGTGATTACACTGTGTAAGTACCATCACAGGGATATAACAGCAGGTACTAATAGGCTCTTTAAGCTAGTGGATAAAGGCATAACAAGAACGAAAGTTTAAACTAGACAATGGAACTTACAGCAACAGTAGCTGATTAAACAGTGATTGTGCACTGGAGAAAATTCAGAAGTGAGACTGTCCTGGGAAGTGAAAGACAATCTACTCTTATAATCAAATTAAACAAAAAAACCCCAAACAACCCAAACCAAACCGCTGGAAAGCACGCTTTCTTGAAGTGCAAGATAGGAAATTCTTCACAACTAATTTATAATCTAGTGGTCACTTCTCACCTTAAATGTACTCCTGAATAAAAACAACAGAATATTATATTACTTTTGTTGCTGAAAGCTGAACCACAATTAACTGGGTTAATGCTTTGACTTATCATCACTCAGTTTGGTATAAGTCAATGGTGGTTCTTCTCATATTATTTGTCTCTGTTCACAGAAGCACCTGAGGTTCTCCCTTTGCCTGGCTCCCCAGAGCTCTGTTCTGGTCCTGGCACAAGAACACTGTGCTTTCAATGTCCATCCAAGCAGCTGCAAACATGTTTCCTCTCAGGCCAGCAAGACATTTGCCATCACTGTACTCTAACCTTTGCTTTCTGCTTAAAAAAAACCCAAACCCTGGCACTTTTGTCCCACTTCAGCCTCCACAGAAGCGTAGAAGGCACTTATCCAGCATGATCACAAATCACCTTGCCTGGGTTACAATGAAAAGCACAATCTCTACTTTTATATACTATTGAGAATCATTTTTACGTGTCTGTAGCATTGGGGTGGGGAAGCATATCTCTGAATTTTGGACCTTATTTATGACTGTAATAATATATTACAAATTCTCCTCCTCGTTTTCCACACTTCTGAAGTGGGAATAATTCCAGCTGAACTATACCTTGTAGAAAGTTACAAGACCAGGATATTCAAACTTGAGTGCGTGAGAAGTGGCATGTGGGGAACTCCAGCTCCAGATTCTCGATATACAGAATCTCAAAGCTGGATTTAGGTAAAAGCTAGTAACAAGCAAATGACACACTGAAATTCACTACATGACTACCTCTAGTATGTGCCACAATACTCTGTTAGATTGCCTTTTCACAAGGTAAAATTCATTAGTTTATACCCTTTTTGGTTTATAAGGTAACTTGTTATGCTTGGATTGTGCTGGATTCTGTGTCTGTACCCAAAACAATCTAAAGGCAATGGCTAGAAATTGCTTCAGTTAAAGATGAGCAATCTCCTCCAGGTTGCTAAGCTCCTCTGTTATGGAATCCCGTGGTGTTTTGTAGGCCTCTATCTCAGTCTATTGGGACAATCATTGCCAAGAGGTAAAATGGCGAAAGGTTCAACAGCTAGGCTTTCAAAGACTAGGCTGCCTAAATTCTGCTGAAGTAGGGATTTACCTGGAAATTGGGAATCTTAATCCTGAAAAATACTGAAGATGGCACTGCAGGGTATTGAAAAAGCCTAAATTAGGTGCGTTGGCTCCCTTTACCATTAATGGGAAGATCCTCCAGCAAGTAATTCAGAGCATGCAAAGTCGATGCCTTATTGTATACAGGACCTAGATGCACCCACAGATCAGTGATCTTGTGTTGCACTGGGCACAGGCAAAAGCAAATTTATGGAAAATACACGCCACAGGGTAGCTAAGAAATCCCACCTCTTTTCTTTACTCTCAGGAGGCTTTGGTCAGCAGCTCAGTTCCCTCTGCATTGAGTGTGATGAGTCTCCTTGGGGGCAGGACTCCAGGAGGTGCGGGCTGGGACAGACTTGGGGTTAGAGCTAACTTCAATGCAGCCTGAAGGCTTCTTGATGCTGATGGACAGCGGGAAAAGTTCACTGAAATACAACCTCTTTGCAGGTGCCCAGGAGAATGAGTTCTTTTGCCTTCCCTAGCTATGAGACTGAAATTGATTCTTGTTTACAGCTGAAGAAGAACAGAAGAGATGTTAACACTGGGAGACCACACAAAGGATAAAACAATACCATCGCCTCACCCATTTGCTGCCAATAATGCACTCTGAGTTAAAAAAAAAAAAAACACCACAATAAGTTTGTTCATTTAGAGAGTTAATTGAGCAATACATCTTTTCTTGACCTAACTGACATTGTTAATACTCCATCCATCTCACTATTCATATGCTAATAGCTATAGTGCCTGTCACTTTAATACAGAACCCTGCCTTAGACTGGAATACTGCTTCATTCTTCTGTAACCTTGTTTGAATTACTATAGTTGCTACTGTAGTTCTGGTTTCATTTACTTAGGTCAATTTAATATTCTTGATAGTGCTCTGACACTCTAAAGAAATCTTCAGAGTAAAGTTCAAGAAAAAAAACCCTGTGTTACAGCCAAGATAAACTCCTCACGGAAGCTATAGGAAAGGTTCAATAGAATTTATAGGGAAAGTGACATTTTCATTTAAAAAATATGAAAAGACTTGAAAGGAGCTTTATCTTGTTTGATCCTTATTAAGTTTTCAAAGTGAGATGGTGCTCCCTGTGTCCCAGAGGCAAAAATTGCCATGTCTTATCATATTTGTTTAGCGTCTGCTTTTGTTACAGAGATTTTCCGGTAAACTACAAGAACCCAGGAGACTGCTGCTGATGAACATCTTTCTGCCTGTTCCTTCTTCTATTATAGCTTCTCAAAAAGAAAGAACATTTGAAAGAAACGTCTCCTTTCTGCAATTTCTTTCTCTTCTGTAATAGCTCACTCAGCTCCCTTAAACTTTCGGCATTTTCCGCATTTCTCATTACTCGCATGTAGAGGCTTACTCCGTCAAAATATTGGCTTTTCCTTTGCAACATAAAAATATCAAAAAGTTACTTTTCTCCTGTTACTAGGTTATTTTCCTTGCTCTCCTATACAGGGAGTTACTTAAATTGTCTTACTCAGAGAAAAAGTGAACTGACAATATCCCGCCCCAGCTCTGCAAGGTAGCCAAGGTGTCAGCACAGGGCCAGCACTTCCTGCCATCCTGTCTGAGTGGTTTCTCCTGCAGGACACGAGTAACTTGATTACAAGTGCTCACCTTACTTACTGTTCCTTTCCTATCTGTCTCCTTCTAAGGCACAGCATGTGTAACCAAATATATCAAAGGTTTACCAGGACTTAATAAGCTACGGCTATTAAGATTACTGTCTTCCGTAGCCTACAGCGTGGGAGGAAGGGAAGGAATTACTAGCATCAGATCCAGGTACCTTCATCTTCTTTCTTGAACAGCCAGCCAGACTGACTGGAGGCAGCCTTTAGCTTAAGTGTGGGATAAGGCTCAAATCTGCATTTCTGTGCCTGCGCTAGCTGCTCTGGTGTGGACGGTCACACACAGAGTGCAGCGCAGTCCTGCTAAGGCAGAATTCATTAACACACAAGGATTCAAGCTCCAAAACGGTGCCAGTTTCTAGTGTTTTAATCATCTTCCAGCGGAAATACTGTGAAGAACCTGAAAGAAGCTGCAACTTGTAACATAGATTCTTACCAAAAAAACAGACAAATCAGAAATGTATTAGCCAAGACTGCGTAAAGAGTGGAACGTGCTGCAGAAGCTGCATAGAAATGTGTGATTAGAGATCATCTGTGCCTCATGCTGGAAGTTCATGTGACCTGGAATGAAGACAGTCATGCTACGTGCTAGTTAGGTTGGCTCATAACGTCTGTGATATAACACAAATCTTGGAAGTAGAGGTTGCCAGCTACATGCCATTCTCTAGTGCCTAAAAGAAATAGAGAGTTCAGTCTCTGTGCAGAAAAACACACTGTCTATTGTGGACAGCATATATGAAACGTGACTGCAGTTTTCAAATTAGTGGTAGAATCCTGCTTCACACTATTTTGGTTGAAACATATCAGTGAACATGCTGCAGGAGAGGTAGTAATTCACATGGACAAAGTTACTCACTCAACAGACATCCTGCATCTTGCTCCTTAAGGAATCACCAGCAGAAGAGGGTGCAGAGCTACAAAATACAACGTTCACCTCACCAAGGCTACACCACAAGTTCTGAGTGGCACAGTTACACTGAAAGATTTTCTAGTGGGAGGCTCAGCTTTTGAGAGGACACCCCTAAAATCCTTCCACCATTGCTGAAACTAAGCTATTAATTGCCAGCATAGTAGGTGTGTAAGAGAGGACAAGCTACATGTGCACATCTTAGCTATGATTCAGAGATTGCTCACAAGTGACATTTCCTTTACAGTGTTACTCTTGCATAAAGCCACCACACTCAGATCAAAAGTTGAGTGTACTCAGTGACACACAGATGCTATTGTTTGTCAAGACTTCCACCGACAAGCCTCTGAACATAATAATGAAAAATAGGTAAACGCAGGATAACGGTGGGAATGTTTATATGGCCCAATTCAGACATATGTAGTAATTCCTGGTCTTGCTTGAGAGACAGGAAGCATATACCTGAATTAATTGAGCATCTTCCTACACTAATACACCTTGCTGATGAACTTCTGTAGAGCATTTATCCAGTGCCACACAGGCAGCAAATACAGACACGTTGCCAAACAGAAGATAGTAGTACGTTCTGCTGAAAACAGATGAAATAGATGTGTGAGGTTTCTAATGGAGGTTTCCCAAGTGAGGTTCCTGGGACTGATCATATTTAACATGATCATTAATGATCATAGCACATACGAACAAAATGAGAAATTCATTGATGACATAAAATAAGATGCCACTGGCAATAGAGAGAAAGGCATGTATGGAATGCAGGAGAACCTTATTGATCTGACTGAGAGAGATGTGATGAAATTCGATAGTACATAATGCCAGGTCATGAATTTACAGACTAAAAATACATATTTCTGCTCTTGACTGGAAACTCATTGGTTGGGATACTGGTTCATGAGGATGTCAATGTCATAAAGATCCCATTAAGCCCCCTGCTTCAAAAGTGGCCTTAAAATGCATTAGCAGACAGGATCAGCAGCGATGGGGGGCATGCACGTCTTCTCACACGAGGCCTCAAGAAAGCCCACCTGGAGTTGTGCATAAGAGGAACTGCATTTGTAGAAGGTGCAGAAAAGGGCAGCTAGGAGAGTGAGGGAATGAAGAATTATTTATGAAAAAGTTAAAAGCTTGGCAACAAGGGGAAGGCTGAAGGGGATACGACTGCTCTCTGTGGGTACGTCAGGAAGGTTAAATGCAGTGGAAGGAAAAAAGCAATTTATAATTTGGTACTTAAAAAATTTAAGACTGCAAGTTGACCATATACAGATGAATACACAAAAAAAGGAGGAAAGTTTTTAATTAACAGAACTGTGAAATTTTCTAATTATCTAACTGAAATTAAAGAAGACATGATAAACTGGTGTGAAGGAATTATTAAATGAGTGGTTGCAACAGCAAGGTTTGGACTAGATGATCCAGGAAATCTCCATTGTCTATATCCAAACTTAGCTTTAAAAGTTGACAGGATATTTCTTTCCTTTCCCTCATCTAAAAATAGCATAAATAGCATTATTGGAAGACACCAGATGGTGCTGTCACAGACAGTTTTATAAGCTCAGTACATCCAGACTTCTGTTTTTACAGGTTATGGCCAAAATGCTGTGCAGCTGTGCCACATCAAGCATATTTTATGATGTTCCTGCATATGCTATTAAAGTTTGTTTGCTGCTCAAATTTCTGACTGAACAGGTTCTTAGAAGCAGTGCTGCTGCTCAAAGGAAGCACTTTCATATACTAAAATTTCTCTTCAAATGGTATTTTTACCACTGGTTTGAATGAAAATCGCACCGAATCCTAGCGATGCCAAGCACACGAAAAAGATGAGAGCCCAGGATTCTGCCATCTTGTTTTCTAATTTTCTTCATTGGATCTTTCTTTAAATTAAGTGAAAGGATATTTGTTACCTGGACTGCAACTCAGATTACAGCCTATGAAGACTTTGAACACAGAGTTAAAGGAAAAAGTACGCATAGTTACTTAAAAATTTGACAGAGCTCAGATGGGTTTTATTAATTTTGGGCTACTACCACTTCTCATCATTTGTGCTTTAGATCTCTGTCCTCCTATAAGGCTAGTCTTTAAAAGTGAGCGTTCTGAAGTAATCACTCAAATACTTCAGACGTTGCATTTAGAGTTTAGATAATAGCCCTGTCCTTTGTATTGTGCCCTCTTATCTCATACATTTATAAACTGTTTACAACTACAATTAGAACGGCAGAGAAATGGTCCATGCTGGAGCGACAGGGAAATGGTCCATGCAGGGTAAGAACTGATGAATGATTTATAAGTACTTTTAGCAAAAAAGTCGTTCAAGGAAGTTTGCTCATCAAGTTCTAGTTCTAATCTCTGATGTGGGAGTTTTTTTTTTTTCATATAGAATTGAGCACAGCAGTTTGCAGTGACGCTGCTGTTTGTCTGGCAGAGTTGAACTCTAATTGCTCAAATCCCTTTATTACACTGCACCTTTATTTGGAGTAGGCCTTAGTCAACATCTTGTCTAAAAGCTTCTTTTTGTGAAGAAACTAAAAGTTTTGTTGTCATACAAGTCAGTGTAATGGTTCATTATAACATTGTCTTGGGAGGAGAAAAGGCTTTTGTGGAGTCAGTATGGGTTTGCTTGGGTTTGTTACAGATTGCAAAGACCAATTAGGATTCCTGTAAGAGGGTCCATTATGATCACCTATTCTGATTTCCTACAACGCTAATGATGTTAATAACATTTATATTGTTAACATTGTTTTTAATATCAGATATAAGTCCTAAGTCCCTGTTTTGTGAGACGTTAAAAACAAAAAGGAATTTCTCAACTTGTTAGCATTTCAAGAATTTATACAGGGTTTTATATTCCATAATACTTCTCAAAACTTTACAAACTAATTTTTGATCTTCAAGTAAGTTTGCAGAAATTCATCAGTTGGTTCCTAAGCTACCGATGAACACAGGCAAAAATTACTTCCACTATAAGTAATTTTCTTCTTATATCCAAACTGTCAATAAAATTAGCAGAATGTTTCAGTAGGCAGTAAGGTTGCTCCACACATGTTGTAGATGACAAAAAGTACATATAAATGCAAAACATGCATTTAGAAAAAAAAACTAAAATTCTTTTCTTTAGGCACAGTCTTGTTCTGGTTTCTTTACCTTGAATACTTCGGTCCTAAACAGAGTGCTTGGTTTAGTAACTGAATGCAACTACCTGTTCCGCACAACATAAGCAAACAAGTAGTCTTCTCCCCAAATGCCTGCTTGCTCCCTAATAGCCTGAGAGATCTAAGAGAAATATTTTATTAGATTTATCAAATATCAAGCCTTCCACAGTCCAGCCTTTTGAAAATCATCCTTTAGGCACGTTTTTGAGAGACGAGGCTGAAATGATTTGTCAGGAAGCCCTCAACCTTTTAGTCTGTAGGACCTCAAGAAAGGTCAGCGAAAGCAGAGACTTTCCACCTTGAGGCAGGAGAAGCCTCACAGCCTCCTCTCCTGCAGGGGCAAAGGGAAGGGAAGGAAGGCTGTGACTGAGAAACGTTGCTTTACACTCTTAAGAGTGGCAGAAGATCATATGATTGACGCTATATGTATGTGCAATTTTTACAGAAATAGCTATACTTGTGAGTTTTCTGCCAATGTTTTGCTTTTTAAACAATTACTATTTATTATTATTATTACCTTCTAGGACCAGGAGATTCATCTGGCACCGTCCATGTTGCTGAAAGGTCTTCTGGAGGAGTGACCTCTTTGAGAAGGAATCATCTGTATCTTCCTTCTCTATTTTAAAGCAGAAGGAAAAGTGCACCAAAATGAAAATGCTCCACTTCCTCTGTAGCTATATTTAAAACTTTTAGGGGAATTATGTGGTACCTGGGAACTAGCCAATCCCTCAGTACAAGGAAGCACTCAACAGACATCCTCAGAGTTAAACTGTGGCTGTGGGTCAGCCCCCTGAGGAACTGACTGCTCACATAAGTCACTTGAGGCTGCTCCTGCTTTTTTAGTGCTGACTCCAGAGATTTGGCCAATGTTCCCTCATAGTATTTTTAATCAAGATGGGAGCTTACAAGCAGTAGCCACAGTGCAAGATTTCTCTGCCTTTCAGAACTGGAGAGCTACTACTGACTCCCAGAAAAAAAGAAAACCAAACCAAAAGAAGAAAATTCATCATTTGTGTCCCGTGCCTGTTGGCCACCTGAAAGTAGAGACAATAGGCAGGTGTCTCTGACTGGCACGGGTTAGGAGCAGACCATGACAAAGCTTGCATGTAGGCACTGCTTCACGCCTGATTGACTGTGTAGTAAAGTGCACAGGTGGTGGTTTCCAAATTTGGTTTTCTGGCAGACCCTCTGATGTCCGGTGGGCATCAATTAGTCCTGGACAACAGGCCAGGTAACACTGCTAGAATTCTGTGCCCGCTAACCATGGAGATACAGCATCCAGGGTAGGTGGAAAATAAACATATCACATGCTTAGTGTGCTGCAATCCACAGGTAGTGGCAACATTTCCACACTATTTAGGAAATATTTGTGTTGCCCTCATGCATATCAGAGTGATATGTGCAGAAAGAAAACAGCTTTCTTCTCGTGGTCTATTTTCTCTCATACTCAAGCCAGTGATTTATTTGTAGGACCTTGGAAATGGAGTATTTTAGCAGCCATACTATCTATGTGAACCAGCATCCCACCTCTGAACGGTCAAAACAAGGAAACACATTGGAAGGTACAAAAAGCCCTATGATAAGCTGATGTGAGGTGATTTGTCCTCTCGTCATTGCCTCCACAGCAATGGAGTATGGCTCATACTATACTGCCTTCCAGAAATAACTGTCTTAAATCTTGAAGCACAAGATCTTTGCATTGTGCTAGCATCAATCACCAGAAAGAGGCACCCCGACATAGCTCACAGTCCAGTCTCTGAGTTTCCCAATACTCTCAGTTACAATGACATCTCTTGGTAATGGAATCTGTCTGTATGTTTCTAATCAAGCCTCTCTTCCCAAGGTTATTGAGAAGTTTAGATGTGCTCCTTCACTGATATATTGAGATTAGATTTTTTTTTATATTGACTTCCCAATCTTCAGGCTACAGATTTTACATTAACGTTGGCAGCACATAACAAAAGAAGAACGACATACTTTAGGTCTGTACACAGCCACTGAGGGCTACTTACACATCACATTTCACAGCTTACTGCACTACCTAGCAGGAGCAGAAAGGAAGTCTAGCGATGATTTTGATGCTATACAAAAAAGAGATAGTTTCCTTCCTCAAACCCACTGGTGGTTTAAATCACATTTCAAATCAGTGAAAAGATTTTTAACTCTCAGACCGTGGTTGAACATAAACAATTTCAACTTAAATAATACAAGCTTTTTACATGATTAAAGGTAATTTTGTAACTAATGGAACACTGTGAGCGTCAAGTATCATTAAAAACACTAGCCAATGTGAAGGTAAGTTAGATTATTTACAAGAAAGTAATTTTAGAAATACATTTTTCACCAGCTGATGCAGAATACTTTGTACTTCAGTTAGCATAACAGTGAAAATATGGTACTTTCCTGTATACTAGCACAGTGCCACAACTTTTGGATTGCACATATTTAGACTGATGGGAACATTCACCTAGAAGGCTTTAATTGCAGAAAGTTTATCTGCTTTTTTTTTGTTCCACTTTTATGGATTTAAAAAAAAAAGTCCCTTTTCAGCTCAGAACATTAACATCAACATGAGTGAAATTCTAGCAAAGAGGAAAACCCATATTCTCTCAGAGTAAGCTCGTACTCCCCACTTACATAAAGGACTTGTACAGGAATAGTTAGCGCTGCAGCCAATGTTGTGGCTCTCTCTAATTTAGTAAAAATTCGAACTCCTTTATAAATGGGACCAACCTGAAGCTTTACCAGATGACCACAAGAGGTCATGATCGTTCCATGAGAACAGTTTCTCTGCAGTCTAGTAAGAAAAACATCGGCATCTCAAGTGTATTGGATTTACTCAGTATTTATACGAGTTAAAGAATTAAACATAATACTGGTACAACTGAGATTTTTTTTTTTTAATGTAGAAGGCAAAACAAAGACGTTTCTGCAATAAGTTCAAAGTGATTTCTCAAAGTATGCACCTTTATCTTTAATACATCCTTTCTCGCTCTCCTTAAATTTATTTCTTGAACCTTTCCACACACTCATAGTTCATCTTTAACACGAGGATCGAGGAAGGGGATATTATTTGGGATATTACAAGACTGTCTCACTAGCATAAGGAGGTAGAAAAGTTTGAAAACTGTTTTATACTTGGAGCCGTCCAGAGATTCTCTTACTCTGATTAAATCTAAAGCTTGCCAATTTCTTTCCTTTAATCTCTTGAAAATTACTTTCTTAACCACACTTGCACCTAAAAATTCTTATCTAGGAACCCGTTTCATATCCTAATAAGAGCTTCACTCATCTCATGTACTTACAGGAGCTTCCTTTTGTCTTGTCCTGGCAAACGCTATCTCGCCAGTTCAGAATACTGTTAAAGTAAGATCATCATCTTATCTTCGCCCTTTTCCCTCCTTTCTTCACATTCCCCCACCACCTCTTCCTTGCCGGCCACACCAAATTTCTGCTGCCAACTTCATCTTGAGAGGCATCACAGTCTCTCTTGGATTTGCCACTGCTGCATCCTCACCCACCTTGCCATCCCTCTGCCCACACTGCCAGTCTCTGCTGCCCACTCAACTTCCAAAAAGCACTGCCATTGCTTTCTTTCACCTGCTTCACACAAAAGAGCAAATCACTTTGTCTTCCTTCAAAAACGTCCTTAAAACCAAAGTAAATTATTCAAATGGCAAAAACCAAACCCAATGTAGTCAGGCAATGGATTTGCTTTGATCACTGCCAATTCTCCTTACCTCATTTTTTCCCAGTCTTTCTCATAAGCTCATCTGTATCGAGCTGTAAGCTCTTTGAAGAGGAACCATCTTCTGTAATTTTGTGATCCCTTATGCAATATCATCCCACTCCATTCTAAGGGCTTCTATGCAATGAAATCAAATAAGCACAGATTAAGGGTTTGAGTTATGAGGGAATGGCTTGCATAACTTATTTAATATGGAGACATGGTCAGACTGAGAATGGGTTTGAATGTCAGCAAATTCCATCTGGTTTCAAGCAACACAGTGAACAGTTTAAAATAAAAGTTATTGTCTCGACTACAGACTGCCTTTTTGGGACCTATATGACTCCAGAGCATGTTTCCAAATGCAGTCATGATAGAAACAATATCAAATTCACTGAAATAAACAGCAAATTCCCATTGATTTTCAGCAGAGCTGGGACTTCATCCTCAGCTAGGCAGGCAGTTCAGAATCACGTTAGTACAAAGAAATTGTTGTAGAGGCCATAGTCTTATCCAGTGAAACCACCATGGAAACCTCACCACAGATCAAAGCTAACAATCCAGTGGCATTCAATTAGCACCAGCGTCAGGCTACTCTCACAAGCAGCTGCTATTTATCGAAATACTAAAAGCTTGCATGACTGATACCACAAAAGGGAAGAAAAACAATTCATTAGTTTCATGGATATATTACAACATACAAATTTTATAGCTATAGAGTATATTTATCATTGTACTTTCAAATATTTTAAATAAAGAATTCCACTATTAATATTTATTTCATACTTTATGCATGACTGTCCTCATCTCACTTTTTCTAAGCAGCATTGCTGTTAACTAACATTAGAGAAACAGAGATTCAAACTGAAAAAGAATGATGCTGGGGAAATAAATGTACTGCTGAAGTACGTTCAACTTGCAGTACAGACAAAATGTGCTAGATATTCTGAATAATTGTATACAACTAATGTATAAGAGATGCACAGAATTGTGGCTTACATTTGAATGCTGCAATATACTGACTAGCTCTACCAAATAGATGACTTTCTCTTCATGTAGAGTGTTGGTTATTTTTTTCCACTATATGAATCATAGTCTAACATTCAACTGCTCTGAACACTCTAACTAGATTACTAGACCTGACAAAATGCATTTTTATGTTACATCAAGAGGAATGTGATAAAAAATACACAATCTACAATTTTCTAACTTATTATGGCTACTTCCTGTACTGTAACAAAAACAACTCCAATTGTTTTCCATCTCTATCGTATTTTCCATGAAAATTGCAACGTACTTTACTCAGACGAAGTTCTCGTAATTCTTATACCAAAAAACAGTTTTAACGTAAGATTTCATATCTTCCACTTTCCATCAAATGAACATTATCTGCTAAATCATATTCTGCATATGCACAGATATTCTGTTAATTAATGCCCAAGCGTTAACAAAAGTATGCTAGCTGTCACTACTCTGCTAAGTCAGTTATTTCATAGCCTGACAGACGAATCCAGCCCAGCTCTGCAATCAGGAGTGAATCCAGGCCTTTTCAGGTAGTTCAAAGCTCAATATCCTCTGCACGCTTCATGAAATGAGGAAAAACCAGTGACAGAGTTTTCACTCCTTTTTAGTCACAAATTCTATACAAAACCTTGGTTCCTTCTGTGCTCAAGGGAACCCCCCTTCTTCCAAATTTCTCTGCTTATGGCTTCAATCCAGCATTTGACCCCAAACATCCCCTACCCAAAGTAACTGCCTTTCTTGTAGCTGTATCTAGTAATCCTTTGTGCATCTTCTCTCAGCTTATCTGTTCTGTCTGCTGATTCCCTGCAGATAGCTAGATAAGGAGCCAAGGAGCACAGCTGGGTTTATCTCTTTAAGCCACACAAGCTTTCCCTTTATTGTCCATTTTTACAGGCATAACTACACCAGGAAAGGTGGCAAAGAATCCCATGTGACAAGGAAAAGGGGTGCTATAGAGACTACACCATACACCGGTTTAGCTAGTGCCACTTTAACAAATAGTCTTTCTTCTTCTCCCACCTTACGTTACGCCTCTGCTACAGGACTTGGCCAGCCAAGATGTGCTACACATGGCCATGCTGGATTCTAGCTCGCTGCCACGTAGCACGGCTTGAGGCTGTTGCCTCTGCTCTGAGTGGTGCCCCTGCTACATCAGCTACGTGTTACTCAGAAATATGATTTCATGAAGCCAAAACACAGAGCTCTTCTAGCTGTTAAGAAGAGCTAACTCTGTCCCAGCTGAAACCAGGACACCATTGCAAAGGGAGGGGCTAGAAGTCCCATCTGTTAATGCCAAAGAATTAATCCAATATGTTTCAAAACAAAGGGAAAAAAAGTCTCTTGCTTTCTCCCTTTCTGTGTGATGACTTTCCACAGCTGGGATCTTTGCACGTTTCCCAGCTCCAGATGTCAGGGGACTGCATATCTTGCCCTTTTCTCTCACACAGCTTATGGAAGCACTCAAACACCTAGCATATTCTGGGGACTTCCTTCTCCCTCCGTCTCTCTTCCACAGTTTTGCTTTGCTCGCTTTTGTTGAATGAGTTACTATTTCAAAGCAAAAAACCACATTAATACGAGATATTTAGCAATTCTAATTTCTTGTGTAAGAAGAACAGCGATTTTACATTTTCCTCCAGTTTGTAGGAATGAGCTCTGAAATCAGCATGAAAAGCTGCAAGAGGAAAGGCAAACAGCTAGGAGCAGAAAAAGGGATGAGACAGGCAGACCAACAAGTGACCAGGGAATTACCTCTACAACCCTGTAACTATGTGGGCTGAGAGGGGACTGAAGTGCCAACCTTGGGCTGTGCAGCCACTCTTGCCCACTTGTTAGGGCCAAGGGCTAGAGCAAGGTTATATCGCCAAGGACCCATGGCCAGACACAGAAACCGAGATAACAGCCAAGTCCCACGAGCTCAGAACAGAAACCAGGATGTGAGCCAACAGACATGGCACAGCCACCATGAGCTCCAACTGCTGCCCAGACAGGAGACCTCTATCACCTGCCCTGTAGAAGCAGAACCCCCCAGCTGTCAGTCACAGAGGGGGCACCCCCAGGGCTGGCCGAGAGGTTTTGCTCATCAGTCAACTGCCAATGAGGCTGAGCTAGGGAAAACCTCGCAGCCCTGTCCATCGGTGATTCAGTAGGCAGCAAGGATGTTCTCTTTCAGTCAATAATGAACAAAAGCTTTTGAGGGCTGCTAATGTCTATTAGGCTATGGGAGGTGCCATCTTCTATCAGAGGATGAAAGTGGAAGGACTGTTTCTGTAAAATTCCCCAAAGGAAAAGCAATAAGAACTGTGTGCCAGCCCATTTCCAAGCTGGATAATTGTGTTTCATGTTTATCTGCATTTATCTCTGTGTCTTTCTTTTCCAAGGATGTCTGTAGTATTCCTGCACCCTATTTATTAGCTGCATCTGCTCCACAAGAGACGTAGCTGCACAACAGAGATAGGGCAGCAAACTCTCTGCAGATAATATTTGACTAGCTTTCAATAACTGCTTTTATTTTAGCACCTCAGTTCCAGCTTTGTTCTTAGATGGGCTGTGTCACGCAGAGCTGGCTGTGAGCTTCCAGTGTACACTGCTACATAGCAAGGATAAAGTATCAGCAATAAGAAAATCACTCCAAACTTTACATCAGCTTTGTCTCAGATACAAACAATGCCATCTGCCACCTACCCAAACATTTGGATGAGATCAGCACCAGGCTGAAGAGCAACTCAGTTGAATCCAAGGAAGTCTGATGTAATGGCAGATTGGGTTACTGAAAGGAATGTATTATTTCTTTAGCCTTCCTTCAGGACACCCTCCCAGTGCTCTGTAAGAGCTGCACCGCCAAGATATTCACTGAGACTCCTTACACTTGTGCCTACTCAATTAGGAAATAAAAAAATGACACCACTCTCTAACAAGTACTGCTTCAAAACCCGCATCTTGCTTTCTCGGAGTCAAACTCAGATTCAGTCACCAACTCTATGACATCCGTGGTGAAAAAAATAGCCTTTTAGAAAAGGTCTGATAAGTTCATAGCAGAGGTCCATTTACTCAAGAGTTCAGCCTGCTGCAAGCATCCTGCAGAAATACCTGGCTCCCCTGGGAGCCAAGGGTGACTTCAGAGCTTCCCGTTTGTCACAGATGGAGTGATGCACTTCACTTGCAAGAGAGAAGCAGCAATATATTTTATTGCTACAGGACAGTGAGTTAACCAAGTTCAATGGTAAATGTGACAGTGGTTTAACAAGATTCGATGGCAAGGTACACTGGATTATTTACTGCACAGAGGACAGAGTCAGACAAAACTGTCAGGGAGACCATCCTGTTGAGTCATGAGGCTCAGAAAGGACCCCTTGGCTTTCTAAACTCCTTCTCAGAGAGAAGCCTAGGTACGACTGGACCCAATTCTAGTCCCAGACTTGGGTTTATGTCTAAAGGATTCTATGTGCACAAACAATCTAAGACATAATCTTACCGAAGCTTAAAAGTTTAGCCAGCTGTTAGTCACTTACCGAGGATCTGTTCTGACAAGGAATCTCTCAGCCTCGAGCAGTAACCTTGAGAGGCATCCCTACTCCAGCGAGGATCCTGGCGTGCAGCCCGCTGCTGTGCCAGAGAGCTCTGAGGGTTCTTGGGCTGCTCACTATGTATGGAGCAAGACAATTGACTTACAGTCATATTTGCATACTGACTACAGATGCCAGTTTCCTCCAAATTTGTCTTGAGTCGGACACCAACCAGCACTGTGGCCAGGTGGGCGCAGCACCATAGATTAGCCTTTGGCTATTGTGTTGTTACCTGTCTCCCCCAAATCCACCTTGAGCCCACCTTGAGCCCGGAGGCAGCAATCACAACTAGACACATCCATCACAACCACCACTGGTGGTCATTGCTTGAGCAGGATTATGGGAAAAGGTCAGGTCGGGGCAGAGGAAGCACACCACACCATCACACCATGTGAAAGCCCTCCATGGGAAAGGGCTGCAACAGAGGACCAGCACACGCGGCTGGGGATGGCCCAGTTGGCTGCAGTGCTCAGGCCGATGTACAGCCTGCAAGGGCTGCAGCAGTGCTGGGTACCCTGGGTCTCACCCCACCACAGGACATAACCGGTTCTGCTGATTCTGCAGATGCCATGATAACTTGGGTTTGAAGACCATCGTATAAACCCTTCAGCCCTCCAGCCTTCATTTCTTCCTAGCTTGACCTCTACGGGTGGCCTCCAGGTGCCTTAATTCTTTGTATAGTATTAATTCCTGGAATGTCTTTATATTCATCTACAGAACGGCCTAGTCACCTCATTTAACTCCATTCGTGCCACACCATGGCGAGTGGGAGTGATGGCATCCAAGAGATTAAGATGAAAGGACAGACCTGACAGCGAGGGAGGCTGTGACGCAAACGTGCCCCCCAGTCCCAGCGCCAGGCGGAGGTAAGGCAAGGCCAGGATGGCAGCGGGGGCAACGGGACGCAGGGGCAGACCGGGTGAGCGCCTCGCTGAGAGCACCAGACTGTGTGAAAAGGCAACTAGGTAAAGCGTGATGTTAACATACGCTCAGCGAGGGAGCTCTGAAATTCTCTCCCTTGCGTTCTCCCAGTAGCTTCAGCAAGTATTTGCAGGCTGTCACTCCCATTTTACACGTGCTCTCCTCATTGCCCAGTACCTCCAGTCCCCAGCCCACTAACGGATGAATGTTACAGTCACCACCCCGCACCGTGCAAAGTGAGACAGATCCGCCAGTGACTGTGGAGACACCTGTTAAGCTTGAGAGCATCCCATGACAGGGGGTATGTGTGCAGGACTCTGAACACCTGTCAAACCAGTGATCCCATTCCGATTTTCCAGTTTTAAGGATCTTAATTAGCAGTCTTTCTTTGATCTTCCTGGGAACTTTGAAAGACCTGGGAGAAACTGCCGGGATGCTGAATTTACTTTAGTCCCTGAAACCTCATGAATAAATTCAGCAAGCTATGTGTTTTGACAATCCAGTTATTTGATAGCCTTGATTAAACCTTTTTAGAATGACTGGAGGCTCTGGATGTTATTTATTCATATTCGAGCACAGAAACAGTCACTCATGCATAGAAATCCTCAGTGACTCACAAAATGACGTGCTTACTTATGCATAGCAAGCCTCAGTAACTCACACGGTGACACACTCGGTAACGTGCACAGTGATGGACTGGCCAGAGCACTTATTTTAGAAATCCTCGCAGGTTCCCACACGGTTCCCTTGAAGCTGAAAACAGAACTCCCCAGTGACTCTGGCCCACGCTGCCAAACACGCTCATCCACCTCCCGCTCTGAGTCGAGCCCCTTCTCACCACTGCGGTGCTTCCCTGCTGAGGGTCTCCCTAGGGTCGCTACTGCACTTAGGAAAGGAAATCTCATTTTCACTACCTTCACGTTTTAATATCTTATTGCCAAAGAGCTGCTGTTCTGCTTTCTGGGTTTTATTTTGTTTTGTTTTGCATGGAAATTTTACATTAAACAAACATTACATGACAGTCGAGGGGATGAGAGGGCTCAGGGGATCGGTAATGGGCTGTGAAGCCTCTCATTTCTAGGCCAGTGCTCCAATTCATTCTAGGCTGGTTTAGCGGGATTTAACATTGGGGAAAAAAAAAAGTATGCTCATTTAAAAGGTCTGAGCTCTCTGAAACGAATTAGATTTAAAACGAACTGACCACTGACAAAAATACCACTATGCAAATATACTCCACCAAGCAGCCACTTGAAAAAAAACCACAAATGGAAGTAACATTCTACTTCAGCTGGGTAAGGATACAAATGGAAACGCTCTGGAAACATACTGGCTGCCAGGGGCATCTCATCCATCTTCCAGCCCAAATCTGTTACAGAACTATCTTTTGCAGGATGCCTGGAAGGTCTTGAAGCTCAGAGTGGATCAGACCAAGAGAAACTGGCAGTGACCAAAAGTTATTGCTATCTAACTTCACTCATCATCATGCAAATAGCAAATTCATAGCCTCGAGGCCCTATTCCTTGTAGACAAATATTTAACTTCATATCAAATACACAGCCATATCCCAGCTGCAGATGGCATCAGCCTGTCCAGTGAAATGACAGCAGCAAGAAATGTAATAAAACAAACAACTCCTCAAACACCTTGATGATACTTCCAGTGACCCATCCGACACGCATTCAACACAGAGACTGCGCATCTACAATGACTTAGAGTGAACTCCATCTTGTCAAAAATAAAAGATCTACAGCCTAATAAAAATTAGCAAAGAAATCAGATGCCAGTCCAGGATGCTGTTTTCATAAACTGCTTGCTTTTTTTCTTGTCCCTCTTTTGGAGTTTTACCTTAGGTACATCGGTGTTGCAGTTTTCCACCAGTGTTTTAAATAATACATAAATACAATAAAATAACTGAAACAAATTCTTTAGTTCCCCCTTATACTCTGCTTTTTACCACCACCACACTTGGAACACTTATTATAAAATGAAAATGTATTTCACAATATATCACCCGTTGATACGCTCTAGCTCAGAGCAGGAGTACAGATTCATTACTCCACAATAAATATAAATAAGGAGTTTAGTGAACATTGAGCACATGACTATTTATAGTGACACTTCAATAACTCTAAATGTACTGGTACTTGAGAAGCAATAGAACTGTTATTACAACTTTGTACTATAAATGAAATCTAACAAATAAAATACAAATGAGAATGGGTAGGAACTATCATCAGAATACCAAATAACAGCAGTGGAACATAACCAAATGGGTTTTCTAAATCAATCAGAATACCAAGGGCTGAAGTTCCTGCCCAGAAATGGTTCCAAGTCTTGTTATTCACAGTGCCACACGCATATGATTTGACACTCGATTACCTGCATTCAAACATCTTACCTATAATATAGGTATTACATCATCTACAATATGAAGCTCAGTATGTGATGAATTGCTGCATGATGTTGTTACAAACACTGGGAGTAATTCTGTTCTTTATCCACAATGCTTTTCAAAAACATGGTGAGGGCAAATAAGATGGGAGCTTGTTGAGTCTGTGAAAGAGATGGTATGAGAGAGCTCCCTGCAATACCAGGGAAGTGAACTGTGGATGCAAAAATTCTCTTTCAGTCCTCTGAACCGACAGCTAAACCACCCACGTTGTATTCCGTAAAGCAAACAATCTGTCCTTTAGCTTTCATTAGCTGAATAAATCCAGTATTTAATCCAGCCAGTGCTCAGTACCACTGATATTAGTCTCATCTAAATGGAGCTATAATTAGACAGGAAAACCATTCAGTTCGTATTTGCATACGATTTCTACAACCACATTCTACTGAACAAGGAAAAGCCACAATTAAAGGAGAAAAATTGCTATCTAGATAAGAAGTGACACAAAAGAGGAACACGTCATACAGCTCGATAACTGAGGAAAAACATGGAACAGCTGATACGCTGAATTTGTTAGCACAGATATTGCAGGAAAAGATGGCAAACAAATACTCTGCCTCATCTAGGCCATAATCCAACTGCCTTTGAAGTCCACAGGATCCTCCTATTCCAGATCTTTGCAGGGAGAGTTCTTAAGCCTGGGAAAAGGTTGCCTGGAGCAGTTGTGCAATCTCCATCCTTGGCAACATTTAAGATTCAGCTAGACAAGGCCCTGGCCAACCTTATTTGATGTGGAAATTTTCAGCAGGAGACTTGGCTAAGTGGCATCCAGAGGTCTCTTCCAATCTAATTCATTGTGTTATTTTAATAATATCCACTCTAAATTACAAGAGAGTTTCTTGTTGTGGATATATGAGGCTCTGGCACAGCTTTTCCACTGCTTAACCACTTTCACTCCAAATAATTTTTTTCCATATACCAGTCGTAATTTCCCCTGCTGCAGCGTGTGGCTGTTGCCTCTCGCGTTTTCACCGTGTACCCTTGAGAAGAGTCTGGCTCTGTCTTCTCTATAAATTCCCCTCAGGCCCTTGAAGACAGCAATTAGATCTTTTCGGCCTTCCCTTCTCCAGATTAAACACACTCGGCTCTCTTCACGCATCACACAACTACAGCCCCTGAACCTTGACACTCTCCCTCTGTTGTTCTCCCTCTCGCACCACGCGGCCCCAGGCTGTCTGTAATGTTTTACACCCATTTGCTCTTGTGCCGGAATGGGATTTTTGCTCACCTCCCTTACTTGGCACACTAACAGAAAAAAAACCTGCCCCGTTTTTACCTTTCATTTTGCCAGATATGGCACATCTTTTTAGGCTCCTCCTGTGTGACAGGCTGCTTAGTTTCCTGATCACCTTGGTGAAATTTCCTTCCACCTGGCTGTAGGAATTCTTTACCTTGGACAAGGATAAACGGGTATTATCTGGTCCGTGCTTACAGGGGGACTTGCAGGAGCTCTACAGGAACTTCAGCCGCTCTTGCTCCTTCCTCTCTGCTTCAGCATCCTCCAGGGTAACACATCTCTTGACTTGTGGTACGGCTGCAGCTGTGCAGCCCCCATTTTAGATCAGGGCTGAACTCAGGTAACTGTAGCAAATTACTAGATAATGTCTTGTGAGACCTTGTTGATACCACTACCTCTTTGCTAGCTCTGTTAGAAACACCACCTCCAGTATATCCTAGAACCTTACTTTCTCTGACATGGACAGCTGGTAGGCACCCTGGGCAGGTTTCATGGCACCTAGCTTTAGCTGTCTGAAAAAAGGGATCAAGCTGGCCTGAGAGAGATGGCTGACCTCCTTCAGGTGCCCGTCTCTCTCTGTTGATTAGAGGGAGAGGCCAGACAAGCAGCTCAGACCCACAAGCTCATGACTAAACAGCTGAAGTTAGGTGAATTCATCTCATATCCTGTGACCAATTAAAACATTCACATTTTTCATTCTCCTCTGTCACTTCCACCTGACAAGCCTCCAGCACTGTGAGATAAATTCCTGTCATCAGTCATTCACTGTCTGACCTTGCTTTTTTTTTTTCCCTCCCACTTTTCCCATTTCTGTCACACAGGTGCTCCTGTTTATTTCCATCCAGTATCTCCCTCTTCTTCACAAAGCCTCCCAGTGTCACACATGCAGCAAATTTATCACCATGTGCCAGCCTTTTGATGGGGTCAGAGAGAAGAGAAATGAGATAATTTATAACATTACAATCTCATCATGGGAAAACAATGCTAATAACTTGCTACCAGCCAACAAGTTCTTTTTCCACCACAAATAATTATTTGTCGTGGGTTAGGCTGAGTCCGTCAACCAAACCCACGCAGCTCTCCCAGTCCAGTAAAATGGAGAGGAGAGAAAAATGTAATAAAAGAGCTGAGGATCGAGACAGGAACAGAAGAGCACCCACCAACCACGGTCCCGGGCAAAAGAGGCTTTTTCTTAATGCAAACTATTTATTAACAGCTACCTAGAAAGAGAAAAGCACACAAAAACGGTTACTTAAGAGAATAACGAGAAAACAAGGCCAGGTCTTAAAACCAACACCACTCCCCCCCACCTTTGCCTCTTCTTCCCAGCTCTACCTCCTCCCCCCAGCGGCGCAGGGGGCAGGGAATGGGGGAGTGCAGGTCAGTTCATTCCAAGTTGTTACTGCCGCTTCTCTTAAAGGAAAAGGAGTCCTTACACCATTGTCCCTTGCTCCAGCGGATCCCCTACTCACGGCGAAGGCGTGAATCCTGCCCGCTGGGGGGGAAATCCTTACCCCATCGGATTTGCCCCAAGTGCGGGCTTTACCAGTCCTGGGCTTTTAAGGAGCTGCAGCCACTCGCTCTGGCGTGGGTCATCAACAAACTTTAAATGTGCTCCGGCGTGGGTCGTCATGTCGACCTTAAATGCGTCTCCGTACAGACTCTGAATACGTAAAATGCGTAAAATGCGTAAAATGCGTAAAAGTGTCTCTACCTGTGCCCATGATTCACAATAGTCTCAGGCTTAGGCATCTCTTTCCAACGTGGGTCATCCACTGGTTGCGAGTGGGTTTTCTGCTTGCTCCACCGAGGACTGTTTGTTAGAAGGGGCCGCTCACAAGGGGGACTCAGCCGCGGCACACGTTGTTCCGTTCCATCTTCACTGACCTCTTAGCTGTGTGGCCGTTTCTCTTAGATTTCAGTCCTGTCTGGGTGAACTCGGCCCGGTGGGCGCCCCGGCAGCGGGGCTCTCCCCGAGTTCCCCAAGTGGCTCCGCCGCCGCCATCCTCGACGGAGCGGGCACCGGCATGGAGCGGGCCCGGCCCGGACCAGGCCAGGCCGCCGGCCCGGCCGGGAGCCGGGAGCGGGGGCCGTGCCCCCCTCTCCTCGCTCCTGGGCACAGGCACACCTTTCCGGTTCCTTTGTCCGACGTAAATAGGGCAATTCGCAGAGGCGCCGATTGGCTCAAGCCCCGAGGGGGACGGGAGTCCGGTCTGATGGGCAGCTTGTGCCACCCGGACCTCCCCCCCCCACTTCAAACCATAACATTATTGCTTACTCCTTTTGTTAGAAAATGAGAAACTGATAAGTCTTGCACTATCCCCTCACCTCAGCAATCCCAGTTAACACATGATACCACATTATATGTGTTACAGAAATCCCAGCATTAGCTTTACTGCGTATCTTTCACCTTAAAAAAAACAAAACAAAACAAACAAAAAAGCCCCAACAAACTACCACGCAAAAGTGCTGCTCAGTTCTTTGTTGAAGAATGGAAGATGTGAAAATATACAACTTGAGTATCATAGGAAAGATTAATAGTTTTTAATAAAGAAGTTGACAACTGAGAAGGCTCCCTGAATCAGGACTCTAATCACTTAACAGCAAGTTCTCTCTTTTTATCTCCTTTTTTTTTCTTTCCATTTTGATACATTTCACAAACATTGACCAGACAAAATAACCATTTAGAAATTTCTTTGGGAATAATTTTCCAGGGCTAAGATTAATGATGGGAAGCACCAGTTATAATAGCAAGGGAAAAAGAAAACATGCATGCAAAAAAATCTTTTCAACACCTAATTCAGGAAGGCTTATTTTAAAATATATTTGAATGTGCCAGTTCAGCAGACATGACCAAAGATTTTCGCCTCAAGTTCTTTTCTTTGTTTCCCTTTTCTTTATGTAGTTAAATCACTAAGGATAAATGTCTGTGGACAAAATTATCTTACATCAAACAAATATTGACGTGACTTTTAAGGTCCGTTGCTGCAAGGCCAGGATTTAAAAACAAATTAAACTTGATGTATGCCGTTTCAAAGGTCAGGTAGAAAGGTATATGCTGCACCCGTTTTACAATGCAACCCCCAGGGAGGCAAAGATATCGAATGCTGCCAGGAGACACTGCAATAATGAAGATAATTACCGTAATAGGTAGGTAGGTAATAGGGGCTTAATTAGATCAGAACAAGCACGCTATTTAGAGAAAAAGAAATCACAGTGTCTTAAATTAAAAGTAAATTACAACGAGTCAGCTCAGTATTTATTTCAAGTTGATAGTTAACACGCTTTATTGTATCTTTAAAGGGAGTGAGATATTACAGCAAAAGGCAGTAGAAACGTTTCATTGTCATCCAGCACAGTCCAGTGTCTCTGCATACAAAGGTCCTGTCTCTTCCAGAATATTCTGATAGAGACTGTGCACACAATTTCCTGATTTTCCTTTCGGATCTCGATCATTTTCAAAAGTAGAAGTGAGATGGGAGAAATCCTTTGTTATTACTTGAGTAGCTTAAGGAATAAATGAGTGCCCATCCCGAAACGTGCCCTCACTGGGAAGGAAGAATTTCTATGAGATGAGCAGACGGAGGAGTGAGCAGGACAATTCTGAAGAAGGTTAGTGCCCACATGAGCTGGTACACTGTGCTGCAATGGTGCGACTCAGCTTTGCCACCGGAAAAAGCAACTCCCACCTTCCCTCAGACAACTATTCCCAACACTTCCTTTTGCGGAATTATTCCCGTTTAAAATGTTTGTGAATTTACCACCCTAAAAACGCGTATCTGACTGGCAGTCAGCACGTAATCCATAGCACTACTGCTCTGCCCTGCCACATGACTCCAAAACGTGGATGAAAAAGGGAGCGAGGTAGAAAGACGGTACCCAAAATTTTGTTGTTCTGCACCCTGGACAGCAATTTATTTTGGAGGGATTCTGATTTATTAGCATCCTGTGGCCCTTTGCATAGGCAAAACTAACTTTGCGAGAGGCATGGAAAAAAGGAGTGAAAAACAACGCCTGCTGCAGGGCGTGCCTTTTAGGTGTAAATGCCAACCAAGGTGGCCGTGCTGTCCTTGCATCATTTAGTTCACAAGAGTGACTTCCACTGCCAGTTCTCTCCAGCATACAGCTTTTACTCTGCAGGCAGCACAGCTTAGGGTTAAGACAGCCACCAATATTTGTGCTGTCATGCAAGCTCTTGCCGAGACAAACACCTTTGTCAGGCAACGCAGGGAGGCTCTCACAGAGTCTCGACCTGTTTTCTCAGCTAGACAGACAGTGGCCATTAAGCAAGAACATGACAGTTCTGATTCTCTGTAAGGTAATATGGAATTATGACAGTTCAGAGGCACACACGCTGTCCTTCCACAGCCTCTCCTACTAAGGTCACTGAAAATACCTTTAGAAACGAGGGTGACTCTCACTGCTTTCTGCTTGTGTCTTTCAAACAACAATAGTCTGCAATAGTTCCCCAGAGGGCAGTCCAGTACAGCTAATGGAAACTCTGTAAGCTCTAAATTGGCTATTTTCAACTGATTTTTTTTTTAATACATTTGTATTACAGCCCTAGGCCACTTCACTGGTTCTGGAAATAAGGTATTTTAATGCTTATGAGCGAAGTGACTAACTCATGCCATCTAGAGGGTGGCTTCTGGAACACAATTGAGGCAGATATAGTTTCACAGGATAAAATAAAACAACTGCTTTAAAGCCAGTTAAGTGACACTAAGAGAAAAATCTTAGTGTCTGCTTGTCTCCTTGGGGTTCTTCTACATTTCTCCCTCTTTTTCACTCCTGTGTTTGTTTATGTAAAATGCTCATTCAGATCCCACCTGTGGATGTATATGAGTTCCTTCTTCAACAGCTTCATTCATTCATGAAAGCAGATTAGCTGACCAGGATAATTATTCTAAAATAGATTAGAACTTTCTGTTTGTACTTTTTTCCAATGCTATATCATTTATTCTCATTGTGTTCTTGCATTCGTGGCTGCCTAAAACAGACTAGAATGGTCACAATCAGAATATTAATGATTAAAGGCATTCATTAAGAAAAGCGAGAATGACACAAAAAAGCTCTGAGGTCTCACAAAAGATCATATTTTGTACTTAGGATGTTAGATAAATAGCATATAGCCATGGCTACTGACAATGGTTAAAAATTACTTCTCCACATGCTTTCTTATAAAGGAGAAACGTCCAGTTAAGCAATCATCATGAATTTTTGTCTTAAACAATAAAGCCATTTTCTTTCTGTCCCACTAACCCGGTGTGAAGATTACACTTTGATCAATAAGCATGACAAGCAAAAAATTTGTCACGGGAGGTACAACCCTGGCTTCACAACAGTTAAAAGAGTCTTCCTGGATGGTGACCAGTGAATACCTGCCTCTCTCATTAAGCCAAAATCACATTCCATAACTAGCAGTCAACTTTCAGTAAGAAGTGCATGACCAAGTACAACGGGAAGCAATGCAACTGCCCCACCTGAGTGAATGGACGATCAAAGCACACGAGAAATAAAACTTATTTATATGAAATACGTATCAAACCCTTCATAGGCCAAAGACTATGAAATACACTGGGATGTGATTGCTCCGTGATCCTTGCACTCATCTTTGTTTAAACATCTATACGATACATCATCTAACATCACTTTCACAAAGGGTTTTCTAAGGCAATATGCGCAAGAGCAATAAATACGCTTGTAGGAAGAACTTTTGACATTAAAATGAATCAAAGACATCCTTACATTTCTACTTGTGTCGTACGCCATTTATGTGGAGGAGTTAAGCAAGGGCTCATCGTACATACAAAGAAAAGGGAGAAACAAGTCCATCCAGCTGTCTTCAGTGCATACTTCATACCCCTTCACACCTCATCTTTCACACGTGCCAACCACACCAAGCTCCAGAGCTCACAGCTCTTGCAGAACTCGAGCAAGCACCACTAGGATACAGATCTCTAGGCAGCTAAGTTGGGAAACAAGCAGAAATTGCTGAGAAACAGGCTGAACTCTCCTGAAAGAGGCACATCAATCTGTGACAAAGCATGACTTGCATAACTTCAGGCCAGACAGAGTTGTGTACAGGGCTGTTTTTTTTTTTCATGGTACAGATATTATTTCCCTTTTTAAGCCACAATGTATTCCTACCATTAAGATTAAACAACGCTTTATTTTGAAAACAAATGGAGCCACTGATGAAATATTTCAGAGAAAACTTTTCAGGTGTCAACCCTAATCAATTACACTCACAACTAATTGTTGCAGTTACTATGCCCTAACATTTGGTCTCTGTCAAGTGAAAGTTGTGGGGCAATCCGTACAAAAGCAAACAAAATCTGAGGCTGGAACAAGCGCTGAGCAATAACATCCATGCAAACAGCTTGTAAAAACTTTTTCAATGATTTCCCAAACACAGTGAAACCAACAGCATGCTTAAAGTGAGGAGAAAGATTACGTTAATTAGGATCCTCAAAATAGCTTCAAAAGAGGTTCCCCCCCCCCCCCCCCCCCCCCCCAATTCTCTCCAGGACACAGACGATCATGTGGAGATAACAGTTTAGGCCTTTTCTGTTTTTTTGTTTTTTTTTTTTAATCCAAGAATACGCAAGTACACACAAATACGTGTTATAACACAAAGCGCTCACAAGATGCGGGTACTAACTACCCCTGCTTAAGAGCGCTGCCTTTAGCAGCCATATATTTACCATTTTTTACGACGTCTCCTTCCAAAACTCTGGCAACATCTTTCCCTGCAGTGTGGAAATCACGCCCTTTCTTGGTTCCCAACCATTCGCTGTCCAACACTGCAATTCCGTGAGGAGAGAGCGCAGACCTGCTGGTTTGGCACTTGTTTCTCTCCCTAACTCCCGCCAGACACACCCCAGGCCCTCCCGGCTCCCTGAATCCCCACCGCCGCTCCCTTCCCGGCTCGCCCCTTCAGCCTCCCGCCACCCAGCGCGCCGGGCCGTGCCTCCGAGACCACCCCTTCGCCCCCCGCTGCCCTGACGGGCGGGCCGGCGGGCCGCCCGCCGCAGACGGGGCCCTGCCGGGGCTGGCCCGGCCCCGCGGGCCGCCCTCGGAACCTTCCCGCCGCGCCGCGCGCCGCGCCGCTTCCGGCTTCCGCGCGGCCGCTGGAGCCCGGTGGGCGCGTAGCTGTTCGGCGGGCGCTGAGGGGGCGGCGCGGTCCCGATCCCGATCCCGATCCCCGTGCCCCCCACCCGCGGCTTCCCGGTTCGAGCACGCGAAGCGGTCGCCGCCTTCCTCAGAGATAAGTCCCGAGGGATACGGAGCGCGGCGATCCAGGTTGGAAGCGTGTTGCGACACGGTTTGGGGGGGGAGGAAGGCGGGACCCTCGGTAAAAATAGTGAAAATAAGGCAAAACACTGAAAAGCAGCAGTACGTGTGTTGTTTCGAAAAGCCAACGGCCTTAAATGAGGCGGTGAGAGCGCGGCGGCCTCGCGGTCGGCAGCCGTTACCGGCAGGGACCGCCGTTCCCGCCGGGGCCGAGGTGCGATTCCAGCGGAAGGGATCGGTCGGAGAGGTGCCCGAGGCAACCCCAGCCCGCCCGGGCCTGATCCGCGCAGCGGCCCCCGGAGCACAGTGAAGCCACCGCGGTACTGAACGGCGGAGGGAGCCCGGGAGATCACAGCCCCTTGAAAATCATTTCGTTATCGGAAGGAATCACGGGCTGGAACGACATAAGCATGAAATACCACCGATGCAGATTGTTTAAATGTTGTGATCTGGTGTGATGCTTGTAAAGTGGGTAAAGCAGGTTTTGAATGGAGTCAGATGTGACCCAGCAAATTTACTGTGGTTCCTCTTTTGATGAATATGCATAAAGCAGGTGGTCAAGTACAGGAAGCCTTGAAACGTGGGAAGCCTCTTTTGGGTGTTAATGTTTGCATGGCATGGCAAGAGTAACCTGACAGGTCCGCTCCCCCCAGATGAGTAGCTCGTTACAGCTGTTCATTACGTTTTTGACAGCAGGGTGGTTGGCTTATCACATAAGATAATATGGCGCAAGGGAATGTCATGCTCGGCACAGAAGATCCAGAAATCTGCTGGTGCAGTCTGCTTTCCTGACTGCTGCAAACCTTGTGCGTCTTTGGGACCTCATCAAGGACAATTTTCAAGAGGGGGGGAAAAATGGCATAGGCATGGTACAACCTCAACAGAATTTAGATGCCAGACATTGTTTATGTGTTTTACATTGCACAACTGTCAGGTAAAATACACGAGCAGTCGTTGGAGCTGTGGTGGGAACTCTGCTGTCTTGGCCTCTGTTTACCTTACCAAATGATGCAGCACATGAGGAACAGCAGGTGAAACTTTTACAGAACGAAATACGCAGTACGGGGGACCCAGTGCTCACACAACACATTTTAGGGCTTTTTCTTTGAACTTCTGCTTACCTCACACACAGCCTCCTGATAGCTGAACCCTGCTTTCTGTGCCTCAGCACTAGCCATGAAGCTGGAGAGTCGCTCTTGCTCCTGTTGCTGCCCTGAGCCAGTCACTCCGGAGCATTTTGCTCCTGAGTAGAAAACTTCAAACGGAGAAAAACCCCTTGTGCAGAACCGCTCCCAGTTCGGGAGCTCGGGCGCTCTGTAGGGCAGCAGGGTCATACCTTCTGGGGCTGAGGGAACCAGGCATGGACCTTCTGTGTCCTGGGCAGTTTCTCTTACAACAGCATCATAGATGACAATGAGGGTGCTAGCATGGCTGTAAGACTCTGCCTTCAGGACAAGACCCAGAGGCACTTTTCTCTCCCATGCACCTCGCAGGGGACCTGGACAGCAGACAGATTCCACCAGGTCTTTCCTGTCTGAGCTTTTGGTAACAGTGTTGTGGTGCCTAAATACCTTTTTGGGTTATCCATCAGCCTCAGATCGTAGAAGTGTTGGCAAAATTAAAGGTAGGACATACTGCAGAGGCATTTTAAATACTGATTAGTGCATTTAAAACGTGCAGTAGTCTGATTTGAAAGGAATTGCGGGTGAACAAAGTTTTTACTATCATTTCTGGCATCATAACACTATTAAGCTCTAGTCAGAAGAAAATTAAAAAATAGTAAATTCCCTAAAAATTTAGAACTCAGGGCAAAGACAACAAACGTCTTAAGTGGAAGCTAAGAGAGAAAGAGAGATAAAATATTGATCTGCAGGATGTTGTTATTTATTGGATGGTGTGTGAAAGCCTGGATCGACTTGATAGCTTTGTTAAAAGGACCTGACATTGCAGTTTTGTTATTTAGTTTAGTGCAACTTCCTAAAGACTACCGTCTTAAAGATTTCTCATGATCTGTGTCCTCAGTAGCCATTGAGACAGTGTTTTACCTGAGAACAGTTTGTCATTTTGGTGCTTTCCATTCGGAGGTAGTGTGAAGAAGTCAAGCTGTAAATACTAACCATTAGATTCTGTTGTTACATTAGCGTGCGAGCAGTTTGAAAATTAGTGTGCAACCTCCTACTGGACTCCCAGTGTCAGAAATGTCACGCTCTAGAATAACGACAGCTGCCAGCAGGCAGCTCAGCAATATGATTTTGACTACAAAAGATGACACTAATACAATTGAAACACAGTGCAAAATGCTACAGGGTGAGAAAACTGATTTATGTGTGCTATCAAAAACAAATTTTCGTATTTGGTCAGGGCAATATATTTCTTTGTTCGGGAGAGTTAGGATTGTTGGGATCATTTTATAAGACCTTTTAAACGAAGATACTGATTTTTCTTCCAAGTTTAAGCTGCTGCAATTCACTGCCTGTTGATGCTGCAGCTGTCCTTACAGATGCCACCACACGTATCTACATGTCTGCTTGGAGTTGGGGATGGGGAGAGCAGGTACCTCCCATTTCCTCAGGCCAGTGGCCCCAGTAGCCACCCATAGAGCTGCTGGAATCAGCAGAACCTGCCTGAGCAGAGCTGTCCCATCATGTGGGCCGGTTTCTGCCAAGCCTCAAGACTAGTGATTTTATTCAGACTCTGTAAGTGGAGACAGAGATTTTAAGATGACACTTGAGTCTCAGTTGTCAATTGTTCGAAATTGTATTTGTGCAGTTTTAGCAATCAGAGGCAGAGCAAGGAGCACTGTTAGGCATACTGGTAGCTAGAGCAATGGGTTAGTTGTACAGTGCAATATACATCGGGGCAACTTGCTAGAGAGGCCAGATTTTCAAAACAGCAGCTCTGTGGTGAGGTACCAAACTGAACACTTCCAAAAATTCAGCCAGCCTGTCATCTGCAAGGAAATAGAGTTTGGTAGCTGCAGCACGAAGTGTGTCCACTTGGCCCATGGACTGGGAGTTGGTTTTTAGAACTATGTTCAATAAGGCAATTTTTTGGTCAGTAGGGAGGTACTTGCCTCTTCCTTAGCTACTTTCTTGCTTGCTAAGCACATACCCCTGCTGCCCCTTTCGCTGTCTTCCCCCATCAGGTTGTGCTACTCTGGGCCTTGGGGGTGCTTGTTGGTTTGTTTTTTTCAGTTTTGTTTTTAACCTGTGTCTGGTTTAGAATGTGACACCAACAGTTATATCAGCAGAAATGAGGGGATGATAAAGATGGAGCATAAGGAAGGGTGACTATCTTGAGTGCCTCTGTTGATGAGAGAAGTTCTAACGTCAGACAACACCTTTAATCTCTTAGTTGTCCATTTCATGAAGGCAGGATAATACTTGTCTAATTTATTATAAACAGAGTGAACTAAGCACATGTGAGTACTGCACAGTTCATTGTGGAGAAGACAAGAGAGCAGTTGTCTGATTGATTGCCTGATGGTCTCACCGCTGTATTGCCTTGGTTCCCTCCTAGAACGTTACAATAGACACATGCGTTGAACCAGATGGAATTAAATTAGTGTAAACCCTCCTAGGGAAACAGTGGTGTCTTTGAGGCGTGCTCATCTCTTCGTTATTGCTAATGTGCTAGAATGATAAATAAGCAGTACAAACATCCCTTTGTCATAGCTCTTAAATTTATATAATGATATTTTGCTTTCTAAGCCTTCATGGAGTGTGAAATTTGCATTTTTGCAGTACTCCATGATTCACTTACCTGAAGAATGCTTTTTAACTGATTGAAGTAGTCATTGAGCATGAGAAGAGAGAGAAGTGAAAGAGAAAATTAGCTGAATATTGTCCTATTAAATAGACAAGGCAAACCAAAACCACAGAGGTCCATCATAAACAAACTTGCAAAACATAGTGATTTTGTTTTTCTTAAGGCAAAACACTTCAAAGATAGTTAAGAGCAAAGTTTAAGACAGCAAAATCCATTCCAGATCACAAGGTTCTTCATGGTTTGTCACATGACTCTTCCTAAGGGCCTGGCCCCTTATTCTACTTTTGAAGAGAAACTTTCAGAAAAGGAAATGAATGGAGATGAAGCACAGTTAACATGGGAACTCCAAGATCCAGTTTTAGTGCTGGACATGTTGTGTATCCATGTGTTTATAGACATAGTTTCATGTGCATAAGTTACAGACCTATTTTTTCACCCTCCACAGATAGTGAAAAATGCCTAAAAAGAAGACTGGTGCTCGTAAGAAAGCGGAGAACCGTCGTGAACGTGAAAAGCAGATAAGGGCATCAAGAGCCAACATAGATTTAGCCAAACATCCTTGTAATGCTTCAATGGTAAAATAACCTATTTTATATTGCAAGACTTGATTTGAAATTATGTAAAACCAGTCATAATACATTGACTGTGTTTAATGCCTCTAGAATGTCATTCCTCCTGCTATCTTTCCTTTATATTTAAGGTTACATTTGCATCAGAGGAATAATACTTGAATAAAAGTTTTGTTCTTCATCAGAACTTAATTCAGAATCCCTGTGGTGTCTGTAAATATTATATATTTTACCTAGAATAAATTAATTACCAGTATTTTATTTCTTTTCTTTAGGAATGTGATAAGTGCCAGAGGTAAGCATTTTTCCCCTTCTAAAACCAGTAGTTTCACATTCATTGGTTTCAAACATTTTACAAGTCTTTTTTTTAATGCTTCCTTTCTTTTTTTCCCCGCCTCCACGTGCCTAGACGACAGAAGAATAGAGCTTTTTGCTACTTCTGTAACTCTGTTCAAAAATTACCCATTTGTGCACAATGTGGTAAGTAGAAATAATAAATGAAAACATACTATGCTCCATCCCATTTGTGGTCTTAAACTCTCAGCAGTTAAGAGTACCTTTGTGATTTTTGGGGCAGGTTCTTTTAAATCCGCAGGGAATATCCTACTCGAGAAGAGATCTTGCTTCATCATACACTAATATGCATGCCTCTGACCCCTAGAGGTTTGCAAGTCTGCGTTGTGGGCACACCTTCAGTATTTGATCTTTGGAAGAATATCTCTCACTGCCTTTTAGGATTGAGAACATCTGGCTGACCGTTTCCCTAGATTGACCATGTGGAGTATTGATTCATAACAGCAGTGAAGTTAAAAACGCTCTGACTGCCAGCAATGCTGCTTTTTAGGGATGATATAATTTCTGATCAGTTTAATATCAATTAAAGCAACAGTACATTGTTCACTTTACATAGTCTGGTAATGTAATATGCTGCTCACGTTATTCACGTGTGCTGGAGGGCTGATGCTTTGAAATTAGAAGAGAAGGGCTCCTAGTGACTGAAGTCGAGTTCCGAGTCAGGCTAAAATGCCCCCTTTTTGGTTTTTTAAACAGCTGCTTGCTTGCAGGGGATGTTGACAATCACTTCGTACTTTGAGGTGAATTGTATTGTTTTACAGTTTCAACCCATCCTTGCAGATTTTCAATTTGTCATGAAGCTGTTTGGCTGTTTTGTAATTTGCCTCTCAGAGCTGCTGACACCTGTGGCTTCCAGTGCCTTTGCTGGGACCAGCAGACACTGAGCAGTTCTGGAAGCCAGGCTGTTAGTGTGCGATGGCGGTGGGTCATCCTTCCTAAGTCTTCCTTATGTCATCGTGCAGTGAAGGACTAAAAACACGCTGTCTTACAGAATATTATACATCTGAAGTTGACTCCTGTGCGTTGAATTTATCTTCATCTGCAGTATGTTTCTGGAGAAAAAGCATTCCTAATAACAACTATAAACTAATATTGAATCCCAGGGTTTTCCAAGATAAAGACCATTAGAGCTGTTTGGTGCTTAATCAAGCATTGGGGACAGCCCCTAGAAACCAACAGCATCCGTCTTAGAGAAGTCCCTGAGGGATGGGAGCAAGGTAACTGTGTTGCAGTGCTCCAGTCCTAGTAATAACCCCCCCACCTAACAGTGCCCAGCTCAGCCCACCACTGGTCCTTCCTCACCCTCTAAGTGCCATTTAGTATCTAAGGTGTGATTTAATACAAAACTCTGCTGATGCTGCATACTGGGATTTAATTATATTTTCAGAATAGAATTTGGTTTTGTCATCTCTTGAACGGGTTTGCAGGGAGCACCCTTTTGTTGGTTCCTCTAAGCAGGCAGTAACAGAGACACCAACGGGATCTGTGGCAGGACAACTTACATCCGTGAGAAAACTCCGTTGCGGCAGCCTGGACTAACTACAAGACTTTTTTGCTTGTATAACTGCACACACAGGGCAGATCTTTCTGGTGGAGCTAGTTATGTCAGAGGCAACAACCACCACCAAAAACCCAACTATCCAAGCACCTGTGAGTAATTACATCATCAGGTGCACATGGTTTTTTGTTTTCAGAGGGCCTCAGCCTTGCACACAGCACATGCTGCTTTTGTGGTGGGACAGAACTAGCAGAAGTTTTAAATGCAACTTTTTAAGATGTCGTGGCTTGATTTTCACCTTAGTTTTGTTCTTTGGTTCGTTTTGACCTTTGAAATTCTTGCTAATGCTTTAAAACATAGGGCAGGATGACACGTTGCCTTGTTGTCTCAGTACTGAGGAAAGGGATTTTGGCTGAAAACAGACAATAATTAATTTGATCTAAGGGAGATGTGAGGGTGGGTTGCAGACATCTGTTTGCATTATTTTTGTCGAGATTTACAATTAAGCACAGGCGTTTGGTTGAAATACTGCTCTTATGTGAACATTCATTTTTATTTTTTTTGATTTTTTATATAGTTTTCTTCTGGTTGCTTGCCTTTTTTTTTTAAACAGGAAAAACCAAATGCATGATGAAGTCTTCAGATTGTGTTATAAAACATGCTGGTGTGTACAGTACTGGACTAGCAATGGTGGTAGGTATATAAAATTACAGCCTTTTTTGCACTATGAGGTTATTCTATGCAAATCTTTCTGAAAAAAAGAAAACAGATTTATGGAATGATAGCATGTACCATGCTAAGTTTTTTTCCTTATCTTACTATCACAGACTGATTTTTCCCTTACACTGGAAGCCCAAATTTTACATTTTTAGATTCAGCTCCTGCAGACTCCTGACACATGTCCTGGGTGCTGACAGATCTGTGTTGGTGGCAGGCCCTAAGCGCATGCATTAGCAGTGCTGGAGCTTACATGCCCCATAGCCAATTCCCAGTCTCCATTAAAATCTATGATCATTCTGTAGAAACCAGTGGACTTCTGTTGCTGTCCTCTCAGTATTGCAGAGACCATCAATATTCCAGAGAGGAATCTGAAATTCCATGGCATTAGGGGAGAATTTTATTAAAAAAAAAAAAACAAACCACAAAAAAACAAACAACATTTTGGCTCTTAGCAGAGATAGTCATAGCTTGTGGCCTTTGAATCTTTTTTTCTTAGGACAAGTTAGTTACTCCATTCTGGAAAGCAAGGTAACATAACCCTCTGGATTAAATGCTGTACGGACTAAACCTCTGTCCTGTTTCTGTCTCCAGTTGACAGTCAGCTTCTCAGTAACACAGTGGACTTTCCAGACTGAAGTTCCTAAACTCTTTCCATGCGTTCAGTGATGCAATATTTTCATCAACAATTAATTTGGATTCACCATTGTTTTCTTAGGTTTGTGTGCATGTAATGCACAAAGTAGTTTGTTATATATGGGCTGAGGAGGCTTCTTAAATGGTACAGTTAAGGGATAGTTGATGTGTAGATACTGTAGTTCAATCAAAATGAAAGTTCAAGAGTCTGTAACTTATTTCTAATGAGTTATTTGATCTTTGCTCTCTATGAAGCTTGTATTCTAATACAGCATGGCTTAAAATCTGAATGAGTGATTTCAGCTGTTAGGATCTAGTGGCATTTTTCAGATCTTTTTTGTAATTGCACTTTTCCAAGAACATTGTTACCATTTATGGATCTCAGGTTTCAGCTGGAGGACACAATTTCCATGCATAAGATTTGAGATAGGAAATGTAAAAAAAAAAAACAGAAAAGGAAAAAACCAGGTTATTTTACGTTATACTTAATCGTGCAGAATGAATGTAGAGCGAACAAGATGAACTGTGGAGCAGCCTGATAGGAATACAGATGGAGTTCACACTCTCCCACTCAACTGGAATGAACCCACTGAGAGAATGGATGCTTGGATACATTCAGGGTTATGGAATAAGAGTCTCTCTCTAGCTACTGCGGATGTCCTAAAATGATACCTTCCTAAGATGATACCTTTCTGTACTTGCAGGGTGCCATCTGTGATTTCTGTGAAGCTTGGGTGTGTCACGGGAGAAAGTGTCTCAGCACACATGCCTGTATCTGCCCTCTTGCAGATGCAGAATGTATTGAGTGCGAAAGAAGTGTCTGGGACCATGGTAGGTTGCTCCCACTTAATAAAATCTAAAAGATACTTTTGTCCTCACATTGCTGAAGTTATTGTACCTATATTCTTAATGTAGCATTTTTAATCTTCCCCGATTAGTCCTTGCAGTGTGTTTGTTCAAAGCAAGGCATTCTCCTCGTTTTAAAAATAGACCTTGTGCAGTGGGGAATGTAAATGACCTGCCCAAGAACATACAGTGCTCACCTCAGGGATGGTTGTGTGATCTAAGGCAGTAACTGTCCTATCAGCTGAGGGCTTCACAAAACCAGATTGTCAGCACAGTTTCCTGCCGCTCTCACTCCGTTCATCTGCAGTATTACAGGTATTTGGATTCCCAATTGCTTAGCAAACTGTACTGATCTCCATTTGTGGAATCCTTTAAAGTGTTTCTTTCGAACGCGCATCAGAGGTGAGAGGGTGGGAGGGAAGGAGACTGGATGAGAATGTCATCTGATTTAAGTAAAATACTTAATTCCATAGTCAAATTAAAATGAAGAAAAGTAGTAATACTTGCTTTATATTTATGCTGTCTGGTATTGTAGGATACGTGGTATTTTTCGGTCTAGTAATGGATGGCAGTGTCTAATTTAGGACTTTATTGAAGCATTTGTGACAGAAGGGAGAACTGGTCTTCAGTCAAAAGTACTGCCTAAATTGTTTGGAGAGCACAACTTGATGCCTGTGCCCATTGCTGATTATTTGCCTTGATAAATCTTTCAGGAGGCAGAATATTCGCCTGCTCTTTTTGCCACAATTTCCTCTGTGAAGATGATCAGTTTGAACATCAAGCCAGCTGCCAAGTTCTGGAAGCAGAGACATTTAAATGTAAGTTAGTTGTTCACGGTGCCTTTCACTACAGCTAAGCAGGCTCTCCGATTGCTTCCTCTGTGCTCCAGAATACTGTCACCTCTTCTAAAAAACTTTCACCACCACCAGAGGAAAGGGCCTGTTTCCTATATCCTTGCTCTCTGTATCCAGTTATCTAGACTAGAGCTTTTGTCTCTGACCTTCCTCCTTGCCAGACTGCACATGGCAGTTGTTTCCCTGCCTGGCTCTTACAGGCATCCCATAGGAAACTGCCTTTGCAGAAGCCAGCAGTCTCTAAAGTTGCCGTGTTGGCAGGGGCCAGGACTGCAGCAAAACTGCTGGAACTGCTGATGCTGCTTTTTTACTCCACAAAGCTCTGCAGGCAAGAAGGAGCTCTCTTCCACTCTGCTGACCACATGATGAGCTATTTCTAGATACCTGTTCCCATGGAAAACAGCTGCCCTAAATAAAACCACCTGTGTTAGTCTGGCTAAACTTTCCCAAATTGCTGTGGCTGGCCTGTATGCTGGTAAAAGGTTTGTCTCTGTTGATTTTGAAAAGCAGCAAGTTTTGAGGAAGGCCATCACTCAGGAAGCAGTCATCGACTGATGTGGTGAGACAGAGTGAGCATGGAAGGAAGTGAGAAAAACCAAGTTCATCCAGAGCATGAACTCCGTGTTAGTTTCTTCTCTGACCAGTGGATTGTCCACGTGTGTGTCAGTAACATATCGAATGTTGATACATGTTCACTTTTAGTGAGTAAAGAACTGTGTCCTTTCCAACTTGGATTAGTTGTGTGGACAAAACAAACTCGTATTTGTAAGAGGACACTCTTACATGGCCGTGCCTGACTTTGCCGGACCACTGCTTAATCTCTGGCTGAAGCAGGCAGACTTGAAAGGAAGGTAACAAACCAAAACACAAACAAAGCAGGACTGTATATGTTTGAAATGACTCATCTTTTGTAGAAGTATTTCTTTTCTACCCACCATTAACTACTGTTTTGTTTATTCCATGAGACAAGCATTTGTCCTTTCCAAAACTTGTATGCCTGCATTTTGACTATTATTTTAAGTCCTTATTATAGAAATTCAGGGTGCTTTTTATCATGTATAAAACTGTTTTCTTCAGAACTGACTAATCTCTTGTCCTAATTGATTTCCCCCAATTCAGAATATTTGTTGATTTCAACAGATATAGTCTGTGTTTTTAGAACTCTTATCTCCTTTTTATCTCTCATCCTTTTTTCCCAGCCAGCTATTTTCTAAGCCTTGATTAGCTTCCCTTCATGTATTCTGCCAGAATATCTTCCTGCATAGCAATATGGAAGCAGCAACAGCTGTTCCACAGAACGTTTTTTCAGTGATTGTTAGACGCTTTTAATTCACAGATGTGATGTCACACCCTGAAGAGAGAAATTGCTTTTTTGAGGGTTTTCATTGGGTTCAATATTTCATGGCACAGTGCAGTCTTGGTAGAGAGGCAACATTTTTGTCAGTGTGTGATAACACGTGCTAAATCCTGTGGCTGTCCTGCTCATGTGGAGAACTCAACGATAGTTATTACTTCCGATTTAAAAACTATGTTGTCGCAGGGGCAAGGCAAGGTGGAAGGGAACGAGTACTTGCAGAGACAGATAACATACTTAGTACTGCTTCCTGAAGAGAAACTGCTCATCCAGCTTCGCATTGCTGCCAATTCCTGTGTGGCTGCCTTTAGTGTACTCCCTCTAGTGGGGTAAAGAAACCGATTTGAAGCTTCCAGACAAGTTAGATTTTGAGCACCGATTCCACATGTGCCAGCTACAATTCTTCAACACAGATAGGCTTTCCTATGAAGTTGCGTGCAATAAAGTACGTTTCCAGAGGACACGACAGAAAATACAGAACAAAGCAACTCTTCTAGGTTTGGAAGTTTGCAAGCTTTAATTGTTCTCACACTCCATTTAAATGAGATAAAGGTATTAAAGGCTGCCATGGCACTGTTTAAAGTGACTGTAAAATGCTAGTGCTCCTTCTTATGACATTGTGAGAAAAAGAAAAGCAAGGTGATCACTTAATACCAAATTGGTTCTGAAACTTCTGTTTTTAAAAGTTTGGAAACTCAAGAAATAATTAAACCTTTTCCCCCTTCAACTTTTACTCTGTGTATCAAATTACATTATTGCAATGAGGCTTAGACTGGTAAAATATCTAGTAAAATGGTACTGTATGGTAAAAGGACTGATTTGTGTTGCTAAAGTGCAGTTGTGTCAAGTGCCTCAATGACATTATTACATACTTTTACAAGGTTTTAAAAACATCACAGATCTGCCCTTTCCAGGTACTGAGTTTCACATCTTGATTTTCTCCAACAGGTGTGTCCTGTAACAGGCTTGGGCAGCATTCATGCCTGCGTTGTAAGGTAAAGAGTAAAGATATGTTTTGATCCAGTGTAGAGCCAGGACAATTTAAAAGTTGATGGTTTTTTGTTTGTTTTTTAAACAGTCAAGTGATGATCTGACCAGAAAACACTGCAGCCTGGATCCAATAGAAATAATCTCCACAGCTAACTCAGTTTTACACATGCATAAGCTAATTTGTTGACATCAGGCTTTTGGTTTTACACACTCAGAAGTAATTTTGTATAAAAAGTTCCACCTGCTTCATCATCAGCATTGCCCAGATTTCTCCAGGTGCTGGTTCATTGCTTGCTCTTACTCTTCTTACTCCATATGTTTCCTTGCAGTCTCCCATGGTGTCAGTTTCATATTCTAAATTGTTCCTTTCTCCAAATATCTTCACTGGCACCCTGGTGCTCAACAACTGAAATTTCCATCTCTAATTCTTGCCTTCAGGTCACTACATAATTATGTTCTAGCATAGATCTGATTGTGTTTTATTTAAGCTTCTCAACATAAACCAAAGTTGGCCAGGCTCCTTGTGGGCAGCGCTGTAATCCAGTCCTTGAGTATGTTACTTTCTCTACTTGTTTATCAACACTTTTATCCAGCCTCTCCCTCAGGAAGCCGTGAAATTATGCTCAACACAGAAGTGGTTGCGCCATGTGCAAACTCCACCACTTCCACTGCCAATAGAGCTCATTAAATTTTAATCCCAACCAGGAAATCCTGCTGCTGTCAGATACTTTTTTGCATGCTTCTTGCTGAAGAGTGTTCTTCTATGATTTAAACATTTAGCCTTTTTATTCTCCTTTCACTCTGCAGGCATGCTTTTGCGACGATCATGTGCGAAGTAAGGTTTTCAAGCAGGAAAAAGGAAAAGAGCCTCCCTGCCCTAAATGTGGCCATGAAACTCAGCAGACAAAGGATCTGAGCATGTCAAGTAAGCCTGCTTCTCTAGCTAACAGCGGTACAAGTACCATTGGTGACTACTTTTCTGCATAGGAACACTGAGTAAAGTCCCATTACTTTTGATTATTTTGCAAAGCTTTGCTGTGTCTGTTTTGGGTAAAACTTGATGTTCCTTAGTTCTAGAATTGAATGGTCTCTCATTCTTAATCACTAATTGATTCCAGTACAGTGAAAGCTTTTGTTTAGTTTGAGATTTTAGTTATAGAAAAATAGAAAAAATCAGCACTTAAGCCTTTATTTCATCTACATGAAGCTGGCTGATGAATTCCAAAGTGCAGTTTGATGAATGCATACAACCTACCTCAGCCATTCTTGAATAAATCACAGTATGTGTCGTGTCTGCAAAGCACATCCAGTTACAGATTTTCTTGCCTAGAGTACTAAAGTTTTATCCCAAAACTTGAGTCGTACTCCGGGGGCAGTTGCTGTTTATACAGACTTGGCTGCAGGGGGACAGACTGTGTGTAGCAGAAAGGTTCTGTCAGAGTAAGGATTAAACCTGAAAATGTCAGATTCAGAAAATGGCTGGCTAACATGGTATGCTCTTTGCTGAGTAGTGAAAAAGAACAGAAAAGGAATGTCAGATGCTCGGCTCAAGTTGTTGTTGAGAGGTGAGAACATGATTATTTTTCTCTGCCTGCAGCACGCTCTTTGAAATTTGGCCGACAAACCGGAGGTGAAGATGCAGATGGAGCTTCTGGTTATGATGCGTACTGGAAGAGCCTCTCCTCCAGCAAGGCTGGAGATGCAGGTGATCGTGAGGATCAGTATGATGAATATGAAGCAGAAGACGACGATGAAGATGACAATGATGAGGGAGGGAAGGATTCTGATACTGAGACCACAGATGTATTCAGCAATTTGAATTTAGGAAGGACCTATGCTAGTGGGTATGCACATTATGAAGAACAAGAAGATTAAGCTTAGTATGCTGGCAAGCTAAAAACACTTGGAAGGAGTAAACAGTGCTTCCCTTGAGTTGTGTACATGCCAGTAGGATGACTCTATCAGGTACTTACATATCAAAGTTAGGGAGTAAAGAGTGTGGGACTTCTGCAGTAACTCCAGGTGAGGTTTTTTTGGGTGTTTTTCTTTTCTTTTTTTTTTGTATAAACCAATATTGGATTTGGGACTGGGGGAGAAAATAGGAATATTTTTATTCCCCTAAGCAACAGAAGTGGTTTTGTCCTTGAGTTACTGAGTATAATGGTTCAATGCCATTTCCTCTATCAATACAGGAACATCGGAGAGCTGTAGAGCTTGTTTCCATTTGCTCATCAGAAATTAAGTTATTTTTTACAATAAGTTTGTTAACTGATTTCATAAAATTAATGTAGTGGTGGGCTGGTGACTGTGGATTTTTTGGTCTGCACAATAAAAGTCAACTGCATTCTCTAATGAATTGTCATAAATATTGATCTCCCTTGAATAGTTGGAGAGCAGGTTTTATATAAAGTGTAAATTGACACTAAACTAACTTACTTGTTTATGTAGCTAAGTCACATCGATGTATTTCTGTGTGTATGAACATAACTTTTCCAGCATTTTTAGTATGAGATATTAATCAGTGGGGCTATGTGCAGTCAGAACAAGTGCACCCCAGATAATCAAAAATTTTACTGCAATAAAAACATTGGTGTATCCTCTCTGCCACTAAAATTGATAAGACAATTTCTCTTTAGATCAAAGAGACTAGTTTCTTCTGTGCCTAGTTTTCAACTCTTTTCCTTGCACATGATACAAAAAAAAAAGAAGACAAGCCCTGTGCATGAATTCATCAGGTGAGAAAACACGTGTGTTCAACATACAGGGCTCAAATGCTGTTCTGTGCAAACGTGCTGGTACAAGGCAAGGGATGAGCACATCCCACCTCAGGAGGTGACACTTGCAGAAGTGTTTGTGGTGGTTCTCATTCGAAAGTCGACATGTTAATTACCAGTGTGCGCATCTAAGAGACAGTATGTAGTTTCCTCCTGTATGGGAATGTTGAGAGGATGGCAACTTTAACAGCAGACAGACCAAGATACAAGGGCAGCCACCTGAAGTGTTACTCCAGCTTTTTAAATGCCATGCTTAAGTGCAAGAGAGTTTCTTGTTATCTGTCAAATATCTGATTATAGAACTACCTACTTCTGTGATGCTTTCTGTTCTCTCTCTTAGCAGCTAAAGGTCATACGTTGGCAGAGCATACCCTATTGAGAGTAATTTTTAATGATGTTAAGATTGCCAAATGAGCATTTCCTAACAAAACAGGATTGAGGAACCTGGCCTTGATGCTTCCCTCCTAAATGCATGTCATACCAAACGCAGAGAAGACATGAGCTGGGACACATCCAAGAAAAAACCAAACTGACAAAGAGCACAACTTGGTTATGGCAGCTGAAGGAAGAAACTGTACTGGAGAGAGGGACGTGACCTCATCAGTACATGTCAAATGCTTGCCTTCAGAACTGGAGAGGAAGCCAGTTAACGCAGTGTCTGAAAGCCAAATCCCCCTCAAAAATTGAAACTCTAGGACCATCCGGGTTCATGTGCTAGCAAAGACCTGCCCATCTTAAATTACGGACCTGATAGATGTCTTGATGAGTCATCTGCATAACCAAACCCAAAGTGAGGGCAGCAGGGTGCCTGCCAGTTCAACGCTGATTACTTCCTTGTAAACTGGCACCTGTGATCGAGTGTGTGCTCAACTTCAAGCGGTCCAGAAACTTCCACAGTGGAGTCCATCTGTGGCGGGTCAATTCCAGCAGCAATGCCAGTTTTTTATCTTGGCTGGTGTTTTGAATAGGAAGCAGTTATGCGTCAGTACAAAGTCTTATGTAGGATTGAGGAAAGCGTGTGTGGTTTTGCATATACATGCAATTATAGCTGCTTGCATGTCACTTATTAATATTACTATTTATCTGCGCAAAATTGCCCTTTAAGGTTCTTGGCTCTTGAATTAGTTTTTTTTCCATGTGAAATCTGCTGCTGTCACTGGCTGTGCCAAAGGCTGCTGACGTAACAGAATTAATCATCATAATCAGAGTAAAGAATTATTCATTTTCTCATTGAAACGTCCTTGCACTGATCCTTGCAAGATCAATCCTCTAGAGCTAACGCGTGTTCCCAGGACACCGTCATAAGAGAAGGTCACGGCACTGCCTGCAACAGATGCTCAGGATACCTGCTGTAATTTAGCAAGGTCACCACTCAACGGACAGAGGCTTTTATTTGCTTTTTCTTCGTACCTGCTCCTCACACCACTGCAATAAATGCCTGTGCTGTCAACCTGGCTGGAAGCAGGGTCCAGGCGTTAGACCCGTGGTGGCTTTGGAGGGGTCAAAACAGGCCAGTTTAAGCTGCTTTAAAGTAATCCGGCGGATTCAAGCTGGAATAGACAAACATGACCGCGTTTTCGTGGCAGGACAGGCAGGATACGATGCTGCCCTTCCTCATCCTTTTCTGCTTATTTAGTGAAGTTAAAAGCATGTGGTCTGTTGGGGACAGGTCCTCAGAGCTTGCTCTCACAGGAAGCGTGTCATTTGGGTTGCCTTGAGGTACATTACAGACAGGATAAACCAGAACAAACATGTATCCTGGCTTTATTGAGAAACAGGTCTGGGACAAACTTTCCATCTTGCTGGCTCCATTTTTGTTCATCGCCATTAGTCTGCTTTGAAGTGTCTTGGAGGAATGTTAGTAGGGCACTGACAGGGCAGTGTGCCACCTCTACACATGGCACTTCGTTTACTTGTTCCTCTGAATTCGGCAGCTGATGTAGCTGCTGCTAAATCCAAAAGTGAGGATGCTGCGGTACTGATCACGTACGTTTTACAGCTGGCAGGATCTCAGGCTAGTTCAGACGCTGCCCAAATCCAGCAAGTACTTTCAGGAGGCTGCTGGGCTGCTTCTGTCAAAGAGAGATGATTTTTCAAGTCACAAGTCCAGGACTTAGTGCCTGGGCTTACGGAAAGGCCCCTGCATAATTCCAGGGTTTTAAGAGTGCAGTACTGCAGAGTGCGCTTCCTGGTGGGGTGAGAGGCAGATAAATAAAATCCTGAGATTGTACATGACACTGACTTTTTCTTTAAAAATCCTGTCCCTGATTAAAGCAAATTGAGCTGAGAGAACGATAGTTTTAACATGTAAAGATGTCACTTTAGATGGAGAGTTACATATAATACTCCAGAAAATTAAGATCTTAATAGAGTCTTACACTTACTTTAGATCTTTTCCACCTCCATGGTAACCGTTTAAGGAAAGCTTAAGTAGAATTTGAATCAAAATCACACTAAAATTTATTGTGCCTGTAGACCCTAAAAGGCAAGAGCTGTGGCCACCTCTGTACACTCTTTTCTGGCGTTAGTTTGTTACGGTGACAGCACCAGCGCATTACAGATTCATTGTGTGCTTATGTGGATTTAATGCATTTTCGTTTGTGCTCGGTGTGATTTAGCACCTGCCTCTGGGAGTCTTCTGGTCCATCCTGTTGCGGGGTTGCTGGTTTTGTTTCCAGCAAATGGCTGTGAAGATCAGTGTCATGTACTGAACAGTCTCAATTGCCAGTTGATCAAGTAGTAGCAGCACGCGTGTCGCAGAGAACCGGAGGACAAGCTTCGGAAGTGCTCAGAGCCCTGTGTGTTCAGGCAGAAAGCATATTAGCGTGTCTTACGAGACATTACATGCATCTGTCCAGGTCCTGATCCTATTTCCAGAGGGACCAGTGGCAAAGCTCCCATTCGTCCAAGTGGTAGCAATTTAATAATCTTTAGTATCTACGATTCATCTTAAAAAGTCGAGAGGTGTTACGGAACAAAACGCGAGGATAAGCTGATGTGAGGAAGATGGAGTGAAGCTTCACGTGAGGTTAATGTGCTACCATTAGCGTAAAAATATTTGTTCTAAATTTCAACAGTTCTACCGGAAAGTGTTTTCAAGACTGAAAGAGAAAGCTGTTTAACGCAAGAAGAGAGACGATTCTACAACAAAACACATTTAACAATGTGAATTGTTAATTACAATTTAAAATTTTAATTGTTAATTAGAAATGTAATTACTCATCTTCTGAAAGTCTGCATGTAGTCCATAAATATTTGCTAAAAGCTCAAGGCAATTAGGACACAGACAAATTTTATCATCTCTGCTTTGTAGGTACGTAAATAGAAAACACAGTGATTGACAGAAATCACAGCCTGAGCCATCCAGTTGGCAACAGCCCTCTGCCGCTTGGGCTCTCCATCTCCTACCCATGAAACTCCACAGCAAACAGATTTCATAACTAATGACACCTCTTTATTAAGATTATGTGCACTGCAATTAGCTACCACATGTCTGAAATTTGAAGCAGGGCCTAGTTTTTAGCTTCCATAGCCAGGATAGACATAAAAAAAAATCAGCAAGAGAATGTTGCAGATGTGAGGATCATTCCATGGAAAAGCCACTGGTTTCCCTTTGCTAAGCAAACGATCGGCTCACAAGCCCGTACTTTGTCTTCTGCAGCTATTTACTTGATTAGATGCTCATACAATATGGAGGGAGAGGGAAAAATAAATTACATTTCAGTGTCTCACCAAATTAAGCTACTGCATGCCGTTTTGCTGTTAGTGTACAACCATCCTGATTTTAAGCACTGCACAATGATTTTTGAAAAAAGGAACAACTGCAGAGCGTGAGAAAGCCTTTTGTAGCTATCCCTACTCCTAAATTTTCTAACACTAAAGTATACCAGATGTTTGCTGCATTCTTTTTAACCCCACTTCTGAAGCCAGTGATTCTTCCACAGTGTTCTCCCAAACTTAACCATAATTGGAAATTCAATTTTGTTTCCTTCTGAAATGAGAAGTACTGAGTGCCTACAGGGCCTGAGTAATACTTTTGACTTCATCACGATGTTATGTGACATCTATTGTAGATTTTCACAGTACAAAACCACTGAGTAAGGTTGTTGTGTTTTTTTTATTATTATTAAAGATCGTGCCAAAGACCCACAATTTCTTTAGCACGTAATACAAATATTTCGCTGCGATAGTTCCCGTGACTCTTCCTGCTGTTTTATTTTTGCCATAGAGAAAGAGGTTGCTTCTTTCAAAAGTGAATCACTGCTAGTCAGGCACAGAAACCCTTGGGCTGCCTCCAGCCTGATTCCAGTTCAGCACCTTATTTTGACGGCAGAGACAAGGATGAGCCCCTTTGAGATTTTCCTACCACCAGGAGATGCACAAGGACCTCACCCTTGGTGTCAGCATCAATTTGAAGCCGTGCGCTCTCTGGCCAGTTCAAGGTGGTAACAACTGAAACGTGACTTTCCACTAGATTACTTTGGAAGCCTGCAGAAACCCAGACACTGCAGCCTCTAGCTCTCTTCAAATGTGCACTGGCTGGAAGAACAGCTACAAAGCTGAATCCCATAAAGAAGGTATTTTCACTCTGTTTCTTCCTCAGGGATAACAGAATGTGTCCACAAGGTTATACAGAAGTCATTATTACTGTGTTTTTATTTATTAAAAAAATAATAATCCATTGAGCATGGATTTAAACGAGAAAAAGAAATGGCAACAGAAAAATAAAGATGTTTCCCTATCAACAGCTGCACAACAAAGCCAGACTGAGTGCTTCAGCAGAGGGGGATGGAGAGACAATACCATATGCTCACAACTGGGTTTTTCCACATCCTCCTCTTAAGCCTGGAAGTACAGGCCAAGAAAGCATTACACAGAGCTTAACCTCATGGGTTTTGTTTGCCAAAGCATTAACAGTTGTTCCAAGGGAGCCCCATACAGTTTCTTACCAGGCATTTAGCACACAACCACTGCAACCACATTCGGAACGTTAAGGATGACTTAGAAGTTGGATGATAAATTGCATTCCTTGCACATTCTCACAACTTTCTGGACATTACATGTATTTCAGAGATCCCATTGTGACATTTACATGCTAATACTGCACAAGCACACTTCTCTGATCCACCATCAGATATCATTCCTAAGCAGATAGTGCCAACATAAAACATAGCAGGTACCATCGAGGTTTATCACACCTTCGGAAGAACGCCACTCCTCTTTTGCCCAACACTTCACAAAGCCATCAGCAAATCAAGAAGCCTTTCCAGCAGGCAACATTTCTGACCTTGGTTTAAGTCAGTAAGTTTTAGTCAACTGGGGGTGGACCTGTGTCCAACACACTGCTGGTACTGGAGTGCAGATGCGCACCTGCCGTTCCCATACACCCTGGCTCTGTACCACCTGCCCCAAACTCAGCGACGAGATGCAAGAACATAGTCACGGTACCGTCCCACGGCCCCGCACAGCCACCCTTGAACGTGCAAGAGCTCACTCACAAAGGAAACCACTCACCACCACAAGCTTTCCCCCCTCCTCTCCAGGCCTGTGAACCATCTCTTCTCCTTCCCACCAGCTGTATCCGACCGTTACACTTCCCTCTTAGAGAAAGCTGAACTATTACTCACCCACAGGCAAAATGACTCCACCACAAGATGCCAGCCAGGGCTCCTCTGCGCCATAGAAGGTCCCAGCTCACTGACTGCCCACTCCCCTGTTTATAACCTTCCTCCCCACCTGCACCCCCTCAGCAGGGCCCAGTTGGCCCCTCCCTGACGAGACAGGTGAGCGTGGCCTCTCTGCAGTTGGCCTTCAGCGTCAGCCAGCCCAATAGTTACCGCAGCCTTTGCCTCTTGCTGCCAGAGGAGCTGTTGTGGCCACTCTGCATGTTTGCAGATGCTGCGTGATCAAGTGCTGAGTCCTGCTGCACCTTCCTGCTGGTTTGAAAGATAAAATGTTGCAGCATAAAGTGTAAATAACATTTATCCTATTTTAAATGGATATTTAAAATGGATAACCTATTTAAAATGCGACAGATCTCCTATGCTATGCTATTTTATTATATCTAAAATGAATTTGCAGATGATGATATATATTTTCTACTGACCCTGGATGCGTTATCATTAAAATACTAGCACTGTTTTTACAATGCATTTATAATATATTCATATGACTATCTCAGCTTCTAGCAAACTGAAATATAACCTCATGGTCTTTTATATACTGTAATTTTTTTCTGAGTATTAAAAAAAAATAAATTAAAGCTGTATCGGGGTATTAACAGCAAAAATAAGCCATAACCCCTCCAGTGCCATTTAAACATCTCTGAAAGTCTTTGTCCTGTTGGAGATGTTTGGTTCTCAGATAACCAACTTGCTTCCAGCTCCACAGAGAAAGTTAAGTGGTTTTCCCACTTGCTCCATTGCTGGTCTCAAGCTGCAGCCCAGCAGCCGAGTGTGCTCTGGGGTGGCAGACCTTGCTGGAGCTGCCAGAGAAGTAGTGGTCAGCCCGAGTAGGGATCTGACCCGTGAAGCTGCAGGACATGGTACTTTGTTTCCAACCAAGCTCAGGTCCTTTGGTGGAATGTCCTAAGGCAAGAACAAAAGCCAAGTGATGTCATCATGCTCTTTACTGAACTAAGTCTAGTGTCTGCATTTTGTTCGGCTCTACCAGATGATTAATAAACCTGAGGGATGATTTTCCTCTGCCTGTCTATTCTAGCCCTGCAGCTTCCTGCGTGCCATACAGCTCTCCTTGGGCCGTAGTCCTTTGCTTATCTCAGTCTTTGTTCTTTTCCCTCCTGCCAAAGAACCCACCACTGCCCACTCACTGTTGGGTTCAGTCGAACCGCAGGAGTGATGCCCAGCACCCAGTAAGCCGTGACTCTTAGGATGAGCTGGGTACCAGTGAAACAGAACCTGCAGACTGGGAAAACGTGGTCTCTGGACAACCTCCTCCTCTGTCTGAGCCTGCAGGACCTGGTGGGGGTTGCCTGCTTGCTCCCAGCTGGGCTCACACACACCTCTCCCGACTGTGGCGGGGCTGCACCTTTGCCTGGCCCTTTTCCCAATGTTCGTGCTCCTTTTGGCACCGACTTTGATTATTTAGTGTGTGAGATCAAACGTTTGAAGCCTTGTAAGTTGCTTTTGCAGTACGGTAAGTGAGGGACAGCCCACGTACAACTCAGTTTTATTTAGCCAGAGCCGGCAGCTGGGAACAGCAGAAGGCATTTCTTGTCTCAGGAGTCTCAGCCCAGCACCAGTCCCTGGTTTCCAGGGAGCCATTTCTGCCTAAAGAACCGAGCCTAATCCAGGACCGAGGCAGAGAGCAGAAGCTCCAGCTGCTTGCAGAGCCCACGCTCCCCTGAGCAATGCCCCTGCACAGAGCCTTGCAAACCAAAGCTGAGGGCACGCGGCATTTCTCGCTGAAGCTGAACAGACAGACCAGCACAGAAAGCTGTGTGCATGCTTTGGTGTTCTGCTAACTACAGGACTTTCCACCTTCTGGGACTCAAAATGAACGGATACATGTAAATGTAGAATTAGCAGCTGTGGTTTCAAAATCCCCTCGCTTAAGACTCAGGGCAGATTGCCCCTGTGTTTAGCACAGGAAACAAGCAAACAATAATTTCTTGTCATTAACAATCAGGGAGTTGTGCAATCGATCCTGGGAAAGTTAGAAATGTGCCGCATACCAAGTACTCAATTCCAATTGGTACTATGTGAACAACAAAATACCTCACGTTGCTTCTAAGGGCCCACTCTGAAAACATTTTTTTCCAAACTCACCTTTCAGATATTGTGAGACCTCTATTGCCATCGTAACTGGAAATTTATGGCACCCAGGCTGACCTGTTCGCCGTTACAGCCACACTCTGAAGGGAAGAGGAAACTGATACGATGCCTGACTGAAGGAATACCTTTTGGAGATGTGCAAGATTAAGTAGAGGTGCTAGGAGAAGGAATTCTCAGGTCTATTGTATACTGACATATATTTAGAGGTGTTGGAATTGCATGCCATCCTTGGTCAGTTCAGATTAATCCTGAGATTCAGCCGCACCAGACATCCGTGGTCTTTGTTCTTATTTCTGCCATGGAAAGCGAAGTCTTTAATTTCACTCTTGCATTCCATTAGCCGCCGTCAAATGTTCCATCATGGCCAAAATGGTGAAAGCTGTTTCTTCATCTGTGCCTGTAAGCCGTGAAAGCACTAGCTTTTGATGTAAATAAACTCAAGTTCTTTAGTGCTTTGAAGATGAGCAGTCTCATAGAATTTTCTGCTTTTATTAATGTCACTGCTCCAAACATTAGGATTCCAGGTTTATCCCCTTGCTCCTTTATCAGTAGAAGAGTGGTTTCTGATCTTAAATTTGATCAGAAATTTTGGTTCTGGTCTTAAATTTGTACTCCTAAATAGTACAGAACTTGAACTGTCGGGAAAAGAGGTTCTTCTGTCGCTTGTCCAATTTACACAGAAAACAGCCAGTTACTTGACACACTGGCCAGTTGGAAGAGCTAACAGTATTATTCCAGTTTCAGATGCATCCAGGTGATTACATGATAACTCAGATATTAAGCTACCTTTGTGTTTTCAATTACCTACTTTTTAGATGCCGGGAAAGTAACTACAAAATTCTCAGCATAAAACTAATAAAGCAGAGAGTTCTATAAAAGTGGCAGGTGAATTATTGCAATTGCTCTCGGCAGTGTAGCCTACTTCTGCACATAGTCACAGATGGGAAAGGTTTACTCATTGTCGGAATTTTAAATGCACAGAAAGAAAAGCAAAACACAAAAGCAATCCTGCTTCCTCTCCAAACTCAGTTTTTCCTTCTTCTCACCTGCCAGCAGCCAAAAAAATCAAATTACTTTCTTTTAAAGCAAAAGAGTCTTGATGGGACTATACTGTAAGGTGAAGGAGAAGGTTATTAACTAAAATTATATTGCAGCTTAGGGGAGAAGAGTAACAGTCTAAAGACGTAGTGAATTTCAGAAAACCAAAATGTAGCCATCTTAAATTATATTTTTATATTTGATTGATCAGGCAAATGTGTTGCTTTAGAGATAAGGCAAAAGTTATCATATTGAGAGATGGCTTCTAACCACTCTGTCATCTGGTTGAAAAGATGCAGCACCCACAGCCTCTGCTTGTTTATTAAAAGCATGTTTTATTTCCAGAAGAAACATTAAAAATCGTTGCCTCAAAAAGTGCATGACAGAACTGGAAGGACAGAGCTACTTTAAGTCGGCGAACTGACAGAGGTCCTGACTCTGCCCCTTACGAACCGTGGTTGTCGGTCACACCAGCAGTCCTACTAACTTCAGCGTAACTCCTTTATGCCCGAGAGGTCCTACCTGGGGTATGTCAGCTGCGTGGCACCCACACGTGGGTTTAGCTTGCGCAAACAAACCTGATCCAGCTGTGAAGTGGTAAAAAGCCCAGCCCAAAGCCAGTGGGTGAGTGCCCACCTTCCTGAGCCCAAGGTGCCTCAGCAGCACCTGAGCCGGGTGGGTGGAAGCTCCTTCGGGTACATCTGTAGGAGACAGCACAGCCCGCAGGCGCAGGGTGCCCTAAAGCGGTGCTGTGTGCAGTAGGGCCAACGTTAGCTCTCAACATCTGGCCCGATGTTGCAAGTGTGACGCTGCGGCTTCCTGACCTGTTCACAGCAGAGGCCGCAGCCTCCTCCAAAAAAGCCCAAGCAAGACCTGTGCTTGCTTGGTCCCAGGAGGGAGAGGAGAGCAATTTTGCTGTGCCCTGGGAGCAGAACCCCGATGTTTGCGCTCCGGGAGTGCGTTGCACATGGCAGGTTTTGGAAGCATCAGACTTGCTGCACCTCTAGTGTGGGGGTCATCCGGCAGATCCCAAGTTGAGGCACGCTAATCTTCACAAACTTCTTGCTGTGCTCGGTAAGAGACTCTTCATGAGGGCTAAACTCCTGCTGAGGTCTTCTCTTTTCTTGAACTGATAAAGGGGAGAGTGTCCTTACTCTGGGGAACCGCGGCTTCATAATTCTGCTGCTGTTTAGATCCCAGTGTGCCAAATGCAGAGGGAAAGATGGAGAGGTACCTAACTGTCTTCAGATGTGTTTTATCTCCCCTGTCATTTCATGAAACCTGAAGACAGAACGCTATGAAAAGGGTATTATGAGGATTGAGTTGCCTTTCTTTTCAACAGCATACTGCCTGCTTTTAATGTTTACTAGGCTTTTGGCTGTAAAAAACGTACATGGCTGAGAGGTTTCTCTTGGTCTGTAGTCACTGCCACAAAGGAATTCCTCCAGGCTCCTTTGCTTTCCCTCCTGAGCTCCTCAGAGACTTCTGCTGCTGTCCCTGGCAGCAGACCAAGGGGAAATAGCTTCAGTTAAAGCTCCCCTCGCAGCAACAAAACACCATTGATCAGCCACGTTCTGTCAGTGCCAACAACGTTTTGAAGCTGGCGCTTTTCCAATGCCTGGTTTCTCTTTTTATTCAGGTTTCAGGTATGCAATATAAAGAAAACCCCCAGAGAGTTATTTTCCTTTATTTCATCCTTTGAGTTGAATTTGAAAAGAAAACCTGCCGCAGTTGAGCACCCCTGAAAACACCAGTTTGGATCCATCTCAGGCCAAGCCTGGGAGGTCCTTTTCCTGCCCTTCAGGTCTGTAGGCAGAGCAGAAGAAAATATGCTGGAACACCAACTGAATAGCTAAACGCCTGGCAGAGCGAGCAGAAACTGCTGAGCAATGCAACTGCAACGTCAAGGTAGTCAGTAGTTGTTGGAAAAAGGCAGTGGCACATCAAGATACATATCAGGGAAAATTGGTAATCAACCTGTTCTGCCAGGACAGGGCAAAACACTGTCCTTTGGTGCTACAGCTGTGGGTAAAACATGAATGACTGTTGGCAAAATAATAACGCATCCTCCTTTCTCCGCTGAATGGATATCTTGTTTTCTTTAAAGGGTAAGCAACTCCCTGCAGTCAGAATAAACCAAAAGTCACTCAGAAAACTACAGTCAATCCTAGAGCTGAACAAGGTGTCCCTCGCTTGGGAGCAGGCAGGAGGAGTCCGTGATGTCCCACATCGCTCCCTTATCATCACCTCCGGCTGAAGTTCTCTGCAGGCAGGGCAGACAGCTGCCACTGGCTGGTCCATGGTGTTTGGCACACCGGTCCAGAGACATCCAAACTGGGGACAGAGGCCCTGGGTTAGTCCTCAGCTGCATCGGTGTGAATTCAGGGTGGTTCCTGTAACTGAACTGGAGGTATTCCGGATTTACACCTACGTGCTGACTGGCAGAGCTCAGCCTGTTGCAGTGAAAGATCCTAATCTTGCTTTCATCCCCACGGGATATCGACTTTAACAAAATACTCCATGCTTCATTGATCAGCGTTGCAAAACAACTTAATGGATCACATACTTAGGGGAGCACTTCCATTAATTTCTAGCTTACATTCTCACTCAGTCACAACACCAAAATGTCAGTGGGTTTAGCCTTTTCAATACCTGTTCCTCTGAGAGAACACAAGGGAAAAAAAAGGTGAAACATAAGCTTTTATTTAGCTAAAGCCATCCACATACTACCTTTGAGCATGAAGTTTAGTATGTCCCTGATTCTCCTCTTGCTCATGTATTTATCAAGCATGAAGGTTTGCTATAGCTGACGTCAGTGGAATTTTATCAGCATAAAAGCAGACAAAAATGTAAGTACAACTGACAGAAGCAGCAGCTTCTGAAAGCAAAAATATGCATTTGCTGTTACTGAAATGAGAGGAAGAAACTTATACTTGTCTATTTGTAGCTATATTCCTTTGAAGCATTACAAAACCCCGTGAAAATCGAGATGGTAGAGACTGTATAATCACTTAGAGAGTTAATGTGCATAAACGTTTATAAAATGATTGTTTGCATTTTTCCTGCACAGCCTTTTTACCGTATTACTGTATAAATCAGACCTATTTTATTGTCACTTGCTAAGCCTTGTACTCTTTTTAAAACATCTCAGTGAATGAATACATATTTCCAGATCCTTACAGCCTTAAAACCCAAATTTACTTGTATTTTCATGGAAATGCCTTCAAGAAATTTTTCTACAAAGCATATTATTTGAGAGAGGACTGGGGGAATCTAATGGCTCAGGATGGGATTTCCAGCCTGTGAGGTGCATGACAAATCTGAGCATAAAAGGTCACATCGTAGAAGAATAGTGAGTCTTAACAGCAACCTCGAAGCTCACCGGCCCTGTGCTGTTACGGTGGCAGCTGCGCTCATGACAGACGCATTCCTCTGAAGATCATCATCTTTTTTTCTCATGCTTCTGCTGGTACCCAAGAGCATATGGCCGTCATCGCACGGATGAGATAGCCACAAGTCATACCCACACAGAAACTAGGAGAAAAATCGCCCTGATCATTTGAAGCATATGGCTCCAACGAGGCTTGAAAGCTGGGCTGAGTGGCGGGCTGCGGCACGCTCCGCTGGCAGTGAGCGACTGCGTTTTCCAGAAAGGGCCATCCTGCAAAAAGTGACTGGAGACTGATGTCTCCCTCGTGCTGAATGCAAGTAAAGGGTGGTTTGTAAAGAGCAGGACAAACCAGAGTGGTACGGGAGGTGCTGCCACAGTGTTAGGCTCCGAATTTAGCATCCTCCCACGGAGAAAAGCCACAGGCAGGTTAGGGAGCTGTTGCACGGCAGAGAGAGAGGGGTGCTTACAAATCTTCTTCTTCTAATTGATTAGAGATCTACTAGACAGCAGAGCCCTGAGTGTGCTGGATGCCGTGCACCCAGCGAGCTGCTTGGCAGGCACACAATGTCCTCTGTCTGCAGTGATGCTTTTGACCGTGGTCAGCACACGGGACTGATTCTGGGTGGGCAGGCGGTGAAGGGGCAACACCCCTCCCCAGCTAAAACAGACAGCCTCATAGCTTTACTTGCTGCTCTTACATCAGCCAGGGCTTTCTCGGTTGGCCTGTGCCCATTTGCATTTTATTCTTTACCCAGCAGCCCTGCGGATGGATGTTCTGCCCTCAGAGACCTATGAACGTTATGAGCACAAGCGGTGCCGGGGAGGAGGGACCTCACGGTGTCCAGAAGTGATTAGCTCTACTTCCAAAAGGGAAAATCGGTGAGAAAACGTGTTAGAGCCCTTGGTCCTTCCCAATGACACGAAGGCTCTGGCTGTAATGTAGATGTCTGTCTAACGGGCACTGGGCTAAGACCAACAAAATGCAATTCATACAGGCCACTGAGCAGCTCCTGATGTTAATGACTTTCGATTACCACTGGCCTGAGTTGCATCTGTATTTTATTAACACTGCGTACAGAGTGAGTAGAATTCCAGATGGAGTACAAATACGTTTTTTTCTTGCTTTGCCCATAACTGCAAGCACTTAAAGTGAACCTGTAGCTGTTTTATGACTCGACATTGACCTTAAACTCTGTGCGTTTTCTACAGCGGAACATCTCAATTTCTAGGGAGTGGAAAGATCATATAGAACTGGTCGATGATGTCTATGATGCAAATAAATATAGTACCATGAGTGCTCAAATACATATTTCTTTCCATTTTGTCTTTGCATTTTTATTGCTTCCCCAGGTCACTCGAAATGAAATTGTCCTTCACAATTCAAGCTACAGTTGCTTTGCAGACAGCAAAAAGACGGTGCTTTAAGGTCGTTAGAGCCCTGAAGATGTTAGAGCAGTCCAGATGATTTGCATTTCTGAGGAAAAGGTTTTTATTTCTGAACTGTTCACCAATTATTGATCTGAAAAGGTACTTTTTTTCTCATGAAAATGCATGTCCTCAGAATTAAAAGACGACATACTCAGCCTTGATGTGCCAACCTCTCCATCATATCTCCATATTTATCTCCATCAGGTGCCCGCTGCACTTTGGGTAGAAGTGATAATGATGGACAAAATGAGGACTTTGGGCTGCAGAGCTGCCCTGGCTCTCAGTGGATAATGTGGAAGGTGAGGAGGTGGGAGACCCAGCCCCAGCTCAGGGACATGACATGCTATCTGCTCTGCACCACTCTTCCCTCACGGGAAGCCAGCCGCTTCTGCTCCGGCAGCTCCGGAGCCCAGGAGCTCTTTTTTTCAATTTGCTGCTTGCTGCTGGCAGGCAAAGCTTTGCAGCCTCCTGAAAGTTTGAATGTGAAGTGGATGTTTTAATGAGGCTCCCTCATGTCCCCATCAGATGGGACAGGTGGTGCCTCTAACACCTTAACTCTTCTCTCCGCCGTCACCTGCAGCCGAACAGGGATCCTCGCCTCTAGAAACCAGTGGCTGAAGCCGGGGTGCTCCTTTCCCTGAGCTTCCCTTCCCTGGGGTACAGCCAGTGCCGAAGAGAGCAGCCAGGGCGATGGCCGGAGAAGCAACAGCCTGTGAAGTTGAACTCAGGCTCAGGAGATGAGTGAGGATGTGTGAAAATAGCATATGGCAAAAGTCGATGGAAAAGAGTGCCTCATTGCTCACAGAGATGTCATTACATTTTTAAGGCATTTCTGAACAAATAAAATGCATCTACAACTGGGGAAAGAGTATTCCCCCTACCTGCCGTGTTTCCCTCCCCACCCTCGAGCAATCCTTTTACTTATTAGAATTTCAACACTGCTTTTCTCTGAAGTACAACCTGTATTTTAGTTACATCATTTCCATTCAGACTGTGGAAATAAAACTTATGACAGTGTTGATTTCTCAGATCTGCTCAGAGTCTTTGAAATTTGCATTAGATTATTCTAATCACTTAGCCTCATTGTATATATTTACACAAGCCCTTTTGATGTTTAAACAGACTGGGCTGTGATGAGGTGTGCAGGGGGAAATATATACCCTAAAGAAAAGGAATGTTCTTTTTTCTCAGACCACATCTTAAACTAGAAGTTTTCAGATAAAACAGTGGGTCAATGTCTTCAGGACCTGAGGGGAACAACTGGAAGGATGGAGGGATTGGCTCTGCCTTCAGCTGCAGGAAGAAGAGAAGGAACAGGGCTGGGTCCCTGTGAGCACGAGGAAGGCGGTGAGGACTTGTCTACTCGCACCCTTCATCACCACTGTAACCTGTGCTCCTGGCCATCCTGGCAGAAGAAATTGTCCAGCCTGAACCCGTGATGTCTATACCTACAGACAAAGGTTTCTGGGGATTGAGCAGAAGGAGCAGCTGCCAAATCCTGGCTCTGCTGAATTCAGTGGGAATAGTAAAATGTCCTTTTTTGGGGACAGCAAAAAGCCTGGAACTGTGGTGCGGTTGTGCTAGCTCTGACCACAACATGCAGGCAAGTTCTGCAGGACCTGTGCTCCTACAAGCAGGAGGCAGGAGATCTGGGAAGCGTTGCAGTTGAAGCAGGTCTTCTTGCCTGGGCTGGAAGAGGAGTGGGCTCATTGCCAGAGCTGGATAGGCAGTCACCAAACATGCTCCTACTCCCTTCTGGGGAGGGCTTTCATTCTGGTTGACTTATTTGGTTCTTTGTCCTAACTTGCAAAGTTAAACGCCTTGCTGCACTGGTAATGGGATGCTGCGACTCATGCAAGGCACAGTCAGGATTGAGAGGCTAATGATCCTTTCTCACCTTAAAGGATATGGATTTGTGAAGCAACCAGAAACACCAAGAGATTCATTACTTTTCTCCCCCACAAAAGTGTGACAAGACATAGACAGCACACACAGTAGGAATCATGTTTTTTTTCTGTCAGAGGTAATTGATTTCAACAGGATCATTTTGACTTATGCCACGAGTACAGCTTCGGTGCCATGTCTGTAGAGGGACAGGGAGAAATGCATTTTGATGCCTACCCAACATTAGCACAAACCTCCAGTGGCGAACAGGTTCATAATACATAAAGGCAAAAGCCTCTTGCTGTAGCCCTCCAAACCTGGATGGGATCTCCTACCGGTTCTAGCCTGAAATCTCACAGATTCCTAGAGTAGCCTTGCATCTTCCTTGTGACAACAGATGAACTTTCTATCTTGACCACCATGATCTTGCTCAGATATTCTATGTAGTGCCCTCTCCTCTCCCACTGACAGCTTGGCACATAGCCTTGTATTTGAGATGATGAAGGTGAGGTGCTCTGAAGCTCATGTCAGACAGTAAAAGTGGATTTCAAAGATGTTCCTCATACAAATCCAGAAAATCTGTCTAAGAGCTGTGTGAACTCGTACTGGTGATTATTAGTGGAGACTAACAGACTTCTACACATCAAGGAGGGCAACTGATTGGTTTTATTCAACTTCTTACGACCACTTTATGTTTGTGTCTAAAAATGTACAAAAAGACACAGAGGCATCACACCTCACCTTGAAACTTTATCATACTGTTATCCTTCTGGAAGGTGTTACAGCTTTTTCTATGGCTAAAACCTGCAAGTTGCTAAAATTACTGCCATTGTTATATGCTACTTAGACATAAAACATGCCTATAGTTATAAAAACTGTGTTGTGAGGCCAATGGGTGCGAAAGACCTACCTAACGGTGAAGCTCTGGCTCTAGGTTACTTTCTGGGTTTGTCATGGAGAAGATGAAAGAAACATTTACATTAGCAGTTCCAGCCTCGCCAAGATGTGTTAAAGTTGAGAATCATTTTCATGTTAAAGAACTGTGGTAATTAAGCTTTGAGTTCTAGATCAATTTTCAGAAGTAAATTCTTAAAACAATAAATATTTATGACTAGGTAATGAACAGATGAGTGCCTTGAAACAGCTTCTGAAGTTAGTTTTGCTCAACTTGCTTATTCCAAATGAGAACAAAGATGAAGCCTATGCTAAGGAAGAGTGAACTGAGTGATTTGCTTGAGAAGTTTCCAAAAGCATTGATATCTTTTCCTAAAATAACCTAAACCAATATATATATAAAAAAATCCCCTTCCTCTTAAAAAGAAACACATCAAAAGTGCATATTTCAGCGTGCTTCCTCCCCAAGGATTCCTCAGTTTAGGAAAAAAACTGATGTTTTTTTCCAATTGCCTTCAAAATGTTTGCATGTCTGCCAGGTGGTTTGCTTCTGATAGTCAAATACTGCTGCTGAGAACTATCAGTTCCTTCAAGGACTTGACACTGCATCCAATTTGTATCGCAAGTGACTGTGAAGGAGGTGACTGCAGCCATTATTTTGTTAGATTTAGCCAAAACAGCCCCAGAAGATGCAGGAGGGTGTGCTGGGAGTTGTTTGATGAGCCTGCTGGGAGAATAATTACATGGCCAGCAGTTTGTTCACTTCATCTTTTGAAGCACTTTCTTAGCGGTTTTTGTGTGGCTTGAGCACTTGGCTTTTTGAATCAAAGGATCTTTACTGCCGTTGTTTCTTTAGCTAATTGCTGGATTATGCAGTTTCAGATACACGTTCCAGGGCTGCTTCTGTATTACATGAGGTATTAGAAAATTAAAATACTTTCTTGGATATTCCCATTCTTACTTGAGGTGAAATTTTCTGCACCATATCTGTGATTGAATTAAAAAGAGTTGCCTGTTTTGATTGCAATGTTTACATAGACCTTAGGCCCATTTGTCTTTTAAGCCTGCTTCTTTGAACAGGATGAATGTCAAAATTTGCAATTTCAATACCATTTTTTGTGTTGTTAAAATTGCACATACAAGCTTTGCATTTTTAAAAATGTAACAAGTTACAGCTTAAAGTTTTCAAGAGCAGCTTAGGTACCAGGGGACCAAAGATAAGGTATAATTTTGCTTTGACTTAGTAGCTTTTGAAAAAATAAATGCATATGAGCCCCTGGAATGACAGTAAGGGAAAGTATTACCAAAATACCAATTCTGAGTCAACAGGATAATCAAAAGTTATGAAAGAATCACATTAGAAACCAGAATCCGTGCTTATTCAACTGACTACAAGGGGTCCATGATAGCTGTGGGTGCCTTTTATAAGGCAGGTAGGCAATTAAAAAAAATGGTCATTAATGACAAACCTGATCCAGCAAACTATCCTGCTGACAGCAGCCTGACTGGTCATCTCTAGACCAGTTCTCTTCTCTTCTCAGCTGACGTTCCTGATAAAATAGACCAGACTGAATATATCCTAAGCCAGCTCCGGTTTCTGGTTTTCTCCAGTGGGTGTAGCACACGTGCTTTTCAGCTCTCCAGTATGAATGCTCATACAGAGTCATGTGTCTCCTGCTTTAAATACATTGACATGAATACAAAGGAAGGAAGAGAAAAGGAAGTAAAGGAGGTGAAAATTACCATATCAGAGCCTTTTACTGCTGGATATATGGATAAAAATATATCGTTTGTGACTCCAGTGAAATGAGAGTCTACTCTCTGTTAGGGAGTTTACTACAATCTATCTTGTTTGTGCACTTGGGGACTTCAGAAGACTGACGTTTTTGCAATGGAGCTGGAAAAAAATGGATCATTGGCCAAGGCTTAAAAAAAATTGTTTCCTTGCTGTAAAAAGATTATTAGCATTCTCACAAAGAAAGTTTTATAAAAACAAGAAACACATCTTTAGAGTAAAACTCCCTTTGATGTGAATCCTGCACAAAGCACAAAAAAGATAAAAGGGCCTGTGGGATCCTATTTTCTTCTGTGTGCACTCCCCGTTTCTGCTCTTTGCTAATGGGTCACTTGGGATGCGTGTGCTTTCCAGTGGCTGAACTAGGGCATCTTAGGAGGCACAGTAAGGATACAAAGATTTCCTAAAAGACATGCTGGTGCTGTAACAAGTTTCTTGAAGGGAGAAATACTCCTGTTTCCTTGTCCCATCTTTTCTGGTTTTGCACCGTATCTACTTCACTTTGCAGTTACTTGCACAGGAGAAGTGCAACTTGACTTACCAGTCAGAATCAGCCCAGCAATCTGCTCCTGACAGAAGCGAGTACTGGAGAAAAATCCCAAGAAATTACCTTACGGGCAATGAAGAAATGACAGTTATATACACTGAAAGTTTCTTTTCTTTGTTCCGTTCATTACAAATTGGGCTTAACTCTGAAGCACAACAATTTATACCCCTTTTAAGTGTTTAGTAAATTAAGATAATCCATATCTTTTTGAATACCGAAAATCTGTCAGAGGTCAATTACGCGCTTTGTGTTCCTCATAAAGTTATTTTCTCTTACATTTTTAACTCCTGATCTTTTGAACTCCCTTTTATTTTCCATTAAAATGAGTCCTAGCTCAGGACTACATTATTTACGACTAAATTTAATTATAATTTTATCTAACTTCTTTTATATTGAAGCAAGGCAAAACCACGCAAAGCACAACAAAAAGAACATCTAAAATCCTTTTGTAAATAATAGCTAGCTGTATCAGGATTGCAAATAAAAAGATGGGTTTTTTTTGGGTTTTTGTTTCTTTTTTTTTTGAGGGAGGAAGGTTAGCAAGTTGGACATTTCATCCTTAACTTTCCTCAGAATTCTATTATTCATCACTGTCCTATTTACCAGGTTCTTTTAGTATCTTGTGCTGATATACCACTAGCTAACTTTACCTCAGGTCTATTGCCTAAGAGTCAGCTTCAATTTCGAAGTCATTCCTTTTAATATGCTTTGAAGCACATTTTTAGAAAGTGAGGAACTTTATTTGTATACAAAAATGTTCCTTCAAGTCAATGTTACATATGTACATTATTGACTGTTGGATCTTCCACTTGTTTTTTAAGCTCACATAGTTATGAATTATGCCCACTCCTCTCATATACAGTTCAGTATTGTCAATACTTAAAAATAATAAATGATAAAATCTGTCCTGACAGAAGGAACATATCAGATAGAAACTGGCTAAATACCTTTTCAGCTGTACATGTCAGCAGTTTCCCGAAAATTGTACAGGAACTTCTGTGAGGGGAGAACTGTCTTAGTGATACTGCTTCACCTTTACTTTCCTCCCTTTTACAATCTTTCAATATTATTACTGCATTTGGTATTTTTAAGGTGTTTAGATATCGCTCAGAAAGGCAAATTTCAATCCTGAAGCTTCAAGATTAAATCTAGTTTTGAGAAATGGTGAAAATTCGGGATCATATGTTGCTTTTCTTGAGATTCCTCTAGATTCAGTAATGCATTTTTCTAATCGCTATAGCGATGAAAGTCAAAAACGGAGAGAAAACATGCTGGACTTCACCAAAACCAGAAAGTTTTGAAGATCCAGCTCAGATATTTCAGCGAATGAGTCTTGAAGTTTAGCAGCAGCTCAAACAGGTCAGTGGCGTAGCACGTCCTCTTGCATCGTCCATAGCTTGCCTGTGTCATCAATGGATGTTCCAATGTCTATGCTTTCTTCAGTTAAAAGGCTCTTGCAGTCCATCCGGACTTAATAGTTCACAAATCTCTCTATAGTTAGCAGCATTTGTTTTATGATTTAACGATTTCGAAACTCCGATTCCAAAGTGCTCTGTGGCACAAAGATTAGAGAAAAACAACAAAAAAAGCAGCATTTGGGGCAGCATGAGCCTCATGAAAATTCTTCGAAATTCTGCATTTCTGCTTATCTCGGTCCTACTGTTCACTGGAAAGCAGGCCTTGGCTCAAATTTTAAGGAATTATCTTTGATATCTGGGAGATGCTGTATTCATTGTTTGTCATCTTCCCATGTTGTCTTTGGAAGGTCAGGAGTAATAAAAGACTTACAAATTTCCTGGCAGTGCAAAAATGACATTTGAGCCAAGTGCATTGGAATAATAACTGTCTCCCACACCAACCGCACTTTGGAAGGCAGTTAGGATTTATTTTGTAAGCAATGAAGTAGTATGCTAGCTGGAATCATTTAAATACAAGAAAATTTATACATGAACCAACCAATGAAACGCCCTAACCCATCTTGTTTACCAAGCTGCCTTTTGCCTTTGTGAACAGTGTAACAGCAACGACCACAAAATATTTTCACTGACCTGATGCTTTGTCTTGTTACCTAGAAAAACAACAAAATGAGGTTATATGACAAAATTTCCGTGCAGTTCTGTAAGAAAACACGCACAGAAATATTTAGGATCATTTAAGGCTGAAATCTTAAGCTTATTTAAGATTGACTTTAAGCAAAATGAAAACTGCTTTTTTTTAAAAAAAAAAAAAAACAGCCTCCGATTAAATAATTCTGAGAAGATAATACCATATTTCATTAAGGCAGAACTTTCATAGCTCCATCTTTGATTGTTTTCTTGCCTATTCTCAGATCTACACTGGGGATAGAGGTGTGCATAGTCTTTCTCTAGATCCTTCCAAGAAGTTTGAGGACACGAGCAGGGAGGCATTCAGCTTGGCATACAGTAATGGAGAAAGAAATTGGTAACAAAGTCTGCTTGCAAAAGTTTTTGCTGGGGTTTATCTGCTTTATCTCCTTTATCTGCTTCCCCAAGATAAAACGTCTCGTTTATCATCGTGGTCTAACAGTGATATCACAGTGAGTGAAAGCTAGACCCTGCCAGCCTTGTAAATTTTCAGCTGCATGGTGCTCAGTGAAGCCACCCGCACAGAAAGGCAAAGAAAAAGTGGTATAACTGCTGACGATGGATTTTACTGCTCCCAACTCGAATGAGATCTTATCACACGAGCAGGGGCTGAGTGCAGAGCAGCTCACCTGCTCTGTACAACGGACTGATAGCAGACCTGCTGCCACAGCCTGATGCCACAGATGCCCCCAGAGGTCTATTTGGGTTGTGCTGGGTAAGCAGTGAGGGGACCAGAGGCTCATCTTGAAGTGCTTGGCTTCACAGCCTTTAGACTCCCACCCGACAAGGAGGTGACCCTTCCCTGAAAGGTGCACTCTTGTCAGCGGTACTGGAAGTAGAGCCTGGATAGGACAGAGGGAGCTTTGTTTTGTATAAGCTGCCTCTGAGGTGCGTGGGGTACCCCGTGCTCCCCAGGAAAATGCTTACCAGGCATCAGAAGGCAAAGCTGGCATGGAGATGTAGGATTTTCCTCATGGATTTTCAGGCATCATCCATTCTCCAGAAAGGAAAGGTGCCAGTATCTTTTTTTCACAAACTGAGCAGCAAACAAGTCTATTTTGGCTGGAGCTGGAGAATCACAAGCACTGTGATGTTGCCATCAGTGCTGGGTCAGTTGATGCCCTCAGAATGAGGGAGACCCTTGTTTAATCCTCCCTTCTCTGCTACACAGGGACTGAAGCACACATTTTCTCCTCTTATCCCTGGCAGGCAAGTTTCTCCACTGAAAAACAAGAAAAAGAAAATAGGGTCAGAGTGAGAAATTAAAGAAGGGGAATAACTTTCTTGGTAAGAGATGAGGAGACAGCATACAAAGACTGCTTTTACTACATAAAACTAGTTGCCAAACCAGAGCAGGGAAAAAGAACCAGCAGTCCCCAGAGACAGGTCTCCAGCAGGCTGAGGAATGACATTCCCCTTGTTTTTCCTTCTGACCAAACCCAGCTGGACAACGTCATGAGAACGGTGTGAAGAAGTATGTGCTGTTGGTTCCCACACAGCGTTTCTCACACATTTAGGTCTATAGGGTGTCCATATTCACAAGCATTCAACCTAAAAATAAAAGAAGGAAAAATTGCTGTAGGAAAATGCCACTTACCCCACTGGCTACCACTAAGTTAAACTCACGTCATACTGTAACTAAGCTACGTTTCATGTTGACAGGCAGCCTTATTTTTCACTTTGGGTTTTTGCCTCCTTTTTTTTTTTTTAAAGGTCTTGGTTGTTTACTGATGTTTACCGACAACAAAGGAAAAATTCACAGCAGAAGCGTTATTCCTCTTCATTTCAGCATGAATTAACTCCTGAGTCTCTGTGAAGCCTCCCAGGAGCATGATGAGTTACACTGGAAAGCTCTGATTCAGATCCTTATGTGATTAAACACTATACAATGTATAAACAAAGCAACACGACTTCATTTAAAAGTATTAATAATGAAATTCCATTATGGAAATTAATTCACACAGGCAGAAAAATCAGATTTTATTGCCGTCTAACAAGGTTTTGCACAGGCAAAATTCTTTATTCGTTCAACAATATAAAAGGTTACATGTTCTTTCTTGCAAACCTAGTTTTGAAAACAATGCTGTAGAAATCATTGTCTTATTCAGGATAAAGCAACACACTGCATCCAGAGGATGAAATATCTTCCACATAGCAAAGAGAAATGTGCTTAGTCAAAGGTCAAATCAAAAGGAATGGGGCATAAAGATTTCCCACTCGCCAGCAGGAAGGAAGTTTAATTATTCCAAGTCACTGCTCATCTCATTGGAGATAATAAGCTCCATGAGAACTCAGTGGCAGGCAAGTCCAGAGTCTTTCTTCCAAACAGAAAATTCAGATAGGATAAAAAAAGAAATGGCATATGTTTAAGAAAAAAAAAAAATAGAAAAAGAAATCAATGCAGGGAAAAAGTAACTGTGTAGTATCTTCACATTTAAGGACAAAGATATTTACTGTTTCCTTTGAGAAGATACGAACGTAGATCAAGTTATTTCAGACTAAAAACATTAGCAAATTTGTTCTCAAATCATAAACTTGCCAAAAAATCCTGCATCAGAAGCTAAACTGTAAATTGTCTTTCTCTAGGTGGATAGAAGTTGGGATATGACTGGATGTGCACTTCAGTCTGTGAGCACGGGACCATGCCCAAGTTCTGCCATTCAGATATAGCCTAGTTCTGTAACAGTCCCCTGTGAATAACAACCACACAGAAGATGTGAAAAAGGTGGTTTCAGGTGAAGCGAACTGTGAAGTCTGAAATAAGCTTTACAAAAAGCAACTTCTGCTCCAGGAGAGTCTATTTGCAGAATTAGTTTCAATGCGCGCAGGCTTACACACGTTAAGTGTCTGTTTATGCAGATGTTTATCCTGGAGTATTCCAATTCTGGAGACTTAATCGTGCTGTCAAAATCAGGGGGCTGGGCTCTCAGGAGGGAGAAAAGGGCTTCTCTGAAAGGCAATTCAGAAGAGGAGTCTAACCTGGCTGGTTTCTATTCCTCTTTACAAAAGACCCTCTCTCTGTAATTAAGAGAGGGAGATTTGCTCACAAAGGAGTGAAAATACCTTCTTACATGCTCATTGACTGCATCTCAATACTCATCATTGCCAAGTCACCATGTACCAATCACTGCCTAGCCCAATACCTCCCAATTTTATATATATGTATACACGCACATACTCGATCTATCTATCTATAGTAGACCTTGAAAAGAAGATACGCAGCAAGAGAATTTTGTACTGTGGATTGCAGCTGAAAACACAATCATCAAATGGCTTCTCTTTTCTTCAGTCCTGCCATTCTTCTCAACAGGACTTCCCAAGTACTTGGGACTGTATTACCTTCTTGCCGTTAGCAACATGCCCACATACCACTTAGCAGAGGAAACCATTTCCACGACTTTGATTCCTGATAGGATCTACTTTTTTTTTGTGGAGATTTACCTACATAATTTGGAAATATGACCTCCAAGAAATATTTAGAAGGAACAAAAGAAACAATGCTTTCAGATGGAAGAGGTTCTTTTGAAATGGAAACCGATCTGGAATACGTTGCTCAGAGAAAATACAGGCAATGGTATAAAGCCCTGCACCCAGAAAATTGGAAGAATTTGCAGTGTGAATAGAGATTTTAAGCTCCTACAAGATTGCACATCGTAAGGAAGATAAAAAAAATCCAGATGCATTTTTTTTTCTGATGGGGAAAAAAATAAGATTGGTATTGGGATGCAATATAAAAGCACTGGAAACAAATTTTAGGACTTTTAAAGGGTCAGTGCTCTTTTTTTCCCCCACCTTCTCAAAAGAACACATTCTAAATTCCCTTCCCCAGGTTAATTTCCATATATGTCTGTGATATATGGAGTCAAGACAACATCATAATTGTGAGGCAAACAGACATTCTGTTTTCATAATGGAAAATTCTAATAGCTTGAGACTTTTTAATTAGAGCATTGAATCTGCAGTAACAAGCTCCTTCTACCAGTGGATGGCTGATTTAGTGACTATCCAGGACTTTCCTGCATTCTTTAAAACAACGGTAAAGGAACTTTCGGGATTATTACTGAAATGTGATCTGCTTAAGGAAAGCAACAGTGAATTGTTTTCCCCTCTTTTATAGAATAAGTTTTATAAGTAATTGAAGTATGATTTCGGACACATTTACACCACGGTGCTGCTGTCTGCTGTTGTTGTGTGCCCTGCAACTGCTGTAGAAGCACAAGAGATGCAGCTGCTCTGTCGATAGAAGCACCGCAGTAGTGATGACTCACCCAGGGCACGGAAGGTGAGTATCAGTGGCTGCCATGCGCCTAAGGAAAGACTACGCTCAGACGTTTCCTATTTAATCCCTACCAAATCCAAACCTATCTAACAAAGATAAAAAAATACTATTATTATTTATTTACTTGATCGGTTATCCCACTGCCAGTTAACCTGCTGGGAATGACAAAACGCTGGCCTGTCTCCTCAGTATTTGCTCAATCAGCATTGCAGACTACGAGGCAGCGTGACTTTTTTCTGCTATCTCTGCACGAGGAACCTGAAGCACATTCTTATGAAGCAAAGCAAATTTTTCAACAGCCTCTAAAATCAGGTTTTAAATTGCTGAGATCATTGGCTTCCAATAGAACTATTTCTGGGAAGCTGGGAAAAAAGTGGAGATAGTGAGATCTCATTTCACTTCCTCCAGATTTTTCTCCCAAGAGAGCTCAGTTGCAAGACAATGACTTGGTAGGGGCTGCAGCAGGTTTTCATAAGGACTGTGATTTGGGGTATCCGCCTCACAGATTTGGCTATGGATACTTTAAGATTTTATATGAAGCGCAAGAACTCCAGAAATAGGAATCTGACCTAACATGAAGCAAAGGAAAAATGGCTTGAATTCACACTTAGAGAAGAGTGGGCTTCATATATGCATGCTTGTTTTTCTGTATTGTTCTCTGTCAGCAGAAAAGATGCATTAGTGGCAATGCATTACACTGTGCAGCAAAGCTGAAGAGGTGCCTAAACCCTAGGAACAAAAAAAATCTCCAAACGGTCATGCTCGTGGCACTTCAAAAAAAAAAAAAAAGCCCCGACACAAAAAACCGAAACCAAACCAAATGAAACCAAACGAGTCCCAAACCCCAGGACAGCATTAAAGCTACAGCTTGGTAAAGCAGTCTTACTTTTGCTTTGTGTCCTGTTTTACACTAGCTCTGCACACTGCTTGCTATGGTATCATCCCAGTTTCGTTTTTCCTTAACTGAAAATAAAGCAGCCCATTTTTAGCTTAGCAGATGTGAAAGTAAAACTTAAGCCATTGTTCTGGTATTTCTCAGTTCCCACCTTCATCATTCTGAACCTCTGGCCAGCTGCAATTCAACTTGACAGAGAAGGAAAAGCCTTTTGTATGTTATCTTCCAGGATGTTTCATGAAAGTAGGTAGTCAGGAAGACAAAAGGAATGCCATTTGTGCACCTCTCCCCCAGGGACAGTATTCCACAAAAAGGAACTCCGTGTTATTATTAATGAGTTTGATAATAAAAGCTGGTCACAGACCAAAGCTGTGGCCTGCTGGGTTTTATACACAGAAAATCTCTGCTTCGCGCTTTCCGTAAAGCACAAATCAACAGATGGTGAGAACAAGAGACAGCAGAGATCAGTATGGTAGGCAGGTCCGTGGTACGTGCCTTGCCATCAGTGCTTTTTCAGGCACCACCACAAAAGAAAATTTTTAAGGGGGACACAAACATATTATGCTCCTTTGTAGGTAGGAAAAGCGCAGTCGCTTTGTGTAGTGAAGTAGAGCTGAAGAGACAGAACATTGATGCATTCCCATTTGTTTGAAACCTCACCAAGTCAGCCGCCACAAACAGGGAACACCTGAGAGCCTACAGTTCTCTCACATGCTGCATCTGCAAACTTCAAAGCCAGCGACCTAAACTCCTTTGGGGTGACCCATTTAGCTTATGTTTACAGTGTTGTGCCTAACGACACCATTCCACTATTTCAAGCTCTGTCCCACTCTCGGGAAAAGAGAAGCACTAGAAAGGTTTTGTCTTAGGATAGATATCGCCCCGCAGAATTAAACACCCTCCAGGCTCTCCCTCTTTCAGCCTTTTACTCAGAACTAGTCTCGTGCTTGTTTCAGTTCTGTTTTACCCGTTCTCCTTTCTCAAGTCCACTTAGTGCATGGGCTTCCATCACTGATAGTGCTGCCTTCCGCCTACACGCACTCCTACCAGTGTGTTGGGCAGGTAAGAAAGAAAAGTATCTAACACGGATAAATACGGATGTGTATACAATGGAATGGCAGGAGGAGGGGTAACAAAAAAGAGCCCAAACCAATAACAGATTGGGTGTGTTTTGGATAGCCATCAATAGTGTGTATGCCTTCAGCTGTCCTTTACACTGTCTGAGTGGTTTGCACATTGAGAGGCTGTTACCAAAAGAGCACATCTGCTGGAAGCAGCACTCCAGGCATTTGCCTAAAGAAGCTGTCAAGGGGATAACGTCAAAGAGGACCAGACACCATCAGGAAAAAAGAAAGGGTTGGTGTGGGGGTGTGTGGATCATTAGCAGGGAAGAAGGAAACTGTTTGGAGAAAGAGGCTGCCTTTCAAGAAAGAATAGATGCAGGGATCAAGAGAACAAATATTTTCTTCAGCTTGACTTAAATTTACTGAACACCCTACAAATGGACGAAAAACTCATGCAGGGGAATACATACAAGTAAGCTGGAGTGCTTTTGGCTGGTTTCTCCGGATTTGTACTTCTCTTCTGCTAATCATAGAATAATTCATTTCTGTACCTCTCTGGAAGTCTGTGCATCTGTTTGAGCTGGTGGTGCCGTGCCCACGAAGACGTGACCTTTTGAGTTGGTGCAGTGACAGGACAGCACCTTTGGAACCAGCAGCAGTGAACGGAGCTGAGGTTCCCCATCCCTGTTTCCTGTGGACAGAGCGTCGGTACCAAAAAAGTGAGAAAGGCTGGAGCTCACCACACAGCTGGCTCCTGCTGCCAGACTGGAGCAGGGACAGAGGTGCCACCAGTATGTCCAGGCACCTGGTGCACTCCAACACACCCTCTCAGGAGACTGACAAACTGCTCTTCTCGTGGGCACAGAGAGAATAGTGCCTGTTAGTGAGAGGCTCCCACGGCTAATTGAACCTGCTGGCATTGTTTTTCCTCCCCCTTTTTTGCTCTTATGATGGCTCATGTTCACTACCAAATTTGTGTAAAAATTGAGTGTAGTAGGTAAGGTAAGATTGCCTCAAACACCTTAGTGCTTTTGAAAGAGTTGGATCTAGGAGATAAATCTTACCTAATGTACTTCAGGAGTTGTAAAATGTTACCTTTGTGGGTTTTGCTTCTTTTTACATGTAAACCAGAGTAATATCCTGTTTTCTGTCAACAAGTAAGCCTGAATTAACCGAAGCTGTAACTCCCTGGTTACCCTGAGAAAATGTAAGGGCAGACTATTGTCAAAACACGTGGCTCTGCCTCTTTGGCAGCAGCCTGTGCTTGTGTCAGTACAGAGCGACTGCAGAATCACAGTCTCAGCTTTACTCATCTTCCCCAGACTTGTATTGTCTCACGAAGACAAAAGAAATACCGCAGACCATAGCTTGAAGGCATGCCCTTAATATGTTACCTTCACTTCCACAGCCCCAGGTGTCAGTCCTATTGAGTGTTTTTATGAATAGTGTCCCAATATCATAATTTGGATCCTCAATCTCAGACCCTGCAGCAAGAAGAGGAGCAAGGCTGCCCTGTACTATGTTGCACCTTCCTTAACCCTTGTAGTCTCTGGGTTTCCACGTCTATACTTTTCACTAACGAAAACATCAGCACAATGTGAAGAATCTCCTTTCTGTCTGAGAATGAAACGCAATACAAAATATTCCTTTTTGTTCATTCCTGGCCTAAAGTTGACTCCTGTTCTCATCTTGCAAAGGAAACAAACCGCTAAACCAAACAAAAGCATCATATCTTTCTTGTTGTTCTGTGACAACTTGGGAAGTGTTGACTTCTCTCAGCACCGATGCCCTCCATGAGAGACAGCTGGCTTGAGGTGCTTACAGTTCCTCTAGCTAATCATCTCCTCTGGCATGGCACATCCTACTACCTCCCTTGTGCTTTCAAACCTGAGGGGTTACTCCTTTCCTTGTAGGTTACATATAAAAAGGATGAATCCAACACAACTACAGTTTATGTTAAATTGAGATTGTAAAAACTACACTTGAGAAATCCTCAGTAACATCTGCTGTACTGGAAAACATCTCTTCTGTATAGTATGGCAAAAGAGGGATTCCATAGTTGAGAGTTTAAGCAACATTTCGTGATTCCAGAGAGAACCTTTTTTTCCAGCAAACTTGGATATTAGCTGGAGGCACATAACAAATCCTGATTTTTATTTTTATTTCAGTTTTTAAAAAAGTATGAATTATCAAAATTATCATTATGGTTCACAACAAGCATTGGTCTTTGCTCATATTACACATATGTTTAGGATTCTTGAAGTAAGCTTGATACTGTTAAAGCTTTAACTCAAATCAGGCTCACTGACATGATAAGAAGTATTTCTATTAACATCAGTGGGATCTAGATCAGGGTTGATTAAAAAAAGCCCAACAGTTGTGTCAGCTTTTGCTTTTAGTAGCAAAATAAACAAGAGGATAATAATTGAGGAACACAGTTTGGGTAGTATTAAAGTTTTAGGTTCTTGAACGAAAATCTTCTCACAGGATTTCAGCTTATATAGCCTAAGACAGAACTATAGAAAAATACCGTGGAAGCTGGGAGGACTTTTATGCTGGTATAATGGTCACATTGGGAATAATGAGTGAAACACAAGTTGCAAAAGCTTGCAGATTCTAGCAGAGGAACTAATTCGAACAATAAGAGGAACCAAAATACAGGGAACGAAAATAATTAGATTAGCTTAATTGTTACCATTTCTAAATAACGTCAGGCATGGAAATGTTCAGTAATTCTGCAAGAGGAGTAACCTGTGAATGGCAAAAAGCAGTGCTCTCTAACAGGCACAGCTGGCAAGAGAAGAGGCAACCTGTTCGACACAAATCTTGTTCATTCTTCCTGCACACTACCTCAAAAATTCAGCCCCTTTTTCTTTGCTAAAGCTCCGATTCACATTGTCTCACATGTTCACAACTGAAGCTTCCTCTTCCTGGTTTCAACAAATCTGCTTTTTCTCCTTGCAAAAGCCGTTTAACACATTACAGTAAAAATTATCTCACTGACTTATCTCTTTTATATTTTCACCCACTCTGAATCCCTCATCTGCTACTTTCTTCTCCTAATGCATCAAACAAGCTCTGTACCTTGCTATTACCCACTTCTCTTGAAACACACACTGGTGAGTACTTGCTTGCAGCTGACCAAGGAGATAAGAGGTGGCTCTCCAGCTGCTGGTGCTCTCCAACATTGCCTCTTCCTTTTCTATCACCTTCTTTTAGCAAGTGAAAAACTTCCTCTGAAGAAAATCTACAAAGTCACTTCAAATCTTTTCTTAAGCCTTACTGACATCTGCCCATGTCCACAGCACTTGACAGTGACTCATTACCCCTACACTGTTGTTACTCCCTTTATACTTATTCCAAAATCTCAAGCTCAGCTGGATGCTACCTTTGGTTTTGCATCTGCTCATTTTCTGATCACGTACTCAGGTGACAAGATCTGCGAGGTGAGGGCTGAGCTTTGTTTCCTACAGCAGTATATGACTGGTTTAGAAACATTCCATTACAAGATGGGAGGTTAAGCTTTTCAGAGATGTGCGCTCAAGATGTCAGCTCATGTAAAGCCTGGGACATACGTAGCTGACAGCCAGCTTCCTCATGTGCCTCAGAGTGCTGAGCCTGTATTTAGTTTTGAAAACATCCCTGGCTTTTTCTTTCAGCTGAGATAAAGTGATATGCATCCTGGCCAGCTGCCTCAGGGAAGTGGTGAACAGACCACTGTGATACCTCAGGTTAGAAAGCGCTCTGCGAGCAGTCACCCACCAATACCCTTTTGGATTATTCTATGATAAAGGAATCGAGTCCCTAAAAGGAACAGGGACAAAAAGCGACAGTACTGCATTTCAATCCACTTTATTAGGCTGATATGCCTAAGGTTTGGTTCCCTCCGACTGCCTCCAGTCATCAGCTGTGAAGGCACTACTGAAGTGCTGCAGGGCTCATCACAGTGAGAATCTCCTCATTGTGCATTTTGATTCATCAAGAACTGTCACGGGGAAACGACTTGGGAAACAGATAGCTGTGTACCTGTACACAGAATAGGGTCTGTGCACCTGATCTCCTTTGCAGAGCCGAACTGCAGTCACCAATCTTGTGACTGAGGGAGCTGGTCGTGCTGTAGAGCGCGACAGAAGGAATGAAGAATGACTTTTGTGGGATAGGGAGGACTGGATTTTTGGGTAGCCTTGGTTCCTCCCTTTGCAGTCTTCTCGGCCTTTTGGGGCACATATTAAGGGCTGGCTGTAGATATATAGGCAAATTTGTCACCACCAGGCGAAAGTTCTCACGTGAACAGGCAAGCTTTCTAATAAAATTCAAGATTTTTAATTTAAGCATTCTCATCATTACTTGTGGAAGACTCAATGCAGATGTACAACAAATCACTACTCATGTATCATTCATTGACATCAGTAATTTTCAAAGAAATGATGCCTTGGAAGGTGCTCTCATTTCTCTTAAGAAAGGAAATAAACACATGCAACTAAAGAAATAAATATTAGGAAGAGTATGTGTATGCTGCTTTGGTGTCATGATCACCCTAATTAGTCAGGGACTGACAGTAGAACATGCAACACTAAAATCATGGAGGAACAAATTGGGCAAATGGCAAGGTCTGCAGGTGTCTATTGGAAGTAGATTTTAGAATTAACAATTTTACAATTGCACACCCATGTAAAGTCATATCCTGTAAAGAAAGGAGGAGTTGGGCAGAGAATAGAAAAAGGCAAAAAAAAGGCAGGGGGAGTTGTGGAGCAAAGCATCATTGCTGAAATGAAAAAGAGGTTCAGAAGTGAAAAAAGAAAGGCCAGTAAGAAGGGACTTGGCCATCAGGCAGCCAAGGCCACTTCTCAACAAGCAGTGACAAATCACTCCATCTCAGCCCGCTCAGAGCCCGTCTCTTTCCTTTCAGAGTGAAAGCAAAGGATGGTGGGGGGCATTTGGGAGCAGGAGACATGCCCTGTACAGATTTGGCAGAGGCCACAAGATCTCTAGTCCGCAGCACTTGCACATCCAGGTCACTGCACAGTGACACACCGCTGACAGTCAACAAAAAGAAAACCATTTACTTTAGAGATTAGCCCTGGAAAATGGGAACGACCATTCGGGACCCAACGGCCCAACAAAAGCAACATCTTTTCTCATTACTGGGCTCTTTCATAGAGTAATTAATCTTTTCAGAAAGCTTCTAGGCAGCAGACTCTTAGATTTGTCTCTCCCTGCTGCTGCCGAACAGTCTTTTACTGTGTGAGCAGCTCGAGTCATCTGAAAGGGTGCAGCCTCTCGGAAATCATGGGTTGCTGAGGGCGAGCAAAGGTGATGGAAGCAAGCCCTTGCAGTGCCGAGTCCCGCCTGACCTCAGAGGAGCCGCTTCATTTAGAATAGCCTTCTCTTCATTTCCTGGGGCTTAAATTATCATAGCACATTCCTTGCTTATGAACGTTTTAAGGCTGACGTTATATTGCAATGTTAAAATTGGAATGTCATTTCAGGAAAACCTATAGCCACCCATGAAAGAAAAATATAAACTACAACAAATAAAGAAGTCAATGTGAAAAACTTCTTGGGAATAATACGGAGGTATCTGTAAATAACACATATACAGGTTTAATAGCAAATAACCACACACAGAGATTGCTGAAAGTAACTATGAGAAAGCTGATAAGGGAAAAAATATGAGGCTATACGTGTAAATACTGAGGAAGAACAAGGACCTTATGATGTGACATTCTCAGAAAATATGGATTCTAAGCATATCTCTATAGCAGTGAATTTGGTAACATCTATATTAATCCATTATAAGGAGTTTCCCTCTTTTCAAAACGCCTGTGCCAGTATCTACCATTTCTCAAAAATCTGCTGCTTTCAATAATCTAACTACTAATCAAAACACAACACTACGGTACTTCATGAAATCAGCCCAAATGCCACAAATAGGTAGTATTTGGAAAAGGATTTTGTTATGAAAAGCTCCTTTCTCATGTCATCCTTTTTCATTCGGTTTTACCTTTCACGTTTAGTTAGAATTTCTGAAGATCCCTCTTTCTCTCACTGTCAAAAGAAACAACGAAATATTGCATGTAAATTTTCCAAAGGCTTTATCAAGGGATATTTCAGGCCGGTTTTTAGAGGAAAGTGCAGTTTTCTCTTCACGCCCTTAAAAGCCGGGTGCCTGGCAAGATACAGCTGAACACCCAGGGCCCGGTCAGTGCAATCACCCGCGTTTTCAGAACAGGTTATGACTACAATGCTCTAAGGTTACCATCCAGCACGGAAAGCATCCACGTGCGCTTTGTGCCAAGGTCTAAGGGGCAACCAACAGCAGCCTGCAGGCTCGAGGCGCAGCCTGGGACTCGTAGCCAGGGCAAGTCGAGGATCAGTGCTTGGGTGCACATCCCAGTTCCCAGGCAGGTTTTGCATATTGGGCTCTGCTTAGCAAGTAGATTTACTCCTCTGTGTTCCACAGAGAGCAGTGTGTAGCTGTGCTGCTGAAGCATTCCGCATGAAATGAGGCATCACACATGGAGCAAAATTCAGAAGTCACTGGGGTCAAGACCACCTTTTGTGGTCTTTTCAATCAGCTAGAGAAGACCTCCAGAATTCCCTCTGCTGCATGACCCAGCCTGAGGACTCCGGCATTAGCGATGGTTAATTCCTCTTCTATCTGGTACCTTTAAAGGCTGCATCAACCCTGACACTTCTTGGAATTTCTTTCTCGCAATTAGAAATTTTAATATTTTTTCCTTTTTTTTTTTTTCCCCCTTCTTTTTTGAAACCAGTTGAACTGGAGAGAGGGCTCCATTTTAAAATGTGGCTGACATTAAGGTGATGTTTCAGTGCAGGAATATATAATATACCTCTGCAGTGTACCACTGCGCATTGTTTAATTCTCCAAATGGCCAAGAGGCAGAGAGCAGTAAAAGAGATCGGCTACACAAACCCAGCAGTGACACAAGTTGCTTAAGTAGAGCCCTTCGGACCGATACTTTTCTCATGCTTGCCTTTTTTTTTTTTTGTTTTTTAGCCAGGACAGGCATCTTAATAGCACAGATACGCTTTAATATGGTACAATCCATGTACTTCAAATTGTTCCCTGGAGCTATCCATGAGGTTGCTAAGTAATATGATCATTAAAAGAGAGTGACAGCCTCGCATAAGATGGAGCATTAGGGAATATCTAGACCTGGGGACTGTCTGAGAGTCCTCCCTGACCCAGAAAGCACAATAGCAAGTGAGTAGAGAAATGAAACTAAAGAGTATCCCAGATGAGCCCCCTCCTTATTCTGGTCTCTTTAGTTGAATCACTTCTACCCTACTTTTTACTCACCCCGTTGACTGCAGGCCAGGCCCAATAAACAAACCAGGTGATTCCTTTATACATACAAGTGGGAATCCAGTGGCTGAAGCAAAGCAAAGCCCAGAAACACGCTCCGGCTTAGACATTGCCAGAAGAAACCTGGGTCCTCCAGGCTTGCTCTCTGCAGCACTGAGCACAGCAAGGGTGAAGCACCAGCAAACAGCTCAGGGGAGAGTTAAACAGCTCCTTCGCTTTGCCAGGGATGTAGGTTTTACCTGTCTTACAGGGATCCAAGGCAGACAAGGCACCTGTGTCCCAGCCAGATTCTCTGGAGTGGTTTGTATTGGCAGATCCAACACAGAAGGTCACCACGCTTCACAGTGGACAGGGCTGTCATGGATCCAAAGCAAAGGCAAAGAAAGCTGGGAAGAGCTTGAAACGGGTCCACCTTAAATAAAACAAGATGAATCATATCCACTGCTCATGCAATTGTTCTCTCACTGCAAGAGCAGCTTTCAAATTCAAAGGCCATCCTTTCTGGACCTCCAAGTCATGTATTCAGAGAGCCATCGGACAGACCTCTGTTCCTTGGAGTGCCTAGAGAAAGAGAAGGACATGCCTCTGTAAGACAGATCTCAGCTGAATATGCAGCTGGGATCTAAGGCATCTTTCCAATACTGAGCTTTGGTTGTTCCCTTTCTTCTACAGTCAGTGGGACTCACCCAGCAGACCTGCTCTGACGCTGCCTCACTGCATTTGAACTGCACGAGAGAAACTGAACAGCTATTCATGCTTAGGAAATACTTCAAGTCAGTTTGAACGCTCATAACAAATTACAAGCAGATGTGCGAAGAGATAAGAATGCACAGCCTGAACCATGGGTTTTGTGAGATTAACAGAACAGGGTGGCTACATCCTGCAGAATTAAATATCTCTTCCCAACACATTGGTGCCTGCTAAACAGAGGAGCAGGCAGAGAAGGGACAATGCCTAAATTTTCATTCCGCAATGGCACTCAGATTACAACTCCTGTCACTAACATCCGATAATGACCGCTAGCCCAGGCAAACTGGAATTTTGAACACAGAACAAGTTGTAGCGTTTTGTTTTGTTCTGCTTTTTTTTTTGGTTGTTTTTTTAAACTTTCCCCCAGACCTCTGAGCTGCTCTGAGGGTTAGCCCTAGCCAAGCTGGCAATTTCTCAGAGAAAAAAAACTTCTTTTCCTCAAAGGATATGGTCAGGGGACATTTACCGCGGGAAAATTATAGTTCTTTTTTTAGTAACAGACCCAGCAGCACACAGTGAGCCAAAAGGGAACTCTGTAACGTGGGGAAGAGAAATGGGGATGTCTGAGCAATCTTACCTCTTCTCACAATCTTGTCTTGAGATATTCTGCACCCTACACTGCACCTATGGACAGTGTAAGCATCTCAGCTTAACTTTAGTCTGCTCATTACGTGTTCTTAAATGCTGCAGGGGAAAAACTCAGCAACAGGATTGTGCCAAGGGCATTCTCACGACTTTGGGTGACTGCTGGCCTTCAAATGCTGCAGTAGTGAAAGCTAGAGAAACAGCAAGGCACAAGTGGGAACCATTTCCCACGGAGGTCCAAGCCGAAAGTCTGCTGGCTATGGCTGAAGAAGGAAGATTCTGTGGACTCAAATGTTTTTGTGATCCTTCAGCTTCCCTACGTGGCATTAAGCATGGCTCGGGCAGACTGAACAGCAACACCTACAGCATGAGCTCTGCGCCAGAAGCTCCAGAGCAGGTATTTGTCACTGCAGGTCTGCAGCCAATAACGGCAGGGTTGCACATGATCACCCAGCAGCACTACATTGTTCTGGATCAGGCCATGGTATTTTTGGCAGATAAGCCAGAGTACACACCACAGAGTGCTTTTTGTGCTGTTTTTTGTGAGAATAAGCAATACTTAATCTGTACAACATTAAGCTGTTGAGCCTACTGCTTTTAAACAAATCTGAACTGGCAGCATGAGTTTACACTGGATCACTGCTGTGTGCCATGTGACCAGAACCTCTCCAATCCCTATCTAGAAGATCTAAAGTTGGATTTGCTATATAATCAATAGATGGCCGCAGCTGAACTCTTTAAAATGAATCTGCATCTTTAAAATGCACTGCATGCCACCTGGTACACTGCTACTAACAACATCAGTAGAAAAGCGTGTTTCAAAGACAACTGAACTTCCCCTAGCCCCTCTCCCTCTTGATTCAGCAGTAGACAGAACGCCAGTAGGGTGAAATAGGATGAGCATATGGATAAACTCATTACTGACATTCTTATAGCATTTAACTTCTGTCCCTAGGCTTGTTTAAATGCAATTTGTGGTGCACCTTCTCTTTTTTTCTCAGCAAGGACCGCTGAGATGGAACATATACACAGGCTAAAGCTAGAAGAGATCCAGTGGAAAAGTGGGGGACGAACTGAGGATGCACGTACCGAGGGTGATGAAATGTTCTATGGAAACATCATGCCTCATAGGAAGGTAAATACGCAGCTGAGAGGCAATGATGTAAGAGTTACGGGAAACAGCAGTCTGCGACCATTACCACACTTACCTCAAGAACAGAAAACAGGAATTCAAGTCATGAAGCAATGCTAATGAAGGGGAGGTGGTTCATGGCGTGACTAACGCTTGCAAAGATACTCGGTTCACATGCGCACAGGCTACAGAAGCTGCTGCCATTCGTGCAGCCAGGGAGTATAAACAATGGGCAGCTGATTGCAGCTGACGTGTAATCTCAGGAGCACGGAGAAAGCAGCAATATTAGACTTGATAATGAGAGGGAAGAATTAGCCCCGTTTTGAGGCTAAATAGCAAACGCAGTTGCCAGTAAGAAAACTCAGGAAAGCAAGCCATGCCATCATTTAAAACATATTATGGCTGATGTACGGAATATCAATCTTATCTGGCCAGCAGGGCAGGGCAAACCACAGGCATGAATATTGAATTAAGTACCAGATTTTGTTCGAAAGACAAAATAGAAAAGAATAGTAGACAGGAAGTCTCTACTCTCTCCCAAAGAAGATCTCTCTAAAAAGCATCAGTAATTTTAAGAAGACAGTCTCCAGGACAGCAGATTGAGTTTAGAGGCAGACCCTTCTGTGCCTACCAGTTGGTTCATCTGAGCCTGCTCAAGCATAGGATTCAAAACATGGAATCTGGTCAAGCCCAGGCAGAACAGCAAAGAGCAGCTGTCACAACCTCTTCTTCAAAACTGGTGTCAACCCAAAGCCACTGAGCAGTGTACTGTAAATAACTGAGGTCACTCAACCTGACCAAATAGGCCTCCCTACTTTATATACCCGTGGCATCCGCAATGTCAGGCAGAGTTTCTGCTGTGACAGGATACAAATCAGACATTCAAACCTTTGCCACATCACTAGGTACAATTATTAATGGAAGACCTCAGCTGCCTGCCAAGGGACCCGATGTCAACCAAACCAGATCCAGAGAGACTCTTTGTCTTAAAACTCACAACACTCCAACCTGAAAAGAGGAGAGGTCATGAAAGAAAGCGCCAAGGTGTGACAACTATTAAATACGCTGGGAATGGAACATTAGACTGAATATTCACAGGCTGCAGCTGAGCAGAAATGAAGTCCCCTAACATTGGATATCCTTTGAGGAACCTAAGAGCTATTAAGAATATATTCACAAGACTTTAGCTACTGCTTAAGACTTTTGCAACTTGTGAAGCTTTTAAAAAATTGGTTTACAATGAATGCTGTAAGGTAAGAATAGACTGAAGAACCGGAATTCATAAAACAAAGTAAAAAAGAAAAAAAGCTGTGAATGAGACACCAATTTTGAAGTATTACAGCCTTTACAACAACTACAGCAACACTTCTGTTCCCCAATAGGAGACTGGGGAACAGCAGCACTGATGTAAAACTAATGGCCTACAGCACACAGGAGTAGATAGACACAAATGCACATGGGTGGAAAAGTAGATACAATCTACACTCTTGGGCACGGAGCAAATCTTTTGCAATGTAAAGGGGATACGTGGTCTGCTCACAACACCACCACAGTGCATGTTGCAGCACGGGATATCGCACAAGCGTGATGACAAGTGGGCAGTTGACTACCTGTGGCAGACACGTGTAGCGGGCACTGTTTCCAGGGCCAAGCACTACACCCCCATGCACTGCTACAGGCTCTGAAGAACTGTAAGCACTCTGCCAACATATAAGAATACTTCTCTGTTGGGCTTTGGCTGAGCCAAAAGACCCACACCCCAAGGCTGGCCATGCTGTCAGGAGTAATTACCACAGAGACTGCTCTCTAAGAAGTAAGTACTTGACTACACAAGATTAGATCTATTCAAAAGGGATAAAGTGTAATCCAGAAAATTATGGGTTGGTAACTTCCCACTTGGAATGTCAGCCACTTTTAGGCATGTCACTAACAATACTGGACTCCAGACTAAATAGTAATTCTTTGCAAACGAGCGAGATGTTTACACAGTACTGCCCTACTTCCAGTTCCTGAACTTTGTCTTTTTGAAGTTCACAGTGTAATCCCAAATGTAATTCATTAGAAGAGGCACTCCCATTTCCCTCCTGTATTTGTCATGAAGCATCTACAAAAGAGTAATACGGAGTATCTCAATTTTAGCAGCTGTTGCCACATATCTCATCTGAGAGAGGACTAAAGCCAGGACAAATTTTCTGCTATCCTTTCAGGTCATGTACGTGATTTTTGAAGCATGTTTCTAACCAGTTGATTCCAACAAGGTATGACACTAAGGTTTTTAAAAAGCTTTTCCAATAGCATTTTATAGTGGAGTTGTCCAAGACAAGAAATGGCACATTAGCGATGCAAAAAGCTTCTAACTTTGTAAAATGCAGTTCTACAGAATGCGCCCTTTTTTTTTTTTTCCTTTTCCTTCCATATAATAGCCTCTGCATACTTTCTGACTCTTTATCGGTCTTTTCTGTTTCAAAATCCATTTATGCAAGGTATTTGTCAAAGCTTGTTTATTTGCTTGCAATCCATGGAAATACTATGTGCTATTAAAATCAAGTCAACATTGATTTAACAGTCTCTCTGGGAACTTTTACGTTCAGTATCAATCTCTGCCTCTTGTAATAGCAGCCTTGTTTAAGCTCAGTGCCTGAGGCCAAAAAGGAAAGGAAAGCTCTTTACCACTGAGACACCTGGAGTGGAGCCTGCCTGATGATGAAATGGAGATGAATGAAATGGACTAATGAAATGGTAAGGAGACACGCTTTTTGCTTACATAGTTTGGATGATCCTCTGGTTTAAACCAGGGATAGAGTTTTTTTTTTTCTTAATAGCTAGAATAATGCTGTGTTTTAGAATGGAATTTGATATGAGAAGAAAGTTGATAAAATACTGGTTTATAGTTGTTGCTAAGACATCAAGGATTTTTTGGCTTCTCATGTTTTTCCAGTGTGCAGGTGCACAATGAGCTGGGAGGAAGCATAGCCAGAGCAAAGGACTCACAACCCCTAGCTTAGGATTTCATTATAGAGTCAAGAATAAGGCCCAAATTGGCCAATGGAATATTCCATATCACGCAACGTCATGCTCAGTATATAGATGAGGGTTGGCCAGGAAGCTTTGTCTTTCCCTGGATTGCCCTTTTTGGATCTCTCTTTGAGACTCTCATTCTTCTGGGATTGTGGTTTTGGGACTTCTCTGTATCAGGATCATTAGCTGGAGATGGGACAGGCGCTGGTCAGCGAGTGGTGAGCAATTAGACTTGCATCACTTGTTTGTATATATTATCATTTTTATATATTATCATAACTTTCATTATTATTTTTTCATTATTACTTTTATCATTATTACTTTAATTTTATATCAATTATTAAATTGTCATTGTCTCAACCTGTGGGTCTCCTTCCCTTCTCTCCTTTAATTCTCTTCCCCATCCCCCAGGGGTGGGGGAGGGTGAGCAAGCAGTTGCATGGTATTTAGTGGCTGGCCGGGCTAAGCCACAAGACTATTACCAAGTGATTTGTCATTACAAAAGAAGAAAAATCAGCTCATTTTGACCAGAAAGCTTAGATTAATTTTATATACTTCTCAATTGGTGTTTTTCAGTAATGGCCCATTTAAATTTGCTGGTCCCTGCTACTGCCAGTCTAGTCTTGGAAGAACAACTTTTCTTACCCATACTGCTGGAAGCAAGAACAGAAACGTGTTTCCCAGCATAACAATAATGCTATGAAGGCTTCAATAGTCTGACAACAACAGTCAGGATCCTGTAGAGAACCATACATAAAATAAACATCCCAGCAAAGACAGGTATAAATGGTTCAAGAAAAAATCTGAGCAAACTTCTGAACAAAGAGGCTACAAAGAAGAAATGGAACTTGGAGAAGGAAAAGGGAAGGGTTTAGAAGAAACATCAAGAAATTATACACTACTTACTCATGCCTGAAAATTAAACCTGAAGCATCTTTATAAATAGGCACGTAGTACACCATGACCTCATACCTTCAAGTCAGCTCATTTGTATAAATGATTGAGACCCTCAGATGGAAAGCTTGGCATACCTACAACACACACATGGGCTTCAACTGGGTTTAAGTATACACAATTTTAATTTTTATTATACCTGTTCCTGTCTATCGCTTTTAGTCTTAACAGAACCCTTGACTTCTCCCCTCCTTCTGTGTACTCTATTTTTTTTTTAGCTTCAGTTGAGTGTAGGAGATAGTAAAATAAATGGATAGTGCAATACGTGAAATATAGATATCCAGAGCAGTCCAACTTCAGCAGCTGAATTGTAATTTGTTGAACTCCTGCTGAATTTTGCACAAGGGTATGCAAAAAGCATGCTTCCTTGCTGATTAAGGAATGTTTTGCATGAACTAGATTAACTCTGTGTAACACACAGCAACCAGCATGAGTAACACTTGAGAACATTTTGTTTCTACCACATCTTGGAGGAAAGTTGTTTGAGCTTCAGCTGTAGAGAAGTCTGTAAGCAAAGCTTTTACAAATGCTTTATCTTAGTTACAGCTTCAGGAATGCAGCTAAATACATGGGAAATGAACAAAAAAAGAAACATTCATGCATCTGTAATAGGATTCTTAGATGGCTCTGACCATTTGGCTCTGACGAAGCAACATTTGGAAAACATTAGGGAAAAGCCTTGGGAAAAAGCTTCTCCCTCTCTGGAAGTCTTAATTTTCAAAGGGCACAAAAGAGACTCAGTGACTGTCAGAATCTGTTACATTCAGTATCTGTGTTCCTTTTACACACTTCAGACTGCTGTTGGTTTTTGGAGTTTATCTTAAAATTAAGACCTCCTTTGGGGGAAAACATTCAAATACTTCAGAGTTTCAAGCAAATACATTGCAGGGCCTCCCTTGGAATGGACAGTGCTAACTGAAAATAGATATGCAATTAGAAAGGAGCATATTAAAATACTGAATATACAACACAGTAGACTGTAGAATGACCTAGTGCAGGAAAATGATACAGCATGCAATTCATCGAATGTTTTCCACTGAATAGCAAGATAAAAACTGTTCTAATGTAGAATATTTTTTAACATCCCAGTTTTGAAAGCTAGATCCCATGCCAATTTTTACCTGCAGTGAGATTAAGGAGAATAAGATTTATAGGGCTCAAAAGCCAGGACTTCTGTTGGTTTGAGTCAATAAATGCCATCATTGTTTTTCTGTCTATTGCTTTTCATTTGATGGTTTTCCCTTGTAGGGATGACTTCTCGCTGAGACATGGAACCAGTTTTGACACCTACATTATCGCCAAATTCTAAAAATGGTAAAGGATATGGTAGACTGACCATGAAAGTGAAAGAGCTATTTTGGTAAGCAGGAAAAATTTGCAAGAAAATCTTCTTAGACTGTCTCCACTCTCTTTGAGATTGCATTACTGGTCAAACTATCAGTCTTTGAAAAACTTTTAAAGATTGGTACTAATCTGAGATCTTTAGAATTCCTGTAGAAATGAAAATTTTATCCTGTAATATCAGAATTCTTCTTCAGACAGCAAGTAAAGAAGCTACATTACACTAATTGGAGAAAAAGAAATCCAAATATTCCATGTGCAGACTCTGAAAAACATGTAAGCCAAAAGAGGGTGTTGTTACTTAATAATGCCTCAAACTTCATACTGTGGCAGAGTTTATCAACAAAATGCAATTCAACAGCAACAGTTGCAAGACAGCAAGTCACAGTTCAGGAAAAACTGGAAGGTAAGTCCATTTGCTTCAGATCATCAGAAAGTCTTTGGGGTTTTTTAAGAGCCTGGTGGCAGTAGACCATTTGAGGTATTTGATTATTAAGAGACAAAGCTCTTATATCATGATAGACTTAATATCTTCAAGATAGTATCAAGATAGATACTATCTTCAAGATATTTAATATCTTCATTACTAAAACGAATTTGGTTCAAACCCATTAAAATCAGTGGGGGGAAAAAAAAGAAAGAAAGAGGGGGAGGTGGGGAAAGGCAGACATTTGATCAACCAGGCAGAGTGACATGCATCTATCAAGCAGTTGTTAAGCAATTTTGCTACTTTTACTGGTTACAGCTGCGTTATCGTGACTAGTCGCAGCCTCATACCATCTGCAAGCCAGTCTCGACACTCAGCTTCCATCATGGGCTATACAGCAGAAAATAATAGATTACACACTGAATTGTGTCGTTATGTGCCAAGGGTGTTGTGCAAACCCACTGTAATATTGGTTTCTTGGAGGACACTAGAGAATGGTGTTTGATTCTACAGATGCAATGAAATCAGCTGGGCTGATAACACTAGCCAAGGATCTGGCTGTATGTATGAAGAATACATTTGACTTCAGAAAGGGCAGACCTCTCCTCAATCATTCTCACAAGGACTGAAGTTTGTATTATAATCCTAATAAGAGAAGTAAAAGAGATGATTTCACTAGCACTCTTGATAATAACCGTCTGTTCACATATTGGGTCAAGTTAATTTCCGAGATAATTCTAGCTGAAGCTGTTTGGACTACAACAGCCATTAATTTAATCCATTAGATTTGTCCATTACCTGGTAGCTTGGGACATCCTTATATTCTCACTAACCAGCATGAGATGTAACACATACTGTCAGGAAAATAGCTGCTAATAACAGTGACCTTAGTGAAATGAAAACACATGCTAACTCAATTCCAACGCATGCAGGAAAATATGCTGGCAATTGCAGCGGATCAAACAGCACCGTTACTGTGCTATTGTCATACTGCAATGGCTGTGACACCTCAGAGCATAAAGAATAACAACTGGAAATCTAAAGGAAAATTAAAGATGCCACCCTTGAAGAGGAAATCTACAGAACAGTCCACCTAGCTCCACAACACCATCTTACATTAAAAGTTCACAAAAATATCTGAGAAATACCTCCAGGTGCCTCATGTCACCGTCTTTCTCGTACACATGAAGACAAACACTCATAGAGCTCATCTCATCCATCTAAAGAGAGCTCAATGAGAACTCTGCTCTGAAGGATGAATGAGCCTTTGAACAAGTCATTCGAGTACTGCAGAGAAACTCACCATGAGGCAAAAAGATAAACTGCCACTAAATATGTATCTCTGATTGTCCTATTCTACCCTAAACTGAAACTTTAATTAACAATTCTTAAAAAACTACAATCTATACTAGGAAAACACCATATTGTGCAAGAACTTTGTCCATAAATCTCTCTTCTAGCCTTTAAATAAAGCTCAGAAAACTGGCTGACCTGATCATCGGTAGCAAATTTCCTTCAGGTAATTTGCTGCCGAAGCCTCCAAACCATTTGTGCCATTTTTCTAACTCTGTCAAACTTTATGTATAGAGGTCGCCACAGACTCCTGAGTTGTTCTCACAAACACTACCACAACAGGAGCAGCACCTGCTAGGACTGACTGGCAGAAAGAGAAGAAACAGAGAACTCTGGAGTCAGGACACAACAGTGGAAAAGCAAAAAAGAACAAAAGCCTGTTATCTGCTTTAAGAATTTGCAAAATATGTAAATTTAGAGCAGCTGGAGATGTAATAGCCATTCTCAGAACATCTTTGGTACCTGAAAATGAGGACCAGCTTTTTTCCATTAAAAAAAAATCCAATATATTATATTTCAGTCCTATTTTGAAAGCACAGATGTTTAATCCCTGTTGATTTTCTCAGCTAACTCTTTCCTTGTTGGCATTTGCTCAGCACTTGCACTTGGATACGAAAGTGCTTATCATATGCTAACACATTTCTAGTATACATGTTAAAGTGCTTTTTTCAAATATAGCGGTATCTTTTGTGGTTTTAATCAGAGACATTTGCATGGCATGACCCACTTAGATCTGCAGTTAATACTGTCAAGTATTTTATTTTTTTGAATCTCCAGGGTAAGCAGTTACAGAATGACGAGACCACCTATACCACAAAACACTTGCCAACAAGGGTTCTGCAGAATCATTATCTCTCAAGACACTTGAGCTGGGCTGAAGTAATAGCAAATATGCAGCGCACAACTGCTCAACACCAGTTGAAAAGCATTTAAGTAAACATTTCCATCTGTAATCTCCCCGACACTTGGATTATTGCTAAAGTTTAAATTCCGAGGCTCAGTCTTAGTGATCAGTGACACTACACAGGCTGCACCAGCTCAGCATTTCTAGCACATAACTTCTCAAGTCTTGACAAGGGAATGCTCTCTAAGGTTAAATACCTCCTTGATTTCTTTAAGATCTGTACGAACAGTAAAACAGTGAAAAAGTGAAATGACTTCCAGAAAGGATTCCAGTGCATTTTTGAGACTGACTGGGAAGAGCCAGAACTATATCGTGTCATGTTAGTCATTCCAAAGCCTTTTCCCAGGAACATTGTCACTTGACTGCAAGCAACACCATTCAGCTTTGCCAGATCTTGGTAAATTTAATGCAATAATGAAAATCCATCAGCAGGACAAAGTAAGTGATGTAGAAATACTAGAAGAAGTTATGAATTCTGTGTAGAATACAGAGGGAGACTAATTACGATCCTGTTTTGTTTTGTTTTTAATAGCCTTATGTCATCCAGTTCTACCATTTGTGCCTTTGCCAGGGAGACTCAATGATTAAAATTAATCTGCTTTGGCCTACAAGGTCTTTTGAGTAATGTGTCAACAGAAAGTCTCTTTCCAATGACGTATTACTGCAAGGTGCCATCACGGAGCGGCCATGCCATACACTGCTGTGCTTTCTTACTGTCACATACTTTGATGACAGAGTCTTCCTGAAAAGCTGCTTCTGGACAGCAGACAATTTCTAGAAACATGTTCAATGCAACAAATCACAAAGATAAGACAATGGACGGCTTCTAGGTGCACAAAGAAAATCTGATGCTGAGAGCAGTATTTTGATGCTACTTCTAATGCAGTAATTCCTCTGTTCCAGTGCTGGCTCTCATTGTTTCTGAGAAAGTAATGGAAGTGCTTTAGGATCAAAGCTCTACTCCAGAAAGCTGGCAACAGCAGAGTTGTTTCAGCCAAGGTGGCCTAACATTATATTCCTTTTCCCCTTTTTATTGCCCCTCAGTTCTCTGCAAGTGCAAAGTACGCTTTTCTCATAAACGACTTCCTCTTAGGCAACCCAGGACACTTCAACTCAGGACAGTTGTTCCTAATCTCTGCTAGATTGCAGCTTCTTGCTTCTGCTTCAGAAAGGAGCAGCCCAATCCTTTTGCCTACATCAGCTGATCTAAGAGGAGATATTGCTTCTCTGTGCAAACCTTGCCTCTTTTATTCTGTAATGAGCGTTTCAAACAGTGAGGGAAAACACTAAGGCAAGGCGTGTTCTTCAGTATCCCCAGCAAGTTATTATAGTTGGATTGATCCGTATGTGTAAACTTTAAGTTTTAATAAGTGTTTTGGCATCAATTATGCAATAAAATCAAATGACTGCTATTAGTCAATTAAGCAAGCAAGACCATTCTGTAGTTTCTAATTACAGTCTGTTTTAACAGACCATGATTACAGAATCAGAGGGGCACCCAGTTTTGTTTTAATTGAAGTAAATAAAAAGCTTTCTAAACTCCAGGAAAGTGGTACTGAAGCCTGGACAAACATGTTAAGAATAGATCAACTTTAAAACTAATTGGCTAACATCCATGTTAGTACATCCATGTCTTTGCGGCAATTTCAGCATTTCCAAGAGTAGCAAAATTGTTATATATATATATATTTTCATTTTACATCCACAGCTTTTTTATTTTTTTCTTCCTTTTTTTTCTCCTTAAGATGAAAATACAGGAAAAAGCTTTTCAAATTACTAAATATTTCTTGTCAAACAGCACAGATTAGAAAAAAATCTTCCAGAGATATGTTTAGAGAAGAACTAAGTGAGTTAGTACTCATACTTTTCTGAAAAAACTGACTTTCTGAAAAACCTGTAGAACAGTTACCCTATATAAAGGGACAGTGTAAGGCAGGCTAGAACTGCATAGAAATCAAATATTAATTGTCAGGATTTTGATAAGTGCTTAACAGCTATTACTAAAAACCATTGAAGTAACGTCCACTTTGAGAAAGCAGAAGGAACATTTCCTACAGGAAGTTTATTCGGAAGCAGCAATATATTTTGTTTGCATTGTTAAAACCCCATCCAGGGACTGCTAGATGAAGGCCATATTGCAAAGAACTCTTCAAGGCACTACACTGCAACAGCAGCAGTTCTATGTTTGCTAAAGAATATAAATATCAGAAAGCACAGAAGTTTCTAAGCTAGATACAGGTGACAGCAGGAAAGGAAGTTACAACTTGCTAAGAAATCTGTGCTACCATTATCTTGTCTCAAACCAGAAGTCTGGCAGGTGATCATGGAGTGTCATTGCATAGAAATTTAAAACCAGTCAGCTGGAAAGAAAACAGGGAAAAAAAAAAAATCACGACAGTGTTTGTTGTAGCTAGAGGACAACAAGCAGCTTATTAGTGACAGACAGTTTCTGTGCCTGCATTTAGACAGAAGAGTTCTTCTAATTGTACATGTTATCAAAAAGTAAGTGAAAATATTGCTATGAGATTAAAAAAAAAAATCTAGAAGCACTAAAAAATAATTTCTCTTACAAAAAAACCCACCCAGACCTCCTCTTATAGCTGCATTCAGTAAATATTCTACAAGAAGAAAATTCTTTTAGGATGTCCAAGGAAATAAGGAATATTAAGCAACATGGAAAATAAGACTTCATATCAAGATCATGGAAGACAGTAGGAAACAAAAAAACCAAAACCCACACAAAAAAGACCTATTAAGTTCAGTGACCCCAAGGTTATTCATAAGATACCTACATTTGATTAGTATTGAAACAGGGTATTTGGAATCAAGCTCTGAGCTGGGAACTACAGAGAGTGATCTAAGGAGGAATTTTGGTTTTAATATACAGAGGTGTTGAAAATGCTTTCAAATACTTGCCATTATGCTTTTTCTTTCCCCTCTCCCTGCCCAGTCTGTTTTTGTTTCTTTTTCAAGTAAGGAGATATATTTCCTAAAATATTTTCAGCCAGCTGGCTGCATATCGCCCAAAGTTGTCTCCATGTCTTATTGCTCTGGCTTTGTAGCATGTGGCTTTACAACCATTACAAAGGCAGCAGAAATGGGTGTTGTGAACAACCTCAGATAATTAAAGGAACAGGAAAGAAAGTTCATTTTAAAAATTCCCACAATACATCAAAGAACAATAGCAGTAAGTGCAGTGATAAAAGTCAAATCAATGTCACAGGACAGTTTTCCCTGCTGAATCAGTGGAGATGGACGGGCAATGTCCACAATTTTATTCATTATCAAGTTAATTTCTGTTTTTTAAAGAAAGTTACAGCTCCCAGGTTCAGCCTTCTTGGGACACTACAGAAGTAAATTCCTGGATTAATTCAGTGGTTTGATACATCAAGGAACAAATTTCACTTCCGTGGAAGCTGAGAGAGAAATTCCCCTTAACCCACAGAAAAGGATGATTGAAGTTTTAAAAGAACCTACAAACTTTAGCATTTTTCTTGTTTCTCTACTGTTGTTTCTAAGGTTTTTCCTCTGAACTGTGAATCGTCAGCATCTTTCCTTGAGCTTTGTCGTCAGTGCAATGCTGTCCTAAACAATTTGACTTAGCTTTCTTCCTACTGCTCTTGTATTTATGAAGCTAGATCCAAGAAAAGCCTAATATGAACAAAACTGATACTGCAGTGTAAGTGTTCATGCCTAAAGCTGTAATTAATACATCCCCCCATTCTTTCCCCCTGCAGGCATGTTGCTCCTAACCAGAATTTTAAATACTAAACTTCATACGTCCCTCTTGACTTGACTTTACGTTTCTTCAGGCATTTGCAATAAGGTTTCTGGACATACACCAAATTGCCATTCCTAATTCACCATCTGAGCCTAGCTGGATTTCACAAACAAGATGGAAAATCTCCATCTAGTAGGTGTTTTCACAGCACATTCATACACGACAAAACCCAGGTCTCTGCAACATGTTAACCTCATTCTTTTGAAATTGGACATTTGAGCTCAAACCCAAGCCTCCGAGAAGCTCAGGTTTTCTTTGCTGTTCTTCCTCTGACCAGTAGCGGACAGGTTATTTAAGCACGCTCTGGTTCTTCAGTCTGTGCCAAGAGCTGTAGGCAGCACAGGCATGAAGTTGGGAGCAGCCTGTTGTATTTCGGGCGGACTTTGTTTTCCTTCTTCAGGCAAGAGTCATAAACAACATTGGATCCAGTTTACCAGTTAAACCATTTCATTAGGGTCGTTATGCCTGTCTCTGGTTATACATATCACCTTATAGAAAGGATACAATCCTGTAGGAATAGCCTTACAAGGAGAAGCGTCATCTTGATCTGAAAGCAGTTCAAAGCCAAGACATTAGGCACAGTAAATCAGAGGCCTAGAAATTCAGCTGAGGGCTCATGCTGTACTCTGCGTCTGGAGCTACAGTATTAACAGGGACGCCAAACAACTAACTTTTAAAAGGAAAGAGTGACGCTGTGGTTTTTACTGAAATGAAGGATGTAATTAACCAAACTCTGCAGGGCTCAAGGCTGTGAATTTGAAGAGAGGCATGCGCTGAGAAGAGGAATCCAAATGGCCAAAAGGACCAGAAGCTTAAAATCCCCGGATAACAACTTAACATATATTCATACCCAAGAGACAGAAAAAAAGTAAATGACATACCTACAAAAAATAGTCTCATTTTCAGAGGTTATACAAACACGTGCAGACTTATTTACACTTAAAGAATCAAAGAGAAGTTATTAGTTGAAAGTTGAATGATATTGGATATCTGTACAGAATGCTGATAGGAATTTAGGTTCACTCATTCCCCCCAACCAGCACCAGAATGTTGAGGACAACCTTGCCATGTGCTCCCAACATAAGAGTTCAGAAGAAATGATGCATTAGTCAGAAGGTGACTAAATGCGTTCACGCAATTTCTTTGTTTATTTGATCCATTCAGCTGCAAGTTAGAAAGGTCTTGCAGCATCTAGTAATATCTCTGTTAAGAAGGATTTTGGATAGGAACTTTTCTGACCATTTGTTCTGCTATTTATACTTAGAACAAGTCAAAAGGAGCAGAAAAAACTTCTCTAGCTTGTGTTGGAAGAGCTGCCTTTGTAGTATCAACAGTGAGAATTCTTATATAGGAAACATGTTCATAGTCATGTCAATATTCATTCGGAAGAGAGAATAGGTGAGGGCTACATACAAGCTGTGCTTGTGGGAAGGGCTGATGCAGGCCTGTATTTACTTATGTCCATTTCTAAATCCTAGATTTCAGCCATTTCTGTGTCCTCAGTCTTCCTCTTGGCAACCAAGGAAGTTCTCTGTAAGGCAAATGTAGGAGATGGAATTTCCCTGAGACTGTGGGACACAAAAATAGTCTCCCATGAGACCGTGGGACACAAAAACAGAAGTACGTGAGAATGAGACAAAGAAGTAGAAGCACGTGGCAACTGCAAACAACAGGTAACACCAACAGATGTGCAGGACACAGGATTGAGAACAGTGACCTTGGAAAGAAGAACAGAAAAATATTCTTACAGTAAACCAGGACTGGGACCAAATGCGGGAGGGGGGCTTGTCACATGTATATAAGATTGCCAGCTTGGCTCAATAAATGATTTTGCCTGTGCTTTTGCCTGAAGCACTCAGAGGGGTCCGTGCCTTAAACCTCCACAGACAGGCAGAGACACAGGGAATCTTACTTTTAGATGGCTGATTAGTTAGAATGTCTCTACAGTGCACTGCATCATTAGGGGAGGAAAACAGATGCTGCATTGCATGGTCCTCACTGTCCTTGGCCATCATCATTATTTGGACTTTAGGGCACTTAATGGTTTGAAATACCTGTTTTTCAAAGCGCCAGTTCTGATAATGAGTCTGTCTGAAAGGGAGCATATAAACTATGTCACTTCCAAATTCCATTCTAAATACCCAGTAAAATAATCTATTAAATAATGCTTCTTCTGGGCACGCTCCACATTAAGGAACAGGAAGGGAAGCGAGACTAAAATAAATTTCACAAAGACAGACGTATTGTCCAGGAAGGATTTCCCACATGAAACATCTACTGTCCAGTCCTCTGTCTACTCGCCTCCTCTGACTGCAGAACACTCCAGTGTTCTGTGGACTGAACCTCAACTAGATAATGTTCAAATTTCTGCAGAAAACTGTGACAACTTTGACTCTGTTCACTGTCAAGCTATGCTTCATGCACATTCTCATTCCTTTTTGGTAATAAAAGAAAAACAAACAAAAAAAATCTATCTAAAAAGTTATTCTGAAAGCTGGGTAACAAATGCCAGAGGATTCATAAAGCTGGAAAAAAAAAACATCTTACAATATACACAAGACAGAGTTAGTGTCACCAGACATGCAAGTGATCCATCTTCGCATTTTGTTTTTGAAGTTTTGAGCAATAAAACTTGTTTGTAAAACTAGTGTGGTTCAAACTACTCTATTTCTTGCTATCGAATTCAGGCAAACTTAACAGATACGTATATATCAAACTGACATCATATTGCAGGAGTTTCTTCCCTGCCTGCTTTTTTACCAATCCTCAATCCACTTTTCTTCCTTACTGTCATTTGTAATTCTGAAATGTCCTTTTTATTTGGTTTTGAGCTGCACTGAGGATTATGTTTATTGTTTTTATTATTTGAATCTCATCCTGGCTCCTATCTGCTTTTAAGTTTCCCAGCTACTCTTCATTTCAATGTGCCTAAAAGCACATTCTTGTCTCCTGATCCCAAGAAAGGCTTCTGAAATCCCATCTGCCTCTTGAAGGCACTCAACATTGCGAGATACCAACAGCACCTACAACTACACTGAGAAACAGCTGCAGACACAAAGCTTTCCTCATGAGCCTTTGCTAGGGAATGCAGGAGTTAACTCTTTCCATGTTTTAAAATTGCCCCCTTTCTTTGGCAATGTGTGCATCCCAGTTGATGGGGTAAAGAGGGACAAGGCACAGATAGTCATTTAGGATACTCTTCCACACACCCCTCTGAGATGATGTAGAGCTTCTTTGCTGGGCTGTTCATTTGCTAGAACGATTAGTCTGGAGAAATGGGAGCTCGAGGGGGACCTTATCACTCTCTACAACTACATGAAAGGAGGTTGTAGCAGGTAAATGTTGGTCTCTTCTCTCAAGTAACAATTGATAGGATGAGAGGAAATAGCCTCAAGTTGTGCTGGAGAGGTTTAGATTGGATATTAGGAAAAATTTCTTCTCTGAAAGGGTTGCCAAGCCCTGGAACAGGCTGCCCAGGGAAGCGGCTGTCACCTTTCCTGAAGGGCTTTAAAAGATGTGTAGATGTGGCACTTAGAGCCATGGTTTAGTGGTGGACTTGGCAGTGTTAGGTTAACGGTTAGACTCAATGATCATAAAGGTCTTTTCCAATTTAAATGATTCTATGATTCCTCACAGGATCTTCTGCAGATACACCTTTTCTTTATTACAATACCTGAAGTTAAGAAAAAAAAAAAACCCTCTGTGCTGTAACATGAAAGACCTACTGGAAAGAGGCTCTAGAGGAAGATGAATATTTCTGTGAAGAAAACACAGAATTACAATTAACCTTTTAAATAAATACTAGATCAAAAATTAGTAAGCCAAGAGTCTGAGAAAGAAAATCTACTGAAATAGAAACTGATACAGAACTGACAGAAAACACATAGCAAGTAGAAGGAATGAAGTCACAGGAAAGCCTGTTTAAGGATAGGGCTGGAAGTACAGGGGAGTAATATATCTGGGTTTTATACTGTAGTCCTGCCACAGCTGCACAGGCAAGCACAGAAAGGATATTCACACTGTCAGTTCTGGACAACTGGGTTAGGTGTAACTCTGACTCTTACTTTTCACCATCTGAGATCCCTGCACACTCACTGCAGAGGGATTAAGGACACAGATGAATGCTCAGCTTGGTTTTTAGTGGACAGAATTGATGAGGCCAACTCCCTGTGGAAAAGAACATGGAGTGCTGATACTTCAGCTGGCCTTCACAAGCTAACAGGAGTGATGCTGCTGTGCAAGCTTCCCAGCCAGATAAGTTGAGCCCAGGGAGAGCTACAGAATAATTCTATCTCGTACATGAGTAAACTTACTCAATGCAGGGACCCACATTTGCATCACACAGCCATATTCCTGAGTCTTGTCTGTCTAACTGTCAAAGGTAATAGACAGCCCCCTTTGTACAACAGCCAGTAACAGTAGTGCCTAGGAGACCTCTCCCCTCCTTTCAGCTGTTTTCTGTTCACCTGTTTTCAGGCAGATAAAAAGCAGAGTATAATAATTTCATACGAGGATTGCAAGGTATCAAACTTATAAGGTGCTCTCCTCGTTATCTACCCATTCCATTTTACTTTCTGGTAATATCATTTTAGCTATTGAAGTAATAGGAATAACTTAAAACTTTTTTTTTTTTTATGGTAGTCATCCAAATGATCTCGGTTGTTATATGTGCTCTATAAAGACATTTAAAAAACATTGTGATCTAATAATGGGATTGGTGGCTATCAGCATTAGGTGAAGAGCTGGTGACCAAACAGATGGAACAGTGTGTGCTGAGACATCTGCTGAAGCTAGTGGTGGAGCACACACACAAAATATCCTCTTCGGCGGTGCAGGATGGCTTCTTTGCATCTGGCCACTCCTGTGTGACCTGGTACTGTAACAGCATCTCCTGTCCTGCATCCTGTCTCTTCTCCGCATGATGCTGTAGCTTGGGCTAGAAAGAATCACGGCCCTAACAAGCCTCTGCTACTTCAGGGTAAGGAAACCTCTTCAGAGACCTCCTGCATACCAACTGGCCCTGCACAGTACAAAATACTATATTTTTCACAGTCAAATTATTCCCGTAGTTTCAATTTTATACAAAACAAAAAGCAGTAATCCGTTTTCCTGTGGTTTTCAGCAAGTTACTTACAAAAAAATGAGGTGGGTCAATTTCAGCTGAAGAGAAAAATTCACCATGCAAGTCTGAAGGCAGGATGTAAAATTCTTGTTACTCCCACTAAGTTACTTCTACTATTAGTGGGAATGCTTCCTGCTCTCGAAGAGAAACACAGCTTTAGCTGAAACCAGAGTAGCACAAAGCACTTTCCAATTCAGTGAGTGCAAACAGCAAGGTCCTCTCAGTAACGGAAGCAGCTGTAAACAATGGAACACAGGTGCAAGGTACTTAACCCATCACAGCTAAGATACACAAGCTGCAAACACAGGGGTAAGCTATTTGTTTTCAACTAAGCAGGAAATTAATTAAATGTGTGAAGCTGAGAAGAAGCCAGACATATGGCAATACTTGTAAGACAGCGGGTTTGTGGCATGGCATATCAGAAAAGCAAGAGAAGTTGTGTATGTTCAGAGAAACAGGACTTTGATGTAAATTGGTTAAACCAACACAAGCATGCCCAGGTAAAGTCTACCTTTGTGTCATCAGTTTTAATCCCAGAAGTAATCACAAGAGATCATAAATATGAAGCACTTATTTACCTAAGTAAAAGGAAACAAGTTCTTATTTTTGTATGTAACCCATGGAAGTGACTTTAAGTTACCTTCTAGAAATATTAGAGCCTATACTACCCATGTGTTATTTGTATCCGGCACAAAGGAGACTCAGTCAGGACCTCAGTATCCTTGAAAAAAGCAGCCTGGCTTGTATCAGAAATAGTGTGGCCAGCAAGATCTGGGAAGTGATCGTCCCTAGTCTAGTCTCACTGTGCAGCATCACGGGTGCTGCATAATGCTAAGTATATTATTTAGGTCCTGTGGAACTTTCCCAAGTTAAAAAAATATTGCAACCATTCCCTACTTGAAGTCACATCTGAACAGCAGTATTGACTTGTTAATGACACTGACAGCTTTTTCATCCTTTTCTCCTGCTATTAAAAAAAAAAAAACACCACAGTTATGGCCTCCTCCTCCTTTATATTGTTGATTTTTCGCTGTGTCTTCAGTGTACTTTGGAAAAAACTGTTGTTTCTACATATTTGAACAGGTAGGGAGTTTGACCTTTCATGGCGATTTTGCCTTAATTAAAATCATCTGAAACAAGTGAAGTTTGCTCCTTTTCAAAGTAATTGGATTAATGCACACTTTTTCAGTGCCTACTTCAAACTACTATAAATGGTCTGACATTAAATGAGGTTAAAAAGTCCCCTATAAACTACCACTACTGTTATTAAATTTAATTAAGATAGAACAGCATGCAGTTTAAATAGGAAAATGTTGCACAAAAATGGCAGCACAGAAAAATGACTCCAATGTTGTCATTAAAGCTAATTGCAAGCAAGGGTTTCTAAATGACAGTGTAATTAACAGGCTAATGAATACCTATTAGGATTGTTATTAACAATGAAATTTGCAAACATACATGGAAAACTAGTTAGGGATATCACACCATTAGAGAGAGATTACAAGGTAGAACTCTACAAACAAACTATGCAGCACTTTATCTGACTATGATACAATGCTCCAGCCATGTAGCACTAATTAAACCTTTTGCCCTTTCACCCTCCTTTTCCACCAAATTAGATGACAGTTACCACAGATTAGCTGTAAAATGTGTGCTTTGAGAAATTCCACCATTCCAAAATTCTGCATAGAGCTCATGGAAGGAACACTGTTTGATAAGGCAATGATCAAAGCTGCAGGAAGGCCACTGATTGTGTGCAGCCTATGCCCTCTGGCTGAAAACAAGCCACCTTTGGGATTCACCACTAAGCAAATCATCCACACAGCTGAAACCTAAGGGTTCTGCTAAATTAGGCTAATGTAGTTTTATGCATAAATGAAATTATTTCCACTTTTAAAGGGAGTATTTGGGCTGGCTACTTTTCCATGAACCGTTGCTAAATAGCAGACGGAACAGTGCTGGCTCGAATCTAGGAGACTGTCCTTTGCGTGGCAGATTATTATAATTCCAGTGCTTGAAGTGAAACTTCAAGGGAAGGGCAGGGCAGGGAGGATGAGAGTTCTCAATAAGGAGGAGACCATAATGAGCAACATAAAATGTGATAAAATAAATGAATTAAAGAAGCACCTGATGGTGGTTTGATATTTTTTTCCCCCTCCAAAAGAGCTTGAATGTGTTCACAATGACCATAAGGAACCTAATATTTTTGCTGGTTTGAGATAGTCTTACTAGAAGATATTACAGTTGAACAAGTATTAGATATAATTTGTTCTTCTCACTGAGCATGGTTTATGCTTCATTCTGTTGCTGAAGAATGTGCCACCGCTTTTTGAGCACAAAGGCCACATCTGCAAGTTTGGGCTTAGGCATATAACAAGAAGTCCCACTTGTTCTGAGTCTAATAGTTAATATCTGATATTATTACTTTTAGTCAGGAACAGAGGCTTTAGAAAGCAGCATTTTTTATTTTATAGGTTTTTTCATAATGCAAAGATAATTGGTTAAAACAGTAAATCAGCAGACTTGTGGCAGATTTTTGCCCCTCGTTGATTTCTGCACAGCTGTTATTTTTATATGCACTTCACAACACAGTCTTAGAAAAACAAGTTTATCTCTTCTGTTAAACTTGCTGACATGAAGGACAGAGTAAAAAGACCTGTTTTTCAGAGAAGACAGACAAATGTAATCCCAAAGTGCTTAGCATATTCAAATAAGTTAATGTTGTTTTCCCAGAGGCTGCAAATGGACAAACAAAAGGGATATAAAGTACTCCACAGAACATACAAAATTACTGGATTTGGATTACAGAGGCAATATATGCCAAAATTGGCGGATTTCATAAGAAATCTGAGAGAGAAAAAGTGTAGTGCTGATTAAAAACTTAAGACCAGAATTTTAAAGAATGATTTTACTTAACTAGCAAATACTAGATGACAAAATACAAGAGTACAGGTGTGATTACAAAAAGGAAGGAAGAAAATAATAATAAGCACGTTCCTGCAACTGTACCAGACTCATTTTCTTCAAAGACCTTGCAAACAACTCCAGTTTATAAGCATTTTTACAGGTTAGAAAGGTGAAACTTTCATCAAGAAAAAAAGCTTTAAGTGGTCAGATCTGAAGATTCAGACTTCTAAGTTAGACTATAAAACTGTATCATAAAGAATACGCAAGCTATTGAATATACACATGAAAAATTACACAATTTCCTCTGCCTCTATAAATAAGCATTTTTGGATAAACATATATTTCATCCTTAATTGTTTCATCCAAGCAAACTGAAGTCTATTGAACAAGTTATCAAAACACATCTTCAACCCAAATATATGTAGTGGAAAACAAGAAAAACAAAAACATCTAGAGAAGACAGTAAAAGAAAGACAGACAGTGGCAATTTGTAGGAAAAAGATGGTTTAAATAAACCCAAGGTTTATCCCACATCCCTTGACTCAAAAATTGCTACGTATCCAAGATTCTTTTCTTCATAGTAAGCCTCATAACCCAAAGAAAATTTTTCAGCAATTACTCTTCTGCCAAGATTGAAAACACTGACACCCTTTAAATAAAAATCTCTTTATGTAATCCTTGCTCTACAGTATTTGGTGAAGTCAGAAAGATCTGAATCATACACAGTCATGAGGACAGAATGAAACTCTGAAAGCATCAACAAAACTCATCATATTGAGCCCTGAAAGAGACCACATCTTGCAAGATAAGAATTAGATTATTTCAGCAGTTCCCAGTATCACATCCTATCAAAAGATGAAAAACCTTTGCCTGGCATATATGTATTTCTTACCTGTAATCCCTTGGAAGGGAAAAGCATATACCTTTACTTCTGGGTTGCTATTGAAGTGGTCTGAGCTAAAGTCACTTTATTTCCAAATAAAGGAAACAGCACAGGTGTTAAAACTCTTCATTTACACATGTCACTCTAATTGCTTTGCCTTAGTTTTTTTGAATCTCTCTGTGTAGGGAAGCTCTTACATGGGTTAACATCAAAGTTGTTTCAACATGTTCAGAGTTATGCAACACACTTTTTAGTTGCATCTAGATAATTTATGGAAAGTTCTTCTCATGGCCCTTTAGGCTATGAAGCCTTGAAAAAATAAAAGCTTAAATTCTCTAGAGTAAATCTCTATTGACTGCAGAAGAAATCCACAGTGTATGGATGTAAGCTGAGCAAACAAGTGAATTCTTCAACTACGCACCTTTTTGGTTTAGTATTCATTGATATCCCTCATTCAACAATGGTTTCATCTACAGATATGCAAAGGCAAACTGAATTGTAAGATTTATTTAGTTGAGAAGAGGAAGCTTATAAAGGTCAGCTCACGTGAAGAGGAGACAAGTTACCACGCAGTTTCACATACTAGTCACTATGAATAGCACACAGTAAATAAATAGTAATTCCTAGCTTTTATAGCATCCTATTCAGTTCCACATGAAACAAAGCTAACATTTGCATTTGCAGTACTAAATTCAACTACATAAAATAATGTAATCTTAACAAAGTCAAGGTTTGTTCGCAAATCGCAAAAGAAATTGATTTATGATGCAGGTCTTCTGTAGCAATTGTAAACTCTTTCTTTTTGCTCAAAAGGTTAAGAAACTGGAGCTTTTCCATCTTCTTATCTTCTAAGGTGGGTGAGGAAAAGAAAGAGGATGGGGAAATAAATGGCTATTTAAATTGCTAAAAATTCTAACCAACATCTCACCTGAAAATTCATTTTATCTGTTTGCTGGGCAACCTGCCTAAGAGAAGTTGAGATACTTTTACTGAACTGGAGCTAGTCTAAAAACTTACAAACTTTAATGAACTATCATGAAACGTTAAATCACTGAACTCCCCTCAACATTTACCCTTTTTCACCATGGAAATACTCTGTTTCCATTTCCTTTCAACATGTCCTTTGACTTCTTTTCCTTTTTGCAATAATGCTCATATATTTTACTAGAATGGTCTATTATTTTGCACTGTCCCACACTGAACAGAGTCAAAGGTTCTAGAAAACCAATTAAATTGGTTGTGGCTTTTGAAACACAAATCTTTTTAAAGCTTCAAAGATATCATCTGCATATCTGCTAACTCCCCTTGTTAATCTACAGTATGGAATTGTCTGTTCTTTTAAGTCAGCACCTTCTCATGTCCTTGTGATTCCTAGATGTGAAGATGTTCCATAAATCCTCCTCAAGAAGTCCATGTTAATGGTTTCACCCATAGGATCATCATCGCTAATCTTGACATTCACACTTTAAAAGTACCTTCATCTTTCTACATGACAGTAATGCAGAAGCAAACTTTTTCCAAGTAAAAAATTATCTTACAAAACCGACCCTTTCCTATAAATATCTATTCCATATATGCTAACTAGCATCCTATTGTTTATTTGTTATAACACCATGAGCCATTATAACAACAGAAAAGGATGTCATACAATATTGTGTTTTGTGTGGAAATGTAGTTTCCCTAAAAGTGAAAATTTCAAAATCCTCTATACCAGACAATGATCGTGCAGCAGCAAAACAGCAGGCTATACCAATGTATACCAGCTGATGTTTCCTTAACTGACATGTGGTTCAAATCTGTCTTAATCTCTAAAGATCAGCAATTTGCTGGGAAAACAGTGAAAGATTGCAGCAAAATAATTTTTTTTTTTCCCAGTTACTTGCAAATATTTTGTGGGATACTTTCCAATGTAAATACCTAAATCATGGTTTGAAAAGTAAGTTAAGAGTTATTATAAAGCTATAAGCCATATAAAATGTCTTAACTGCTGGAAGAATAAAAACATACTGATTTTTTTTGAAAGCTTAATTAAAAAATCATCTACTGAAGCTGCAGTAGTTATCACTTAACAGCATCCAGTATACACTCAGATAAACATATAAACAAATCAGATAAGCCAGGGGGTGGCACGTCAATGTTTGAGGGATGGTATGCTTGTGAGGTCCTTCAGTCTGCCACCTCAGTGGAGGCAAGGGATGGAGATCCATGAGGCAGCAAAGACACAAGAGCCATCGATGTGTTAGAAACCACAGAAGTGCCTGATAATGGTCATGTAGGAATTAGGGTTTCTCCCTCAAAAAAGGTGGTGTGATCAGTAGCCCAACTGAAGTGCATCTACACCAATGCACGCAGCATGGGCAACAAAAAGGAGGAGTTGGAAGCCATTGTACAGCTGGAAAACTATGATATAGTTGCAATCATGGAAACATGGTGGAGGACTCGGACAACTGGAGTGCTTCAATGGATGGTTATAAACTCTTCAGAAGGGGTAGGCAAGGAAGGAGAGGCAGTGGAGTAGACTTGTATGTTAGGGAATGTTTTGACTGTCTGGAGCTTGAGAGCTATGAAAGAGTTGAGTGTTTATGGGTAAGAATCAGGGGAAAGGTCAACAAGGCAGATATCATGGTGGGAGTCTTATCCTCAACCAGGATGAAGAGATGGATGAAATATTCTATAAGCAGCCGGGAGAAGTCTCACAATCACTAGCCGTTGTTCTCATCGGGGACTTTAACTCACCAGATGTCTGCTGGAAATACAATACAGCAGAGAAGAAACAGTCTAGGAGGTTCCTGGAGTGTGTGAAAGATAACTTCCTGACACAGCTGGTGAGTGAGACAACTAGAGAAGTGCCCCACTGGACCTGTTGTTTGCAGAGAAGGACCTATGGGTGATGTAATGATTGGAGGTCTTCTCAGGCATGGCGATCACAAAATGATAGAGTTTTTGATTTTCGGAGAAGTACGGAGGAGGCTGAGCAGAACCACTACCTTGGACTTCCAGAGGGCAGACTTTGGCCTGTTTAGGCACTTGGTTGATGGTGTCCCTTGGGAGGCAGTCCTGGAGGGCAAAGGAGTCCAGGAAGGCTGAACATTCTTCAGAAATGAAATTCTAAAGGCACAGGAGCAGGCTGTCCACATGTGCCAAAAGATGAGACAGTGGGGAAGTGCGGCCAGCAGGACCTGGGAAGTGATTGTTCCCCTGTACTCAGTACTGGTGAGGCTGCACCTTGAATTCTGTGTTCAGTTTTGGGACCGTCACGACAAGAAAGATATCGAGGTGCTGGAACATGTCCAAAGAAGGGCTGCGAAGCTGGCAAAGGGTTGAGAGCATAAGTCTTATGAGGAGCGGCTAAGGGAACTGGAGTTGTTTAGTCTGAAGAAAATGAGGCCAAGGACAGACCTTATCACTCTCTACAACTACCTGAAAGGAGGTTGTAACAATGTGGATATCAGTCTCTTTTTCCAAGTAACAATTGATAGGACAAGAGGAAACGGTGTCAAGTTGCACCAGGGGAGATTTAGATTGGATATTAGGAAAAATTTCTTCACTAGAAAGGGTTGTCAAGCTTTGGAACAGACTGCCTAGGAAAGTGGCTGAGTCACCATCCCTGGAGGGATTTAAAAGATGTGTAGATGTGGCACTTAGGGAGATGGTTTAGTTGGTTGGACTCATGATCTTAAAGGTCTTTTCCAATGTAAATGATTCTATTCTGTTCTGTTCTATCCAAAATTACTATTTCCTATTATTTTTTCTGATCCTCTGTTTGGGATAGGTTTATAAGTATACATTTCAGTGTCAGACAATAGTTTTTACTTTGCCTCTGTTTTGAATTTTTCTACCGGTATAATCTGCAAACTAGTAGCAACAGACCATGTCAAGATCTGAAGTGTGAATAAGTGATCGAAGACATGAGAGTAAACGAAACATAGGCATTTACTTGCAATGGTTTATAGGATTAGACTAGCCAGTCTGTCATGCAATGTCTGACAGTTTATTAAAAATCCCAGTCCTTAAATGTCCAGATATTTGCACAAAAAGGTTTAATTACTTCTGAAAGTGCAGCACAGATATACCTAGGTCAGTGTTCATGAACCAAATATATACTTACTTAGGGCCAAACTGGGCATTGATATATGGAAATAGTTGCACTTTCCCTGCCTCTGGAAGTATTGTATAAGGGACATGCTGCATTTACCACCAGATGCAAAAGGAGGCGTTACCTTAACTTTTAGATACATGAATATTTTAAGAACAACATATAACATTTCACTTATCAAGACATCACAGCTGAAAATCACTTGGAGCTTCAGTGATAAAATTTAAAAGTTTAACTTTGTTTATGACAAAGAACAGGTTATGTCTCAAAAAAAAAAAAAATCTAATTAGCAGGAAAAGTGTAGAGAACAATAGTGAAAAAATAGGACCAACTGTGAACAGAACAGGACCCCTGTTCAAGATCTGATGTGAAAAACTGTGACAGCTGGCAGAGCTTTTTGCTGCCTGAAAGAGACAAGCTATCTGAGAGGCTTCTGGAGGACACAAGGATACCCCTGGGAAATGGTCCCTGTGCCCTCGGTCTGCTCTCACACTCCCCATGTGCTCCTGGCCAGCAGGCAAGTTGCATTCTGGGATAACACACCTTTGGTTTGACTAAGTGTGGACTTCCAGTCTCTCCTTCGGGATCTTTGACTGATGTGCTAGGGTCCAAGCCAGAAGAAAAGAGGCGCAGATTCACTGTCCTCAAGATGGGGGCAGAAAGAGTGAAGGCACTACAGCTAGTCTCCCATTCTTGAAAACCTACCAGAAGAAATACTCAAAGAAAATGGAAATCAGAGGAGGAAGAAGCCTACACATTTTGTTATGGACAAACTATGACAAATTATTCTTCCTTTCATGACAGGATAACAAGTCTAAATGATAGAGGAGAAGCAGTAGCTGTCAGGTCGTCTTGACTTCAGTAAGACTTTTGACATGCTGTCATGTGAAATTAATAAAAGCAAGCACGGAATCTGCCAGCATGAGGGGGCACAACCTGTTGGAAAGGTGGACTCAGGAGTGCTGCTCACAGAAGAACTAGTGTAATTGAAAGAAAGGAATACGGGTAGGTCATCCAGTATTATTCAAGCATTTTCACTTGTGATGCAGCTATCGAATGAAAGTGCTGCTGAAAAAATCTCAGACAGTTCTAAACAGAAGGAATGAAATGTTTTGGAAGGGAAGAGCAGACTGCAAAATAATCTTGAAAAACTGGAGAAGTGGTCCAAACTGCAACACACCAACACCGAGTGCAAAATCTGAATAGTCAGCTGCTCGAAAAAACCAGCCATGACATACCTCTGGAGAAGACAGCCAGTCACAATCAGCCATATGCTGGCAGGGGCATGCAAAGGGGAAAAAAAAGGGGACTAAGAGTAGCCTACTTACAAAACAGGAATAAAATCTGGTGCTCGGCCAGAGGGCAGTCATCAAATCACAAAGAGCACCAAGAGATTCTGAACAACTTAAAAATACCCAGGGCATAAAAATTCCCACGTTTTCAAAATAACTCAGTCATTAGGTCAGACAGAATGGATATTTTAAACACATCTCCCTCCCTGCCCACTCACCCTTCCATGGAGGAACATCACTTGTGGTCCTGAGTTGCAGCATATAATTCTCACTTTCCTCTCTGGTTTTCTAAAAGTTCTTTTTGTCCATCTCTAAAACCTGGCTCTCTGCTATGTGTTTTCTCATTCTCTCAGTTTCCTTGCATTTGTCATAGGATTCTACCTTTGCTGTGCACCTCTCTTGCATGCCATATTATGCCACATCCCTGTGAAGTTCTTCAGCACACTGGAGGTTTTGAAGAGGGCTTCAATAAAATATCCACTACGTGTGGTTTAGGCACACACGCTCATGTCTTGGGGCAGAAGGATGGACTAGACAATGTCACAAAACCTTTACAACTCAATTTTTGATCTGTTTTAACACAGATTGATCTAAAACTGTTTTATATACACAATTGAAGAACACTCCGTATACATCAGAAAGATAAGTGTTGTATTTTTTAAGCAAAATATTAAAAGAAGGTGCAACCACAGCTAAAAGACTCACTGAAATCTGAAGGGTCCATCTCCTTGTTTGGAGATGAGGTGGAAGGAAAGTAAGTATATAGCAGAGTCCGTGATAAAGCTCAGATCCTAATAAACACTTTGAGACAGAGACTATATGAATATCCAGTATTATCTCTTGAATTACTGTTTACTTGGCACAGGAAGGTTTCTGCTCCTGTGCAATGTTTATGGTGACTGAAGTTGCCTCCTTATGGTAGCAGTGCTCATCTTCAAAGGGGGTAGTATGGGCCAACATGACCATGAAATATAAATATTGCTTTGGAAGGGAAAAAGGATAGGTGAAGACTAGTAAAATGAGAACTTCCTATTTAATGTGAACAGGTCTTCAGCAACCAGCAGTGGCGGGGGGTGGGGGGTGTGTGTGTGCAGTGGGGAGAGAAATCCCCAAGTAAACAGAAATCACAATGCGAATGACCACAGGAACCAGCTCCTCTCCCTCTCAGGTGAAGAAGTAGATATTTCTAAATTATCAGATGAAATATATTAATATTTCTAGTACTTGTAAACCCTCAAGTTACGCTACCTGTCCCACAGCTATCCCACAGTGGCCATCCCTAGGCAGCCCTGAGAAGGTCATCACTTTCATGTATTCACTCAGCTTCTGAGAAATGAACAAATTAGCAAAAAACCAACATTTTAAAATAAATCTCGTATTTCAGCCAAAGTAGAGCATATAGGATTTTATTCAAAGCTGCTGAATATAGCTATTGCTAATTGGGCTGACTGGCGATGAAAAAGGCCTCTGAGACCTTGTGATTTAGGGTGTTATGAACTTGCACCATCGTCAAAATTTCAAATCACTTTTTTGTACATTCAGTGCAAAGACTTAGATCTTCCTCCTTGCCAATGATTAAATGGATCTTTTGCTCCTCTGGTGTGCCAGAAGACAACTGTGTTTATCAGATTCTTAGGTCCAAGCTTCTATTGATATGTGTATGAAAGTAGAATAAAATTGATTTCTTACAGTCACTCAGGAACGAAACAAGTCAAGCGTGCAATTTTAGGTACCAGCTGCATGTGATGTAAATCTAGGAAATCACGCAGTCTCCACTGGTATAAACACAAGGAAGGGTTTGCAAGAAAGTGTAATATCAGCAGGAACTCAATTCCATCCCTCCCCTAAGCCACACAACACTCATTTTAAAGACAGGAAACTAGTTACATTGGGAGCTGCACAAAAATAGATGCTCTGGTAAATTCAGTGGGAGTCACTTCAGAAGGAAAGCTGTGGTAAAAAAAACAAATGACATGATGTTGCCAGTAATTTAGATTCCTGGGAAGTGAAAAGAAATGTCATAGTTTTCCATATCTAAGATTTTGGAGAGATTTTATTAGCCTTTCTCAGGTGACATCAAGTCCCCTGTTCTTCTGGAGTATGCCTACTCTGACTACTTGTCCATGTCTTTCTTGCAAGTTCACTACTTAGTATCTTCATTACATAGGATTTATGGACTAGCATTACTATGTGTAGCTGCACTCTCACAAACTGAAATATTTTTGAGGCAATGTATTTTCCTGAGTTCAAGCTTGATTTGTTTATTAAATACACACACATGAATCCTAATGGCCATATATCAGTACTTGCATTCTCAATTGTGATGCCCTCTAAAGTGTCTTTAACTCTTTCATAGCAGTAGAGTCTTAACTTTGTTCCAGTGAAAAAACATCTTTACTTGTATTGATTAAAATTCAGTATATACCATTTTTATTTATATTTCAGATGTTTGTGGCTGTTACTGTTTGGTTATATTTGACAAGGTACTGCACAAGCAGCTTCTGGAGACACATAAAAACAGGTGAAGTTAGCAACAATGGATGGTTTGAGTCTCATTTCTTCAATAATGTTTTTTCACAAAAAGCTACTTTTTTTTCCCCTCACGTTTTCAACTCTGCAGAGAATATCATAATCTGTTGAATGCCTTTTATCTTTTATTTTAATGCACAGAAGCTTTGATCCAACCATACTGACAAAAGTTTTTGACTTATTGCCAGTTTCCCCAGTTTGGATAGGCTGTATCGCAGTGGCAATTTAAAGGGCTGCTGCTGCTTTACGCTCCCATGCTAGGACACAGCCCTGGAGTCAGTCTTTGGTCTTTCTTCACTTTGAGCAATCTCGAGCAGATTGCGAATCCCCTTGAGCAGTAACAAGAACTGCAAGTCATTGGATCAGGGGTAACCAGACCTGCCGATATTAGGAAACGCTGACATTTTCACACAGATAAAAGTTGCTTCATATACCTTGTATCTCTGGGAAGCACGACCTTCTCGTTTCTCTCTGGATGGGCCTGGCCATGCCATGGGTCTGAGCAGCTGCCAAGTCATCTGCGGCATTCTCTGCTTCTGTGGGCCACTGTTTGCATCTGCAAGCCAATCCCATTCTGGACCTTGATATAGACAATTCATCTGAACTGGTCACTACACAAATAGAGTTCAATGGCCTGATACTGGAAACCATGTCCATAAATATCTTATCTTTTGCTGTTTTTAGGGTACATGAAGTATGTGCAGATAAATAATCAGGAAAATGGAGAGGACTGGAAATGCCTTGTAAATTTCTGTTGCTACATGTCATTGTATGATTTCCTACAAGGAATTCCAGTGACTTAGGCTAGACAGTCACAAGCAAGAATTCAGAGTGAGTAGTGGAGGTTAAATATGGGGATTCTCTATCCTTACGCATATCGAACATTTCTGTGTCCCACACGGTGCTAGAGAAAGCAGTGGCATACCGTTCACAGGAAGCTCCTGCTTCTGAATAACAGGTGCTTCGGGGAAATGTGAGAAATAACAGATGGGAAAAAATGCTCGTCTGAGGACAATAAGCTATCAAAAAAACCCAGGACTGAAATGACAAATGGCCAACTACTGATAGTAAATCTCACACCACTATCTTTTCATCTACTAGTCAAAACTTTGATAACTCCCAGTGCATTCAGCATTTCTGTACATAGTACGCCACATATTAAGATTCCCTACAGAAAGCACATCGATTTTTTTTATGAAAAGGAGTGAGCAATATATTGTGGGGTGATGTGGGAGTTCAATATTGCACAAGTGTGTCATAATATATGAAAAGGCTCTTTATATGTCCTAGTAACCTGAAAGCAATGTGACAAAACTAATGACAACCTTGAATTTGGTATGACTCCTAATTTTAAGTTAAATTTCTTGGAGAAAGCCCTTTCCTCCCTTTTGGCTAAATACAGTATGTTGTGCAGAGCCTCTTAAATTTCAAGTGTTTAGAATACATTCTGTCCATGTGGTAGCTAAAGTTCTTGTTTTCTCTATTTATATAGAAATTACTTTCTATTGAGATATTTCTAGCTTTGTCTCAAAAGCTCTGAGCATTAAAGAGACCAGCTGTATTACAATGTAACGAAACTATAAAATAGTATTGTCAAATGAGAAATATGACACGTCATGGTTATTGTATTTTAGTATTAGAGAGAAAAAAAGGGAAATAACCTTAATGGAATGCACATCATTTCTCAGTTGCGTTCTTTCCTCTTTCAGCTCTCTCTTTAGTGTTATTTCTTTTTAGTAGAACTTATTTGTACAGTCGTATGGATTAGGATCTAATTCTCCAGCATTCCTGAAAGCTCCAACTACAAATGGCAAAGTGAGCCACAAAGCAGGTTGTTAATCTCAGAAAGGGTGTCTACACAGACTAACACTGAGAGATCTTGACAACTTGTTTTGACAAACATTTAGTTTTGAGGAAACGAATCCAACCCACCTCCCCCACCCTCCCTGCCAAGTGATTCGGTTTCATTATTATAATACAACATTTCCATTCTTCAATTCACTGTTCAGGAATTTCTGTTGAGAAACACTTAAAAAATGCTTGTCTGGTAAACAAAGTAATAGTTGACTGACACATGTGTCTTGGGTGCGGTGCTTTAAACTGAAGAATGGCACTGTGTTCAGAGGAGGATTCTGAGCTGTGGATCCTGGTTGGAGGAATGGCCAGTGCAGTCAAGGACCCCTAAACCCTCAAAAGGCTTTTTCCAGCCCTGCTAATTGACTAATTTAGATTGTTCTGATCAGCACATGAAACCTAACAGCAAAACGTACCTGACTCCCTAGGCACTGCACTGGGCTCCAGCTACCCAATTCAGAAATCGCCCAGACGTCTGAAGTCAAGTGGCACAGCTTTCAACTTCAAAAAAGCATTTGAGTAGACAATTAATGCTATGGGAATAGATTCATCAACAGTTTTGTGGATTTGGCATGTAGCTCTACATCAGAGACCACTGAGACAGTGTGGACTGCAAGAGTTCTATGGTCTCGCCGCTCCACTCAGGGTTGATTAACCCAGAGAGAAATAATGCAACCATAACTTGAGAGAACTGCTATAGTGAAGATGTGCCTTTCGGGATGTTAGCCAGCTTTCTTATAAACAGATTTATTTTATTTTGTGTAGGATTTTCTGCATCTATTATGCAATTTACGTAACGACTCTTTTAGGAAAACTTTTAGGCTGCAATACTGCAAATATTTTGTCTAAATAGGATAGTGTTTGTTCACAAGGCACTAAACAGAACACTTAAGATTCCTACTCATCTTAAGCATTAAATGCCTTTCCCTCAGTTTTGTTTATGCTAACTTAGCAATTGATATGGTTTTGCTTGGAAACACTCTCTGTTTAAATAGGAATAGCTCATGCTTAGTGGCAATAGTTAATAAATTACATCACGCTGGAAATATTGTGCATACTTCTGAAAGGCAGAATATAATGTCTCTCAAGATGTGTCTAGAAATCAAATAGCATTTTTGAGATGCCAGAAATGTTTAATACCAATCTGAAGAGCTTATAATTTAGGACATATTATAATGTAGTGTGAAAACTAAGAGATAGATTATCTATAGTCCTACACCAGCCATGAAGCAGAAGTTTCCTAGATTTTCAGAAGGCACGCATTCCCACCTGCTAACATGTTTAGTATATGACATGTTCTATTACAGCAGTAACTCTGCCATAGAATTAGTTCAGACTTGAATATTATGTGTTGTTATGACACTCGTGCAGGACAGTTCCCAAATTAAGTTATATGTATGATTTACTGAAGATTATAGTTTCCAGAAACGAGCCTTCCTAGCATATATTAAAGACAGGCTTATGTATGTCCCTCATCATACAAATTCCCCTCTGCCCTCTCCTGCTCAGGAGTAAGGCTCTCTGCTGCTGGCCACTACCACTAGAATTAAGGCTCACCTTAGCTGAAATAACATGCAGAAACGGTGAACACTGGTGGGATGACTGGAATGTGACTCCTCTGAGGCAGAAGGCTGTTTCTTCCTGAATTAGTTCCTCTGGCTGCCACACTGGGAGTTGAGGGAGTCAAAGTTGTACCTGCCGATTAGCTCTTTGCATCCACTCTGTCACCTAGAGAAAGAAAACAACAGTTCTTTCATTTTCCTGTGCAGAAATTCACGAGGTTGACAATTGAGGGTGTAATAGTTCAGCCCTGCAGCAAAAATTCAAGCACGGCAGGAATACTATAATAAAAACATACTCAGACACACTATTCAAATTGCAATTACTGTCCTCTGCATCTGCCTGTACATTTGGGCTCAGGTTCTCTAAAAATTTTGGAATTCATTTAAAAAAAATAAAATTGTGCTTATCAGAGCATAATGGCTTATCAGAGCTCACGTTTTATCAGAGAAGGTCTCCATTTCAGGAAGCCTTTTTTAAAACAACTGATACTGAGACAGTAGGGGAGAAGAGCATAGCGCAGTCCCATCTTTAAGTGTTCAGAAATTTAGGAAAGAAAGTTGGCTCTGAGCTGGGTTGGTTGGAGCTATCCTGAAGGAGCCTGGCTCTGCAAGAACTGCCATTTTTTCCTCAAACTACTGTCAGAAAATATGTCATTGTTGTATAACCACCCACATCACATTGGTCTGGAAAAGCCTTCTTCCCTCTCACTTCTGTACTCTTGTTCCTGTAGCGATACTTCCTTTCCCAGTGTTCAGCAACAGAACTAACACCAATTCCAAAGGAATTCATTTCATGAGAATATGGGCAAACTTTTAAGAGTACAGCAAAGCCAAACTTCTTGTTGGCTGTCATGCAGCCACACAAAACATTTGGGCAGTGTTGCTTCAAATTAGGATGGTAACGTTTGAATTTTCAGTTATCCAGTTTTATTTTCAAAATGACATTCATGCATCTGTTTTCACTTTACTGTTTGCATGACGTAAGTTATCCACATTCTTTGTCACTGCACTTATACTAAGTTACAATTTAGTAGCTCTTTAGTGAGAGTAATTGCCAGTATCTTGCCAAAGAGCCTGTGTCCACTGTAAATGAAACTTGCATAAATTAGAAAGACTTCCTTGCTTGTAGGAGAGTATGAGAATAATTTATGCTATAAATAAACACCTTGATGGGGCTAGTAGTGTTTAGGTGACCATAAAGCATCCCTGTGTAATTAGGAAGCACATAGCTGTGTAATTAAGAAAATGAAAGAGAATTAAATGCTGAGGGAGTGCAAGTGGTATTGCCACCCTATTGTAACAAAATATATACTGACACTTGCATTATTTTTATATACAACTACTGTAATGTTTAGGAACACTTTTTGTATTAAGCTAGAAAATGATATATTTAAACCTCAGAAATGCCAGCAAAAAAAAAGAAAAAACCCAGACAGGTAGTTTAAAAAAAAAATAAATCCATCCTACACACAGTGCTTTCATTTTGAAGTGTTCAAAGGAAACTGTTCGGAAAGTGATTCAAAAAAAAATTTCAAACGAGTGATTCTTCCCCTTTCCCCACAGAATATAATTCATGAATACCTAAAGCTTTGTGTACTTGTTTTTTTCTGTGTGCTTATAAATATTTTTTCGTTGAGAAAATTCTGACAAATTATAGTGTAGCACAGGTACCACATCAAAAAAGCAAAGACAAATGGAAAACAATCTATTTTCTTTCAGTCTTAACAGTGACAAATATCAGAGGCTGTGGGATCTCAAGTCCAAATACATACCCTCACATATATACTTGAAATTATTTACTCTCATTCTCTGAGCTGGAGTAAACTGAAGAAACAGAGGTGTTTATGACCACTTTTGTCTTAGAAGTACTCTTATCACAAGACAGTTAATAAACGCATATGATCCTTTGGTTTAAATATTTATCTAGGCTGGTGTGTTTTCCTGCAATGCTGGTACCTCCTTTTGGGTTGCATTTTTGTGCTCTTGTCACAGCAAGAATTCCAGCCAAGTCTCTACTATTCTTTTCTCTTTCAAATCCCACCCAGGTGTCTAACAGCCGCCAGTCAAGGCAGATTTCACCTGCTATGTCTACACAACTGCTTGAAAAGTGATGTTAATACTCTATGCTGCAAGAGCGTACAAGGAGCGTGAGTAGCTGCTTTTCTGGAGACACAGATACAGTGTCGCGTGAGAGAGCCAAGAGCCCCTGGAGAGCACGAAATTCTGAGTTTTGCCTTGTGTTAAATTGCTGGAAGGTTCTTTGCAGTGATAGTGACTCCAAAACAGATCCTGTACAGGAGTTAATCAGCGTGGCTGTGTTTCATTTTTGCACCTTCTCTGCAGAATGGATGCTGGACCCAAGCGTCGGATCACAGGATACGGTGCACAGGAGTGCTAAGAAACGGCAGCAAGCTGCCTCGTGTAGTGAATCCGTTCTGCAGCCATCTAGAACTACTGTCTGGAAACACTCAGTTCCAGTCCTTGTTTCTCTCTCTTGTATGACAGCTGTTCAAGATACAGCAGTCTTATTTAGGTCCTTAAGTAGATTTTGTGAATCTGGCTGTAATAGAATAACCCAGCACAGGGAACTAACTGGTATTGCTTTCTATGGCTGTGCTCTTCTTTCTGGGTGTTGCCCTGAGAGGCAACTTCTCTTTCCTTCCCATGGTGGCTGCCCCAGTAAAATACTGTTCAGGCTGCAGAGAAGAGGAGGAGTTAACAGCGAAAGCCATAGTTGTTTCCAAGGTAAGCAACTCTTCGGAGCTCTGGTTGGGAGGATACACCTAAGCTACAAAGGTGGAAGGGACTGTGCAGAGACAAGGGCGCAAACTGTGCGCTTTGTTCCCTTTAGGGAAAGACAGGAGATAACATGCGCAAATGCTGCTGCCTGGGACACAAGCAGCTGCCTTTTGTGTTCGTCAGTCACTTGCCTGCCTTCCGAATCACAGGCACGTGTCTCCCCCCGCGGGTTTTTGGGTTTCTTCCCAAGTTAGAAAATTGCTCAGAAAAGGCAGCAGGAAATGCCTGCTACCTGCTGTTTGCGGTGAGAATAATTTCCACACCGTATTAGGCATAAACATAGTCCTACATTATTATATAACAACTGAAAGTAAAACAGAATGGAGGAGGGGGTGGAGCTTTTGCTGCTGTCACTAGTGCAAACCTTATCCTAATTACTTCTGTGTCAACTTGCTGCACAGCTTTTCCAAGACTTGTAAGTATTTTACACTTTTAACATCCTCTTGCTTTTCCTTCTTTCTTGTGCTACAAAGATGAGGAAACTTATACTGCTTTGCTTCCAATTATTTAATGTTTTTAAAAATTGTCTCATAAGATTTGTTATAAATATAAAAGACATAGTTTAAGAATTGTATTTAACCTGGTACCTGGCACCTGGTTCTCTGGTTCTGCTGTGTGATCAGTAATCATCAGCAAGTACAGAGAATCAGTGTTAGCCAGTGAAAACGTGTTGTTGCTTTCTAACTCACACAGCAAATATGAGGAGACAACAAAGATACTGCTGTAAGCCTAGCTAACATAGCAAGGACAGAGTTAAAAACCTGTGAGAAAAGTTATTTACCATCCTTGTATGAGCATTAAATGCAAGCAGGGAACTGAAAATCTGCAGTCAAAAGTGGAATCCTACTGTAAACAGTGATACAAAGACACTGTAGCTGACTGCAGTATAAGAGCGAGGTACTAGCTGGTAGTAAATCTGAGTAAGCAAATGCATTTATGAGTATGCTGTTAAAAATACCACTTTCCACCTAATGAAATCAAAAGGTAGGAGGAAAAGGACATGTGGGGCAGAAACTTGCAAAGGATTGTATTGTTAAAACCTGCAAAATTATCTGTGTAAAAGCCACTAACAGGAAATTCCCCTTGCTGTGCACAACCACTACCTTGTGATTCCTTCTGTTTACAGCAGGTATATTTTGCTTCTTACTTTTAAGAGAGTTTGATGTTGCAGAACAAACTCCTGATTGTTCTGATTATTATCACAATATGTTTTGCTATACTGCCCAAATAGTCAACAGCACAGCACTTCCTTTGCCCGTTATGAATGTGTTTATTTCTGTTTACAGTTACCTATTTATTTGACATGTACTAGATGAATGGAAGAGTATGACTCAGTTATTTTGTCTTGGAAGGAGGCACTTGATTAGAGATCAACTTAGTATAAACAAATGATCTTTACAGATCAATAGAGGTATCAAATTCATTCTTTGGGAGCCTACTGGACTGGTCTAAACTCTAAGAACATGTAGTATGACTTCATAGCCTGTCACAATTGTTTTAGCTCTGTGAACTCAAAACAATAACGATCAGTTTTGGCAGCTCTTTAAGGCGTAACCTTATACCCTGCTGTCTTTAAGAATGTTTTAATTCTCTGGGAAAAACAATATTATGGTCAGATCCATTCTGAGGCTTCCTAGGTCTTCACTGAAAAGAGAAAGTGATCACAGGGGACAGAAGTACAGGCTGATGTGGAGCAATTGGGTAGTATGGATGCTGTAACACTAGATTTTTTCTGAAGAGTGAAAAGTTCTGTCTCACTTCAGCTTGCAGTCTCTTCCAGGCCATGGCCAGTAATACATTTGACACAAACATTCCAATGTCAGGTGCAGACTTCTGTCAGTCAAGCGTTCTCTTCTGTGCTCAGGCAGTTCAGCTTGCTGCAGCCAGCATAGGAGGGAGAAGGAAAGTCTGGAACAGTCCCTCTGTGAGACATGTTTTTCTATGAAAATAGCATGTTTTGTGGTGTGAAGTAGATCACTGCTCTGTAGACCAGTACAGTGTTATTGCTTGCAGGGATCCACAGCAGCCCAGCCTCAGCTATTGCAACAAACTTGTGGTCTGCACAGAAGTACGTATTTTATTCCTATTGTTTTTTACATGACACAGTCTTGTTGCTATATCCTCTATTTCATCACTGCACCATCAGAAGGAGCTACAACCCAGGACAGTTTTTCACGAGGACTTTCTGTGCACTTGAAAACTCATAATGGAAGATAGTGACTTTAAAGGTTATTTTAACTACAGGACTGTAATGCACTGCTGATTCTCAGTATTGTAATACATTTCCAATTCTCTACATCAAATTACAGTGTGTTAGGCAAAGCAAGAATATCTCAAACATGTCCATCTGCTGCACATGCATGCTAAAATATTGCTAATTGTCAAAAGTATTTCAGAAGTAATTGCTCAGAAACAGAGGGGGGAAATCCCTACTATCAGTTATTTAGTATTGGCTACCGATTACTCACAGAAATGCATGTGAAGCAACATCCTTTTTTTTATACATAGTTTCCAAATTTAAAGCCATTCTTCTCACTCAACCCAGATTTCTGATTCCCATTTTACAGGGTTTGATAGGACAGGAGTTCACTCCAGGAATAAATGCTGACATATTAACAAACAAGCTGATATATTTGTCTCTGCAAAGACCTATTAATAGGTCCCCATGGGAATACATGCTCAAAACTCATTTTGGAGCAGCAGTTCAAAGGGATGGAACTATGTTGGAGGTCCCCAGTACCTAGACACACAGATTGTTATTCTTTTACACACAAAAGAACTTCTGATTCCATATCATTAATCCCAGATCAATTTACCATCTCACTGCTTCTGAGCCAAACACTGAACCTCAGCTGCTTGTGCCCACCTCAAAGGTTCCTGCATACTAAAGGCTCCTCTGCTCCTGCTGGGCCAGTGCCATTCCTGAGATGGGTGCCATGATCCCACACTCAGAATGAACCTGAAGGAAGGACTACAAGAGAAAGATATTTCATCCAAGCTGCCTGTACTGTATCAGTGTAAGCAGAGATGCGATTTGGCCAGGGCTGAGTGCCACCTTTGAGATAATATTCTACACGTCTGTGAGAGGTCTAGTCAGGATTTCCTCCACATCCTTTAGCTGATCTGGGGCCTGTTCATCACCATCCGTCAGGATTTATGGGCAGATGTGGCTAGATTTTTGTATCATGAAGACAACACAAAGAATTCAGGCACCTCAGCAGCTAATAAAAGCTTTCTGTCTTTCGTTCATAAATTAATGTACTAGTGTAAAATAAGGAGACTGATTCTTTTTTAGCTAAGAAATTAGTGAAGAACAGCAGAAGTATTTGGAAGCCAGCAGGAGATGTACAATATAATTAAACTGTTGTCCTTGCCAATAGGTTATTCATAGATTCATAGATTTCTAGGTTGGAAAAGACCTTAGAGATCATCGAGTCCAACCATCCCTAATCCCCATTAAACCATATCCTCAAGTAGATCTTCCACCCTATTCTTAAACACATCCAGGGATGGGGACTCAACCACCTCCCTGGGCAGCCTATTCCAGTGGCTGACAACCCTTTCAGAGAAGAAATACTTCCTAACATCCAACCTGAATCTCCCCTGACTAAGCTTATGCCCATTTCCTCTTGTTCTATCACCCATCACTAATGTAAAGAGTCCTTCCCCTACCTCCCCACCATCTTTTCTCAAGTATTTATAGGCCGTAATCAGGTCTCCCCTCAGCCTCCTCTTCTCCAGGCTAAACAGCCCCAACTCCCTCAGCCTCTCTTCATAAGTTTTATTTTCCAGCCCCTTGACCAGTTTAGTTGCCCTTCTTTGGACTCGCTCCAGGAGCTCAATATCTCTCTTAAAGTGAGGGGCCCAAAACTGGACACAATATTCCAGGTGCGGCCTCACCAGTGCCGAGTACAGGGGCAGGATCACTTCCCTGCTCCTGCTGGTCACACTATTCTTGATACACGCCAGTATCCCATTGGCCTTTTTGGCCACCTGGGCACACTGCTGGCTCATATCAAGCCGGTAGTCAACCAACACCCCCAGGTCCTTCTCCGCCAGGCAGCTCTCCAGCCACTCTTCCCCGAGCCTATAGCGATGCTTGGGGTTTTTATACCCCAAGTGAAGGACTCTGCACTTGGCCTTATTAAAGCTCATGCCATTGGCCTCAGCCCAACGATCCAGTCTGTTCAAATCCCTCTGAAGGGCCTCCCTACCCTCGAGCAGATCGACACAGCCTCCCAGCTTGGTGTCGTCCGCAAATTTACTGAGGGTACATTCAATTCCCTCATCCAGGTCATTGATAAAGATGTTAAACAGAACTGGACCCAGCACTGAGCCCTGGGGAACCCCACTGGTGACCGGCCTCCAGCCGGATTTAGCCCCATTTACCACCACTCTTTGGGCCCGGCCATCCAGCCAGTTTTTAACCCAAAGGAGGGTGTGCCTATCCAGGCCAGCAGTTACAGTTTCTCAACCAGAACACTATGAGAAACTGTATCAAAGGCTTTACTGAGGTCAAGAAAAACTACATCCACAGCCCTTCCCTCGTCAACCAGGCGGGTCACCCTGTCATAGAAGGTGATCAGGTTTGATTGGCAAGACCTGCCTTTCATAAACCCATGTTGACTGGGCCTGATCACCCGGTTAACCTGTATGTGCTCATTAATAGCACTCAAGATAACCTGTTCCATGACTTTGCCCGTCACTGAGGTCAGACTGACAGGCCTGTAGTTCCCCGGATCCTCCTTCCGCCCTTTTTTGTAAATGGGGGTAACATCCGCCAGCCTCCAGTCCAGCGGAACTATTATCAGCAGGTAACAAGATATATGCACTGTTACAAAACATCTTACAGTATTTCATGCTATAACAGATGAGGTATGTCTTTAGTGGCAGCATAGGGTGATCACTCAGACATTGTTACCGTTATAACTGCTATAAATTACAATTTAACAGTTTAGTAGTTTATCAATTAACTTTAGTGCCAATGCTTAAAATTTTTTACCAAAAAATGGCTGATTTTTTTTGCTCACTAAGGAACTGTTTTTAAAAACCTGTTTTATAAAAACACCTGTAAACTAGAAGGGTTGACCTTGTGACAGTTAAAAAAAATCTTACACCTGTTTACCCATGACTAGAATTTATCAAATGTTTTGAGGTGTCTTTCTGTAAATAAAAATACAAGTGAAGCAAATTTATTGGCTGTAATTTATTTTTGAGGCGAGAGATCACGATATTCTAAACCACTAGCCAAGAACTGCACCTTTTCCTGGCTGCAGACTTCCAGAAGGCTGTGAGTGTTGAACACTTAGTATTCTTCCCTAGGGTTTAATGTATAAATAAGGACAGTATGGAGAAGTTTATTGTCTCTGCTGGAGAAAGGACTTGAGCTCATTGGTGATGTCCGGCCAGCGTCTGCCACAGATCCTGTTTGTGCAGGTACAAAATCTGATGACGCAATTGTTGGGCTAATGACCTTGTGAACAACTTGTGCAGTAGAAGACCCATTTTATGTAAAGGAATAACAACACTGACAACATTCACTCCATATCTCTTAAATATCGTATCATCTGTTGATATGTTGTTGACTATTATTAACATAATACTAATTCTGTAACAAACAATTTTCCAACATGGAAAATTAGACACGATCTCCAGGGCCTGTTTTGATGCTGCACTGGCTAATTAAGAATTACAGCACTCATACCAGCGTTGTCTGTGTCACTGTCCGTCTTCCTGCAAGGGGAAAGAGGAACCTTCCCTTCCCTTCCGGGACTGAGGAAACATACTGCACGAGCATGGAAATCTATGCGCGTCACAGCTGAAAGCTGCTGCTGGTTACTGCCACCAACCTGCTTCTAAAAGTAAAAGGTATCAACATAGGCACACTTGTTCAAAAATAACTAATTATATCTGTTTGTATAAGCCATACAGGCTCTCTCCTGAGTCATGTAGCCTCAGTTTAAATGTTATATTAGTCTGTGTCAACATATCTTAAAATAATAGACATTTGCATATCTGTTAAAAGCGAGTGCATGTAATGTGCTTTTAAGAACACAGTAGTAACTCTCGCAGGGTCATCCATTGTAGCCTGTGGTGGAAAAAAAAAAAAGTATGATTTGTTTCCCTGCTAGTGTACTTTGGTAATGCTATAGTTGCTAGGTGGAGTTTTTCTTTATGCTGCTCCTTGGCAGGTTAAATAGATTAAATAATTAGATTAAATAGATTAAATAGTACAATTAGTTGTACTCAGGGCTGCCACGTGCAGAATAGATCACTGCTGGGCAGCAGAGGGAATGGGAAGGAGGGTGGCAATGGGAGACCACCCAGGATTACACTGGTTCCTGTTCTCAGCCTGGAGATTTCAAGTGTAAATTGGCCCTGCGAAGATCAGCACTAGGGTTTAGGATTAGGTACATGCTGCCTCGCTGCTTAGAGCTTGCTTTCACTCATTTTGTTTCATTTTAAATCTCTTTTATTTAATAAAAAAAGGCCTACCACCTTAGTTATACTCTATCTTATAGTAATTAGTTATACAGGCACAAGAAATGTGATTTTACGCTGGCCAGAAAAATATTACAAATAAATGTATGTATATAAAAATAAACCAGGAAAAGCAGATATTCTGTATTTCATATATTCTTCTTTTGTATGGCCCCATGTCTGATGTGCTCCACATTCCTTGCACCTTGTTGTAAATCTAAAGTAATTAATTTTATCTTTTTTTGCCATCCCTTTGTGGCCCTTGTGGCATCTGAACTAGCTGACTAGAACAACTAAAACATATGCTTGGAGAGCATGTAGCATCTCATCCTAAGGGCAGATATACAAAGCAACTTAAAGTCAAGATTTCTTGTAGGAAGGAACTCAGAAAATTATTGTCCCTTGTGAAAAATCTGGGATAAGGAACTTGCCCAAATGACAGGGAGATAGTGAGATGAAAGCAGGGACAGGACTCTGCTCCTCAGGGCTGCGTTCAGCTGCCTTTTTCATTGAACCCATGCTTTCCTTTCTGTGATCTACTGCCTCCTTTTCTACACATCTCGCTTTTTCAAACAAGGACATTTATACAATTTTTTTCAGGAGCTTGCTTCATTCAGTGAACAGAATCCATTTTATTCATAAATCCTGTGAAAGAAAAAGAAATCGTTACATCATACTGAGATTAAAGATTTAATACCTTTTTAAAATTCAGGAATTCATGGGAAGGCAGTGAGCACAGGATTGAGTTTCAAGTTCTGGAGAAGAATATGCTTTATTGTTCATAAATCTTCCCACTTCTGCTACACTCAACCTTTCCTCCTTCCTTTCACCTCCAACCTACCTGTCTTAATTGTTTGCTGTGCTCTCCATTTAGTCGTAATACTCAAATTCCACCGCTGTGCACCAGCAGCATCACTGATCTCTGCTCCTCAGCCTTCGCCACATTGTTCCTGTAGGAAGCCTTTTCTTTATTATACAAAGGCTTCCGCTTGCCTCCGAAGCGGTGAGATGGAATGTGTTCCCTGTGAAGAGTCTGCTGGAGACCAACGAGCTACACAGTGCCAACAAATCTCTTCCACAGTTATGTAAACTAAGACACTCACGACTTGGCCAAGTTTATGCAGGTTTTCTAGGCTGCCAAACTTGAAGACATTACTAAAAAGCACAGCTTTAATTCAATGGTTATAAACATTTTCTCTATATGAAAGAAATGCATGTTTCTGCTAATTTGTTTTGGAAATGACTGAACTACTCTTGATGGGACTTAAAAGAAAATCACTAACCTGAGTAAGTAATTCAGTCTAGGAAATCTCAGCTGTAATAATTTCGGCTTGACCAAACTAAAAGCAACTGAAACATGAGTCTTATTGTTTGAGACCCATCTGCAGAAGGCCCTAACAAAACTGTAGGCAATAGCCCCTTTATATATATATACAAATAGGACTGTGTTCTCAGCCCATATCTTTGAAATTAATTTAATTTTCTAAGAAAATACGCAGTCACACATCTGTGCGTTGTTTGCATATTTCTGCCTGCCTCCTCCCTGACATTTTTTTTTATTTCAAGGCCTAATTTCATTGACTAATTTACATTGGAAGAGGCATCTACAGGCCACTTCTTCCAGTCTCTCACCTAAAGCAGGGCTTGCTTCAACATTAGACCAGGTTGCTCCAGGCTTAGTTGACTTTTTAACACCTCTGAGGATGGAGCTTCCACAACTTCTGTAGGCAGCCTCCTTCACAAACTTACTTTCTGGTAGATTGCATTTGGATTCCTTTTATAAAAAATACTAATATTAGCATCCAAATAAACTATTCTGTCAACATGTCTTCCTCATTTTCTGCTGTATCTCTTCAAGGTCTTTCTGTGAATATAAAACCAGTTGTTTGAACAAAAATTTGCTTGTTTCTCCAACCTCAACTCTTGCAAGATTTGAAAGTGAATCTAGAGGGAAAAAAAGGTTTCTGAAAGAGAAGGGAAACATTTCAATTAGGTTTTACTATGTCATCTGTAAAAACTAAAAAAGAGAATGAGCTGGTTAGACAGTTGCCATGATCTTTACTATGAAAACACTGCTTAAACGGAGGTGGATTGCTGATGACGCAACTTTTGTTCCATACGGTTTGCCTCACTTTTTTCCTCTTCTAATTTATTTTATAAAACAGAGGAGAACAAAAGTAAAATTGCATAGCTGGACTGTACCGTGTCTATGTAAAAGGCAACTATTAAAAGCGTTTGTCATGCTGTGTTGTAGTAATTAGGGGAACTCTTCCAGCTCTTTATAAACACTAGGATTATACTGATGTTAACGACTTTAATACTAGCTACCTGGGCTACAACCTCTCTTCTGAGTATTACCACAAGTCACAAAAAAATTATCCTTTGCTGACAATATACATTTTCCAGGGAAATGTCACCTTACATTGCAGCATTGAAAGATGGGTCTCTATTATCTAGATAAAAGTAACTCTTTCTCAAAGTCTGTATTTTCCATTAATTTAGAGGATTTAAAAGGGACTTGCGAAAGTTACTTGTAAAATTTCAGCAGCTTCCTGTTTTGAATGCGCTTAATACAGAGGCTGAGAGCCACTTAGAACTATATTGCAACATTATATACTTACTTTTTCCATGTCTAGGTCCCACAATGTTCTTTCCTGATCCAGATTCCGTGCTTCTGTTCTGAGTAAAGTTTCAGCAGGCAGGATGATGGGGACAGCACGGCCAACACAAAACTCTGCTAGAGCATTGAGCAGGCTGGAGAGTCAGGTAAGTGTCACTTAAATAACATGACATTTTAGGAAATTCAGCAAAGCTTTAAATGTTATTTTACAGACCAACAAGAAAACTAGGTAATATAGTAAATTCAAGGCTTGGAAGCATTTCCAGTGTTTTAGATGAGATCACTAACACCCTATAATTTTCTGCTTTGGTTTTTCCATTTCTCATTTTGCACTTGTACCAGAATCACATAGTAAATAGGTCTGGATTTTCTCGCAGTTTATTCCTGGCACAGCAAGTTCTAGCAGACTCTCTCTCTTGTTGAGACTTAATGCCTGTGCCTAACTGACCTTTTGCAACATGTGAGGCCATAACCCCTGACCGTCAAAGGTGTTTAATATAGGAGGAAAATCCTTGCAAGTGTCCAGCCTCTCTAGAGGGCTTCAGAACTCTCGAACAGACTTTCTGGATGATTCTGTACCTGTTGAATTTCCAGGTTATAACCAAAAAGCCATTAGCATATGGCACCTGGTATTCCTCAGGCTTGCACGCAGCTCTGCACCGGCAGGCCAGTCCTTCCCTTTGTAGAGGACTGTCTCTGTGGGAAAGGACCCCACACTGCTGGAGACTGACAGTGGGACAGAGATGCATCTGCAATCTGTGGGAAGGGACATCACGCCAGAGCGGGTGGCTGCACCCTAAGAAGCCGTGACTCTGTGGGAAAAGCCCATGCTGGAGCAATCTGATGGGTAAAGGACTGCATCCTGTGGGAAGGACTGACATTGGAGAAGTTCGTGGATGACTGTCTCCTGTGAGGAGGAGCCCCATTTTGGAGCAGGGAAAGCATGTAAGGTGTTCTCTTCCTTTAAGGAAGGAGTGGCAGAAACAATGTGTGACAGACTGACCTGCAACCCCCATTCGCTGTCTCCCTTTGCCACTGGGGGAGCAGGTAAAGCTGGGAAGAAGAGAGGGGTGGGGAAAGTGTTTTTAAGATCTGGCTTTGTTTCTTGTTATCCTCTCTGAATGAACTGATACTGAATTAAATTTATTTGTCCTTAAGCTGAGTCTATTTTGTCTGGGGCCATGGTTAGTGGGTGATCCCTCCCTGTTCTTATCTTGACCCTCAGGCCTTTTGTTAGATTTTTCTCCTCTCCACCCCACCGAGGAGGAGAAGTGAGTGAGTATCTGGGTGGTAGCTTAGCTGCCAGCTGGGCTAAACCATGACAGAGAGTCACTCGTTGCAAGGTTTGTTTCTTGTGTTTATCTAATTCCTTACCATTCTGCTGGGAGACTGGAGTAAAAGATAATGATCACTCTTAGGAGATCATAGTATCTTTGCTTGTTGGCTGGTTTCAGGTCTCTGCCAGTGCTGTGATCTAGACACTGCATGGACCTACTTGTCATAGGCCTTTCAAAATTACACCTTACTATAGTGCTCCCACTTCTACACCTCCTTCTTTTGGGGCTACGCTTCTACCTTCTCCTGCATCATATTCCATCTCTCCACATCAGACTATAACTCCCTGAGCCTTTGTCTCTACATTTTCAGTCTCCTATCCATGTTCTCATATGAAAAAATGGGTCCTTGTACTTCTTAAATGGTGCTGAAGATATGATATATGATAATGACAGAGCAGGTCACAAGCCACTGTCTTGAGCAGGTACAAGTTATTGCAAGTTGTTCCACGACGATGGCCTGTAGCAGACGTGAGTCATGTTACTCTTCTAAGCCTGTAAAAAAATCAAATGCATCACAAGCAAATAACTTTCTATTTATGCAGAGCACTTCAAATACAAATACAGCTAGTATTGTTTTGACTATAGTATTTCCCCTACTGCTCTTAAAGAATACAAAAAGCCATTAGTCGTGTAGCAAGACGCAGACACAGGATTGTGTGACTATCTCAGTAGGAAAGCTTATTTTGTCCTTTGGTCATAGTAATGTTGCCTCTGTTATAACTTACCTATTTCATCTCCTTCATCCTTCATGATAGCTTAAAAGAAGTCTCATGTCTTCTGGAAGTGATTCTGTGTGCTTCCAAAGCCAATGAACTTTAAAAAAATATAACTGTACCACCATCCCTTTTAAAGGTGTGCGCAAATTTATGCATCTGGCGTTTATGTTGCTGTATTATCATCTCTTAAATTAATCATTTAAAGTTATTTCTTGTATTTATATGCAGTGGATGGTGTAGCTATGGAGGTATAAACAAAAAGAAAACATCCTTCCCAATAGAGCTTAGTGTCTAAACCCAGATGTAACATGTAGCCATTAACATCTATGTTGTGCCTGTTAAAATAAAATAAAAACAAAGTGGAGATGAACTGAAAACAGTAAATCATGGTAGAATAGTCTACTATGAGGAAAAAAGTTGAGTGGATTCCATCCATTGAGAATATATTATTGTGCACTCTGTGACAGTTTTGAAAGTATTTTTTTCCTTTAAAACTTCAGTGATCAATAAAGATTTGAACTGGATGATGCTTTTGTAGCTGAGCTATCTTCTCACTTATTTTTATCAGAGATTATTTGTATAAGATACTAGGCTGTGATTAGAGGATTCCTTCCCTCACTTACATCAGGGAACCTGAGGAAATTTTCATGTTTTGTAATTTTCTATGTCTTTCAGAGAAAAGGAAGTGGTTTAGTCATTTCACTAAAATGTATTGTCAAGTACATTTGCAGAGTTACACATGCATGTACTTTACCTTCATATTCTCTTCGCATTCTAATTCTTCCAAAATTTACTTTTAGAAAGATCACTGAAATGCTGCCATTACATATAATTCATTCACTCACTCATGAAAATGAAATAAATCAGCCCTGATCTTGGTTGTTAATTTATTTTCTTTCCTCTGAAAGGTATTAAAATGCCTATTCCTTAATCAGTTGAGTCAAAGGAACTCTGTGCCACTTTGAAGTGTTAGGCCTATTTGTCTGCTGAAGGAATAAAACTCACTGCACACAACTCTTGGCTTCTCATTTTCGGGATATGCAGTTCTGTGAGGGACAACACAACACAGCCTTTTCAGTTTCCACTATTCTCTCCTGCCTCCCTTTCCATCATCAATACATTAAGCACCTTTTTTTTTTTTTTTTCCCATAGAATCATGGAATGGTTTGAATTGGAAGGGATCTTAAAGATCATTCAGTTTCAATTCCCCTGCCATGGGCAGGGACACCTTCTACTAGACCAGGTTGCTCAAAGTCTCATCCAACCTGGCCTTGAACACTTTCAGGGATGGGGCAGCCACAATTTCTCTGGGCAACCTGTTCCAGTGCCTCACCACCCTCAGAGTGAAGAATTTCTTCCTTAGATCTAATAAAAATCTACTCTCAGTTTAAAGCCATTGTCCCTTGTCCTATCACTACACACTCTTGCACAAAGTCCCTCTCCAGCTTTCTTGTAGGCTTCCTTTAAGTACTGGAAGGCTGCTAGAATGTCTCCTTGAAGCCTTTCCTTCTCCAGGCTCAATAACTCCAACTCTCTCAGCCTGTATTCATAGGAGAGGTGCTCCAGCCCTTGGATCATCTTCGTGGCCCTCCTCTGGACCTGCTCCAACAGCTCCATGTCCTCCTTCTGTTGGGGTCCCCAGAACTGAAAGCAATGCTCCAGGTGGGGTCTTATGAGAGCAGAGTAGAGGGACAGAATCACCTTTAACACAATCAACTTTAGATCTATAACTGGAACACAATTTCAATGCTTTTATTAGCTAATTCAATGCTCATGTTTCGATGAAGTTTCATATGCAGTCATTTGTTACACCTTTGTAATCATCTAGCCAGTTGTAAACTTTCTTTTCTGAAAAAGTTGCCTGTTAGAGACACGCCTCTAAGTTACAGCTTTTCTTCAGTGTTAGGGTAGGCTGCAAACTTGCCTTGTTCTGTCCTTGCTCCAACATATCCAGTCCTTCAGCCAACTCAACAGCCTAAGCCTGAATCAGGCCTTTTTGGCAAAGCTGAATGAAGATGTGTTCTCTCTCCAAGCTTTCCAGGTGGTGGCAGAAACAAAGGAGAAAACCACAGAACAGACATCCCAAACCTTAATCATTGCTGCCAATCATTGCTTAATCATACAACTTTAATCCTTGCTGCCAAGGAGAAATGGATGTAATATTAATATATTCTGTTTCCTAGTTCCTGAGTGAGGATAACAAAGTCTCTTCCATAGAGAGAACCATTTTCCATTTCAGAACAACAGACAAATCTCTGTACAAAGATTAATATTCTTTTCTTACCTGCTTTGCTCACTATCCATGCCTGTAGAGAAAGATCAATTCAGTTATCTTATCCTGAAGAGGGATCAGAAAACAAAAAGAAGAGAGAAGCCTCTATAAAAAAGGGAAAGGCACAGAAATTGTCAGAAACACAGGAACATCCAGAAACAGCAGCTGGAGTAACTGCAGAAATTATTGGCCTTGCTGGAGAATATTCCAATCAAAACTCCAGTCCCAAAAAGCCCTACAGCCTAAAATTAATGACATTCTGAGAACAACTGCGCACTTCTCCCTGGCTCAGGATGCAAGATTACGAGTCACTGACAAACCCACTTCTTTTTCTGCTGCTTGCCTTTCTGCACGTATGTCAAGGACGGCAAACACCACCACTATGTTTATCGTCGCATAGACTGATTCAAAACCTGTGGCCTCAGTACTTGCGGACATGGTCATTGCATCTGCATTGTTACATTCAGTCAAATCTGAAATATTTATTCTTAGAGGCTGAACTTCATGGTGTAAGGTTTGCATTGTTGGTGTTATTTTTTTCTGGTAAAAACCATTTGTATTTGACAAAGGCTTAAAGCAGCATCATAAGGTTTTTTTTAAAGGAACAACTGCATAAACCCCTTCAGCTTCTAGCTTCCTTGCAGACTACCTTGATGCTGTGCTCAGCTGGCAGGAGAGATTAAATTGCACGAACAAGAAAAGTCTCAGCAGTTCTGCTTCCTGAAGTCCTCTCCCTTGTTTTTGCTGGGAAAGATTTTCAGGCACCTGAGGCAGACACTGTCTCTATGTTATTAATTAGCCTCATCATTAACCATTGCTAACTCCTTTTCTGCCTCCTAGCAGAAAACATTTTGGTCATTCTACAATTCCTTGAGATCCTCCCTCCTATCTATTTTGTTTGGTGACTGGACCAGGGGCAGGGTAGTGGGGTGTAGTAAATGCTTGAGCATTGGAATGTTATGCAGATGGACTGTGAGACCTGATGGGCTGTGCAGACAGGAGTCCTAACGGTCTTGATGTAGCTTGGCAATCCAAACTGTGCAAATCCACCTGCCATCCACGCATTGTAAAGTTTTGTAAGGCAAGATTTTGGTATCCACTTAACTGATGTAATTTACTCATCTACAGCCTTGCTGTTTGATCTGTCCTCACCAAAGTGGTGAACTAAGTGTTAGTAGTAAACTATGCCCTGAGGTGGAACTGTCTCGTTGTTATACTGTTTTAACTTCTAGATGGTCTCTGAGTGGATTTTTAGGATAATAAGCTTCATTTCCTTGCCATGTGTCATTTTCCTATCACAGCCCTATCCAGCACAGCCTTGTTGTGATTCACTGTTCTTTCCCAACATTTACTAGTACTTTCCAGAGCCCAGAAATAATGCTTTCCTGAATGAAGCAGCTCCAGGAAAAGTTTATTCACAGCTTTTTTGCTGGAGGAAAGAGAAGAAAATGACAGCTTGGCAACTTACTTTCAAACGAAAGCACCTTCAAGTGGAAGTGTATTAGCACTTATTTTTTTGAAAAAAACCCAAACCCCACAAAGTTTCCTCTCTGAATAGAATCTAGAAGTTTCACTTCAGTTCAAGACAGGTGATTCATGAAGTCCTTTTGGACAGAATATGGGATTTTGTTGGATTAACTACAATCACAAAACCCCAGTGGTTTCTAACAGATATCTGGCAGGGGGTTGAGGGAGTGGAAGCTGGAGGAAAAGACCTCACAGTGCCATTCGTATGTACCGATTTAAAGAAAAACGGCTATGGAAATAACAGCTATTCCGAATTAATTCTGTTAGTTATAAAAAAATAGATACAGATATATATTAAAAAGACATAAGCCATGCAGCTGTTAACTGTCAGTTCTTTTGTCTGTGCTATCAGACAATTTCCAACTAAATTCATAAAGCACAGGCTGCCATGAAAGTAATTGCTTCTAATGCAACATAACACAACGCACCAGACCATTTATGTCTCACGATACTCCTAGCAAAAGTAGAACTGGTAGCCTTTATGTCTTGGCTAAATTCTTACGTGGGTAAGTATTTTCCCTCTCGCTCGAAACACAAGTATGTGTTTCTTCCTTTCTCCTTGTCACACCTTCAACCAAACTTTTCAGCAAAGAGAGAACCTTGATTTGTATGCTTTGAACACTTTTGTGTCCTTAATTCCTCTGAAATTTTCCTTATTTAACGAGTTGTTTGTGTTCCCTAGAAATAGCTAGCTATATAAAAATAGTGATCACTCCTATGATTTCTGGTTTCCTACAGAAGCTATCTGGATAACTACAGGATTTTACATTTTAATTTTTTTTTTTTTTAACGTGTCCAAGCAAACACAATATTAGTTAACGGACTTTGGCTCTGAGCCGGCAGTTATGCTCATTTTGTTTCATACCACAGAAATGTTTCTCACCTCATTATCCTGTTCGATATAGGTAGAGAATTGCCTTATTGCTTCTGTTCAGAATGCTGAAAGGTTGTGCCACAACTTGGCTGGTCTTAGACTTTCTCAGCATATTTTGGTGGATTTAGTCCTTCCAAGAGACAACTCTCTGAACTACGAAAGGGGTCTGATTTTAAAATTCGCTGGAATAAATAATGTGAGCATCATTTTTCATCATGATACTAATGCAAAGGAGATACGACCAAATAACATGTCAAAATTAAGATCCTGAATCATATTAATCATCCACAATACTTCTAATCTCACTTGCTGTTGATTTGCAGATATATTTGTCAAAGTAATTTAAGAGGCATTCTACGGCATTTTAGACTTCAGTAATTTCTTCATGTCTTTATTCTTACGGCAGAATGTGTCTTTCACTTGGCTTAATATCATTACTTAATTAGTTAGAAATAATTTGTGCTTCCCCTTGCCAGCTACCATGCTTTTTTTCAAGCATGAAGATCTGGGATGTGAGATTTTTTCCATTGTAGATATCCTGTGATTGTTTTTCTCAGCTTTCAATATCTCGTCCCCTGCTTAGAACAGTCAATAGATGATCCTACCACACAGGATGGCCTGTTTGTCAGCCTCAAATCCTATATCTTATATCAGCAAATACTACACTATCTTCCTCATATTTAGTGAGTCCCAACAGAAGTTTTTTTCCTTTGCTCTGCTCTTCAAATCCCACTCACACTGCCACCTGGGTAGTGAAGTAACCGACAGGGTCTGGAAATTACAGGAGATGTCTGCAGCAATGGCAGACAAAGAAATAAGCAGGAGAAAAGAGTACATTCTCTGAGTTATGAAAGTTTGAGTTTGGCCATTTTATCTATCAGTCTTCAACAACAACAAAAAAATCCTCTAAGTGACAAAGAAACTAGGACTAAATTTTTATTTAGTCAGCAGAAAACAAATGATTCAAGCAGTAGCAAGATCAGACGAAATCAACTTTAGTGGTACCTTTTACTTATTCATTCTGCCCAGCAGCTCCCTTTCAGAAGTTTTTATGAATATGCTGGCAATAGGCAACAGTTAGATGTCCTTGAAATTTTTTCATAATCTTTTTCCATATCCTTTTCCGTTTTAAGAAGCAAGAGTCCACATGCTGTTACTACAAGAGATTAAGCTGTGATATGCAGTTGTCATATGTTATGAGACAAATAGCTCCTCAAGAATGTTGAAGAATCTTCTCTAGAAGCGTTAGGTACCAGGCAAAGATCTCTGAGAAACGAAAAAAAAAAAAAAGATCAGCATTTGGTTTTGTCTTGGAACGAGGAATTGGACTCCCAGAAGCCTCTTCTAGTCTGTGACATTAGTACTATGATACTACATAATAAGACAATGCAGTGTCTCAAGACCACTGAAACCCAGCCTAGGTGTCCCTGAGCTTTTAAATGCGAAGCGTTTAGTTTATTAGCCAATCTCTCAAGAACAATTCCCTGTGTGAGCCCAGAGGAGAAACCAATGTAATTTCTAAGGAGCAGGATGCTTGTTCACCTGAAAATCCACACTGGCATTCAGGAGAATTCAGTTCACTTTCTGAAATCTCCACAAATTCTTTGTGGGCTCTGAATTCCCTATAGGCATAAACTCAGTTGAAAATTCTGTTACAAGTACCTGCTGTTACCATTTGCATTCCCTCTAGCTGATCAGAACACAAAGTGCAGCTCTTCTTTCTAGTATTCAAATTTATCTAGAGCTTCTAGAGAACAATCTTCAGCAGTTGGATACCTATAATCCAGGTAGTTTTACTGGCTTTCCTACTCTCTCTCTTATTCCATACTCAGAAACACGTGACTTGTGCATTGTGCTCAAAAAACCTTATACTATTAACATTTGTTATCTTGGTTAGGGGGTTATCCAACAGTGCCTAAACATATTATAAATGTATGGTGATACAATAGAAATGTCTAGAGCATGTACACTACTGATGGATTCACTCTTTAAGTATCTATGAGATCTATTTTTCTGAGGGAATATTTGTGAAACTTTTTTTATGTTCTACTTTTGAAACAATTCCTTCTTTTCTCTTTTTTTTTTTTTTTTTTTTATTGAAGGACAAAACCCACACTCATCTCCTGCCCTCATGTAACTGAAAATATCTCTCAGATTCATAAGATATTATGGATGTCTGTAGATTATTTTGCATAATTTAAATGACACATGAATATTTCAGGTCTCATTTTAAACTGTGTGCGATTTCAAGATACATGGGTCATAGTGAGGACAAAGCAGTTTTCTAGTAGTTCTCATCCAGATAAAGATAAAGAACTTGACAATAACGCAAATTTATGTGCTTTGCATAAGTGACAATTTTTAACAAGAAACTAATAGATAATTTGGCTCCCAGTCTGAGTAAGATACGACGTTGAAATTGAACTGATGTACAAATGTCAAGATGTCAAACTCAAGCTCTGTATTGCACTTAGTAAAAGTGACTTTTCAACATTAAGGTGATCCAACGAGACGGAAGGCTAGTTGTGATCCTTTGTGGTTTGTAGGATTCTGAAAGTTTTTGCCAGTAACTTTCCTATGATATGAGCTCAGTGTTCATATCATATTGAAAGTATGGTAGCATCCAAGAACTGGGACAGATTGATTCATCTCAAAGCAATTTAAGACAACTCTTTTGTCCCGACTCAAATATCAGCAAGCAAAAAACCTTTCATTTAAATAATGGATCTTAATTTTGATTTTTGTTTATACTCAATTATTTTCTAAAGAAAAGGTCATTTTCTCTAGCTCACATAACCACTAATATTTTTTTTTAAATGAAAGAAACTTCTGCTTTAAACATACTACTTATTATTACTAAGCAGAAAAAAACATAATGTGCCATATTTCTTAAGGATTTTTCTAAGTTATACACTCAGATTCTTAACTGTTAGAATGTTTTTATCATATAAGATTGTGAATGACAACTTTTTTGCTTGCTAGTTTGTTTTGTAATTTGCTTACAACTTTTGTCAATCTTCCTTCCAAAGAAATGGGAATGGAAGTAACATGCTCAATGAATATTTGAATCTTGTCTTGTATGAGTCAAATATGAGTAGCTCAACTATTTCTGATACAGAAGTAGAAAGAAGCATTCTCAAAGTAGTAGGCTACTCTTTTTGCTCAGTATCCCTCAGATTATCTGAAGGACAGGGAAGCTACCTTTGGAAAAAATAAGCTAGGCATTTGAGTAGTATAAATGCCTCACTCTTACTGAAAGAATAATAGAATAAATGGATATTTATCATCATACCTTCAGCTGACCACAAGCTTAGGTTTGTGGGATGCAGCTTTGCCAGGCGCTCTGAAGAATTCTACACGTGCCTGCCTTGGTTCCAAAAGTAATCTTGAAAGTATGGTACATTGTCCCAGGCATTTAGAATCAGTAAATGACGGCCCTTCCATGCATTTTTTAATTCATAGTTTGTGACTAGGAAAGGAGAAAGTTTGCTTCCTCTTTTTCAACTAGGTTGCTCAGTTTCAAAATGGCTATTGTAAATGATGACAATGTTCTCGCAGTGCCTCGTGAACTGATACAAAAAAAAATAGATCAAAACCACAAGGAAATGAAATACTTGTTTTAGGGAAAAGAGTGAATACCAGCATTTGTTCCTTTGCAATGTCTGAAGTATGTGTGCTTCCTGAAGACAGTGTCATCGTGACTTTTAGAAAACTCAAGCTGACTTAAAAAATGAAAGATATATTCCCTCAGGTTATAAATTCTTGTAAAAGTAGTACTCTCAACAAAGAGGCCTCATTAATGTAACATTTTGCATTTTTAAATTATTTACCCTATATTTTAAGTTCAGAACATAACATTGCCTGTCAAAATTTGAAATGTAAGCTGAAAAAATATTTATGTAGAAGAAACTGCTACCTAAAATTCTAAAAAAAAAAAATCTATTAAAAGGCAAATATTTATCTATGCTGATAAACAGCAGGGAAAAAAGGCTAGAGAAATTATAAACCTGAAAACACTACCCCTAAATCTGACCAGCTTTATCTGCATTCTCCTTTGCTGGAGATTGAAGGATGTATCAGGGAGGTATTGGTATACTCTTCCCTTGGCATTCACAGATCACTGCAGTTGGAGACATCAGGCCTAGAGGACTTTTGCTTAAAGTCAGCTCTGCTATTCCTAAATTCGATGTGCTTCTCTAATTCATGTCAGGGACATGTACCTAATTTTTAATCTGTAAGACTACAACCCTCTCTCATCTGCCTATTACAACTCACTCATAAGGTGCATACTACCTAGAGACCAGCAGGGGCTAAAGAAGAGTCATTATGTGTGACATACTTCTTACAGCAGGACTTTCTGCAGACCTTTGAGAGTACAGAAGCTGTGTAAAGAAGCTTTAATATAAAACAGGTTTTCAACAAGATGACTTCTGCATGGCTACTCTGATGCAAAACTCTTATTGACTACCTATACAGGTCTAAGACAGAGATCAGTAATGTCAGTCAGGCTCTGAAAGCAAAAGGTGGAAAATCCAGTGGGAAAAGAGCAGACACGGCAACCTGCAGGATCAATATCCAAGTGTAGAACAAATAATAGTATTAAATCTAGCCTAATCACTTTGCAAGAAAGACTTTCTGAGGCGACATACAGCAGGGGTGCTGTAGAGTGGCAGGAATAGGTCATTTGCTTTGAAAAAAATTAAACAGATGTAAAAATTTGAAAAAAATAAGAAACTTTTGTTTTCTGGGACTAAAATGGTGCTGGACCCGTTCTTCAGAAGCGTGGGAAACTTCTAGGTGTGTGTTCTCAAGAGGAGGAGTCTAGTTCAGTAGTTCAACTTCTGGAGAGGAGAATTGGAGCAAAAGTCAGTGAGCTCAGTTAGCAATGTAGAAGTTCCTGATTTTACAGAAGAAAAGTGTAAAATTCTTCAGCATACACATTTCAGCCATACTCTCTGCTATGCTGATTATCCACTTTGCGTGTCTTATGGAGAGGGCACTAGGAACATTGGTGAAAAAGCCTGTTGTGCTATCTTGATCCTTAGAATAAGTTTGCATTGATGACAACTCTGGTTTTGCTTTGGGAGTCGTAATCTTTGAAAGCAGCAAGAGTGTGCTGGTGTGTTCATTCTGACCTAAGATAGGTGTAACACAAGATCATACAGTTCTTGTTTTGTTCCCATGTGGAAATAGGCACTCAATGCTATTTGTTAAGTTTCCAAAACAACCCAAAGAGGAATGCTTACTTGGACAGAGCCAGCTGATTCCTTGGATTCTTGAGGTCCCACACTGAAACACCCAAAGATTTATTATTATTAGCATGAGTCACAGAGAATGCAATCATAAAACTTCAGTATAAAGCTAAGTCTTAATGTCTTCAAACATTTAGTCAAGGACACTTCAGAAGCCAGATGGCAGCTTGGGACTCACCTGTGATAATGTATGTGAATTTTCCTTACCGCTTTAATTTCCGTTGCATTCTGCCACGTTTCTCTATGTGCAGTATGCATGATGCCTATTTTGGCTTTAAGATCACAAAGTGCCAGGCTGTACGTGAACAGTCATATTTTTGATGACTTCTAGATTTGCTATTAGCTTTACCAACCATGTGGACTTTACATGGCATTTGGGTGAATATCTGCCAAAAGCAAACTTTGTTTGCTTAGAAAGGCAGCAAACTAAATTAGTTTGCAATGTTGGACTTCTATTCAGGACATACAGACTCCTTGTTTCCTTCGGCAGCAAGCAAGCAGTAAGCAGTCCTGGTGGGAGAGTAAAGAAGAGCCTATATAAGACAGGAGGGCTATATTGCCTTCAGCAGACTGAGTATTGTTCAGGCAAACGGTATGACACACAGTTATCAATAGCTTTGGTAATTCATTACAGTGTTGTTTTTTTAAAGAGAGACTGTGATTGTGAGGCAGATCAAACCCTGTATTAGCCCTTGCTTAGAATGAGAGAGAACTAATTTGTAGCTTTACTATTCAAAAGAGATGGGAAAACTTTCCTGAAAAAAGACTATGGGGAAGTATTATCTTTAGCTTACTGTCCTCTTACGCCTTCCCACAAAGTGGACGTGGCACATTTACTCAGCCAGTTACCTACAGCTGAATCAGGCATTTATTTCAGTGGGAGCTGCTGAAAGCAGTCCGTTTTGAAAAGGTGACTAGTTTGTTTTTAAATTTTTTTTATTGATTGATGTTCATCTGAAGATGTGCCATTTCTAATTTGTAAGAAGTATTAATTTTTCTGGCAGGCTATATAATCTCCCAAAACGTTTCTTTTACTTAGCAAGACTAATCATAATTCTGCAAATAATATATAGATATATATTAATTTAATAGAATTTATTGACTTTTTGTAATGTGGTCATGGGTTCAACTTCAATGTATATTTCATCCCTTAGAGTTTATCTTGAGCCTTGTATGAGCATGTCGGAAACATTTATTATCACTTAATTGCAGTTAACAAATTTAGTTGCTTTTGGCTTAATGTCTTTTAAGTTAAATCAATGAAGTAACCAATCCCAGAATGCAGACCTGTAATTTTATCCAAGAGTTAGCTCCTTTTCAATAATATTGTTCCACACAGCTTTATAATATAAAGGCATCCAGGGATTTTGTTGTATTTTGCAGTATTGCCAATTATACACAACTGCTTTTAACATCCCTGTGAAGTACTTTTTTCCATCTTTTCAAAAACACTTTCGTCTAAAGGAAGGTACGCGCCAGTAAACTCATCTTACCCTGCCTGAAAGAAAACTTGAAGTTTTCTGGATGAGTGCTGTGCTGCACTGTTAAGAACTATGACTACTATTTTTTTTTTTTTTTTTTGAGCTACGATACAGAAGCCAGCTTAATATAATCTAGTATTGTTTCAGCTCTCATGAGTTTGCACATACACAGCCACTTCCATTCCTATACACATTCTGGGTTTGGCTGCCAAGAAATGAAGGAAAATCATCACCCATACAGATTGAAGAAACCTCAGATAGTGACAACTACTGTATTGCACTCAACACTTGCATATATATAGAAAAGGTGATTCAGTGTTCAGTCTCATAATTTGTTACATTCCACAAAAATACATTCAAAATTTACATGAAAGGGGAAGGCTTCTGTAGCACACACTAGAGCTTTTCCAATAATCAATTTTCCTGTGTCCTAAGACAAGAAATTAGGGATGATTTTTCAGTTACTGTAAATCTTACTGCATTGTTATTTATAATTGACAGAGTAATACAAACCATAAATAATCTCCTTTCCAAATTTGTTTGCCTTTCCTATGCAGAAATATGAAACAATACTATAGTAGAGATATTTTGTTCTTCTTTCTTTGAATCCTGACACAGTTTTTTTCCTGCCTATTGATCTGTTTACAATATTGCTTTGTTGTTCAATAAATCTGTTTTTCCCAGGTTAACATTTTGGTCAAACTCTCAACAACTCTGGAAATGGAAATAACTTCACTGGTTTCAGTAAAGCTATGACAGTTGACACACATTAGGATATGATTCTGCTATTTACGAAGAATAAAAGCACAGGAAAAAGTAGAGTATTTCAAACTACATCCTACGTATTTACTTCAAGATCCAGTAAATTCCATTAAAACTATTGCTGCAAGACAGGGTCATAGATTGTAATTTTCCTTTTTTTAAAAAAGCTCTGAAAATACTGCCTTACTTTACCACTTTGAGAACTGCATTTGCTATTTTTAGTCTTCTGTCTATTACAAGTGTGGTACAGACCTCTATTAGCATACGATATTATTCACAGTCTTTGAGCTGAGTATTTTGCTAATAGGTATTATTTATCCAGCGGTTACTCCTGTGACAACTATTTTATGGTCTCTGGATTTCCAAGTTTTATGCATAGAATGGTTAGGGTTGGAAGGGACCTCAAAGATCATCTAGTTCCAAGTGCATCAGTATGACATCCTTTATACTTCTTACTAAGTTTCTGTGTTAGGCATTGTTTTAGATGTTAACATCCTACTCTAAACTCACAAAAATTGTATTCCTAATTGTATTTTCGTTCCCTGTTGGATACTTGTTGTCATGGCATAAAAATATCCAAATAATATTTACAGGGCGTGCCTAACAGCATATATAGATGAAGACACATTTTGCTAAACGACTTCAGTGCTGACTAGTTCCGACGCTTTTTTTAGTGTTTTCTTAATGTCCTTTACATTTTGAATCTCCTGTGATTCAACTGCTTACTAATCCAGAAGAGTATACTCTGAAAGTATTCTGAAAGGTCTTTTTACAAATTATTGGACGTCGCAACCTCAGGCGGGTCATTTGGCGATGGAGGGTCAAAGCTAACTATCTGTGCCCTACAAAAAGGGTTTTTTGTTGTGTACTTCCTCTTTACTGACTATGCCTTTAACTCATTAATTTAGGCTTCTCTATTTGTCAATCACAGTGTTCGTCAAGCAAACCTAGTATTAATGTCATATATGCTTTCATCAGGACAACATTAATTTGGTATTTCATAATTTAATAAGTGATTGATACCTTGAAAAGACTGACATTAAATAGAAGGATGTGAAAAGAAAGAAGCATGTGTTAACTTCCTTTTCTGGCTGGATTTTGACTGCTGGCAAAAAATGCTTAGGAGAGATTCTGAATTGACAGGCAAGGGGTAAGTCTAACCTATGGAGTAAGCAACATGATTGATGTCCCGTTCTCTCAACCATGTAAATAGGGATCTGGCAGCCCTATTTCAAGCAGAGCAATTAGCAGGAGAGGCCTGTGGTCATGGAGCATGCATTGTTCTGAGGCGCTCTGACAAATCAGTGAAAGCAGACAGACTAAATGGAAAGCTCTTAATTTATAATATTCATAATTATAACCGACTAATAATATTTGTCCCTAAACACTACAGTACTTCTGTTGGATTTCACTGCTACTGTGACTGTAAGGTTCTTCAGAAAAGTATAAAATCATTCTTTGCACCAAGGACAAACCTCCTGTCAGGCCTGCAGCCAAGTATAGGACACATCTTTGTAAGGCAATGGTATGAGCCCCGGGTCTCATGCATGTTTTGCAAAAAAAGGTCAAAGGAAATACTTAACTTCTTACCTTTCAAATCCTGATGTTTAAGATATTGAGTGAAACAGCAACGACTCTGTGACCTTCTGGCAAAATTTTCAAACAGGCATTGCCAACTTTACTTTCTGGTGTAAATGCCGGTTAGCAAGAGCATATAGAAGAAAGTTCTACTGGATGACTGTCAAAAGCAAATCAACAAGTATTTGAGCAAACCAAGAATGCATAAGTGCATAAGTGATTAAACTGAAAGAGTTTCCTGCCATGCTGATTACTGAGAATACTCTTCTGAAGGTCAAAACTACTCACATACAAGCAGAATAAGCTGGGTAGAATAGTACTCCACAGGAGAGTCGCCACTATACAACAAAACCAAGGAAAGCTGTAGTTCTTGTGTAGAGGGGAGTGAAAGGGAAGTAATCAAATAGAAATAATATTTAAAGAATGCCCAATTTTCAAATGGCAGCTGCAAAAATGCTTTAGCCTGCCTAACTAGCTAAATACAAAACTTCTAAGAAAGCACTTTAGCTTTGTGAAATAAAGGCTTGAAGACATAACAATCAAAGGCATGTTTTGGCTCTCATCCAGACAAGCATTCAAGCATGCAATTCAGTTTAACACTCAGTAATTCCACTGAGTTCCTTTCTGGATCAGTAAGTACAAGCAAGACAGAAATGTGGAAAGCTCACTCTTTGCCTTCAAACCTTGAGGAGAGCTGCTGGTAACACCTGATGGAGCTGGTGATGGATGGCGGATTTCCTAGGCTTCTGTGCAAAGATGGGTAGGAAGGGAGAAGACGAACTGGAAGGCTGTGAAATCATAATGTATTCAGGCACCATAACAGCAAAGGAACAACTTTTTAATGGTTGTTGCATTAAATGGTGTTCAGAACAGAACTTGCCAGAATTGTAAAATATGTTTCTTTGATAGATGGGACTAGTCTGTAGAAATTGGGAAAGGATTTAAAGCCCTGGTACTAGATCCCTTCATAGGAAAATATTACTTTCTGTTGATATTGGTAACACACAAATGAAATTATTCTCAAGGTGTGTTTAAAGGACTGCACCTATTGGTAGCATCTGCTACAGAGTTTCTTATTGTCTCAGAGTATTTTAATGTGGTTCTTCATCTCTGAATTCTGTCCCATCACAACAAATGCATTCTGACATGAATTCATATTCAGGCCTGGGCTGCATCAAGAGGAGCGTGGCCAGCAGGTCGAGGGAGGTGATTCTCCCCCTCTACTCTGCCCTCGTGAGACCTCACTTGGAGTACTGCGTCCAGTTCTGGAGTCCCCAACATAAGAAGGACATGGACCAGTTGGAGAGGGTCCAGAGGAGGGCCACAAAGATGATAAGAGGGCTGGAGCACCTTTCCTATGAGGACAGGCTGAAAGAGTTGGGGCTGTTCAGCCTGGAGAAGAGGAGGCTCCGGGGTGACCTTATAGCGGTCTTCCAGTACCTCAAGGGGGCCTACAGGAAAGATGGGGAGAGGCTGTTCAGGAGGGCCAGTTATGATAGGACAAGGGGTAATGGTTTTAAAATAGAGGGAGGTAGGTTCAGGTTGGATATTAGGAAAAAATTTTTTACTATGAGAGTGGTAGAACACTGGAACAGGTTGCCCAGAGAGGTGGTGGATGCTCCATCCCTGGAGACGTTCAAGGCCAGGTTGGACAAGGCCCTGAGCAACCTGATCTAGTTGGAGATATCCCTGTTCCTTGCAGGGGGGTTGGACTAGATGACCTTTGAAGGTCCCTTCCAGCGCTAACCATTCTATGATTCTATGATTCTATGATTTTGTTTGTTTCTCTTGGGTTGTTCTCTTTAAACTATCTACAGGAATTTAGGAACAGAGCAGAGAGATCCTTCACTGAGTTGCAGTGTTTCCCAGCATTTACTTCATAGTAAGGCACTAGGAACATGTCTTTCCTCTAAAACTTATTCATGATCCATGAAAATTTAATTTAAAAATTACATATTTAAGAGCTCAATACTGAAACATCTATCTAGTTCAGAAGTATTGCTTTCTTTGTGGGCTCCATTCCTTTTTTAGTCACTTCCATTAGTTTATGAAACCTTCATGGCTTCTCTACTGAAAAAAAAGAATCCTTTTTTTTTTTTCCTTCTTTCAGAAAAAGTTTCTTTTCTACAAGGCTAGGATACAAATAGGGAAAACCATCTGGTTATCTTTCCAATTTTATAGATTCTGACATTAAAAATGCTCACTATACTTCCGAGCATAGAGAAGGAGCTCAAATATATGCACAATACCCAACTTTAAATAGATGAAGCGCTCTAGTTGTACAGCTACTTTTCTGTTGACTAACTTTGATTTTAGTTTCTGTGACAGCCAAAACAGTAAAATCTTCTGCCGTGTTAAAGAAAAGTTTTGTCATCCGCTTATATATTTGCTTCTTTAAAGAGAGAACAGTACTACTGCTGCTTAGATTTTGCTCAGTGGTAACTGCTTTTAAAGTGCTTCATTTTAACGCCATTATAGAAAAACGGCATTCCTTTTCCAAACAGATAATTGTGTATATCATAGCTTTCAACTGCATTTTGGAATAACATATATTCACTTACAAAGGCTTTAGTGTTTAACCTAGAGTTGCAGGTTATTAGGAGGCAAGCTACAAATAAAAGTATCTGTGTATTTAAATATGAGCTGCTCCCTTGTCCAAAGTTCAAGCTGCCATAAAACAAAGATAAGTTTCAAGACATAATGACAACAGAGAGGAACTGGTTAATGATTAAATAGAATAAGACACGAAAAACTGACCCTAGCCAAAGAAATGTTTTATATTACAACAGTGTGTGTTCAAGGCAGGAGAATAATTTATCAAGGCACTTAAGTGAGATAACATTCCTTCTGTTGTTGAATAATAGTCGGGGTGGAATAATTAAGAAATTCAAGTAGAAAATGGCCCTGAATTGTTGAAACGAATGTTATGTGTTCTACTGGACTTTAAGAACCTCTTTCTCTACAAACAAATGGAATACTTTTCAGAGTATGCATACAGTATATTTTTTATATATTCTACAATCAGTACAAGTTCTCTATTACTTCTAAAAAATTAAGCATTTATTTTAAATTAGCAATGATTATTTCATTACAATAAAATAGTTACCTACTATAGTTAAGAAAACCAAAGATCATACAACTACAATAATCATTAAGAACACAACGTTCCATTGTCATCACAGTGAACAACTATAAAAAAAAGGAAACAAATTACAAACTCATGATAACCTTGGCCCATTATTCATTAGGTACTATAAAGCATTGTTTTCCTCACCTCGAACACTTTGTTCTCAGCATAAATTTGACAATGCATTTGGACTCGATCTCCCTCTCAAATCAGCTTTCTAAGGCTCCATAATACTAATTATGAAACTCTGCTGGTTTTAGCTGGGGTAGAGTTAGTTTTCTTCATAGTAGCTAGTATAGGGTTGTGTTTTGGATTTGTGCTGGAAACAGAGTTCATAACAGAGATATTTTCATAACTGCTGAGCAGTGCTTATGCAGAGCCAAGGCCTTTTCTGCTTCTCACCCCACCCCACCAGTGAGTAGGCTGGGGGCGCATGAGAAGTTCAGAGGGGACACAGCTGGGACAGCTGACCCCAGAGATATTCCAGACCATATTACGTCATGCTCAGCCTATAGAGCTGGAGGAAGAAGTAGGAAGTGGAAGACGTTCAGAGGTACGGTGTTTATCTTCCCAAGTAACCGTTATGCATTCCTGGAGATGGCTGAACACCTGCCTGCCGACAGGAAGCCATGAATGAATTCCGTGTTTCGCTTTGCTTGTGCACTCACCTTTTGCTTTACCTGTCGTTAAACTGTATTTATCTCAACCCATGAATTTTCTCACTTTTACCCTTCCAACTCTCCGCCATCCCACCGGGGGGGTGGGAGTGAGCGAGTGGCTGTGTGGGGCTTAGTTACCTGCTGGGGTCAAAGCACGACAAACACAAAGCTGGTAAATGCTTATGGACCCAACCTAAGTCTTTCATATTTTCATTTGTAGCTACCTCATCTTGTTTGATAAAAACTGGCTTGTAAAATATTTCTAAAATATTTTAAATAATTCTGTTAAAACATGATTTAAAAAAAAATTTAAACATGGGACTAAAACATGTTTTCTTCAGCTGCATCCAACAAATCAGATTTTCAATTTCTTTAAATGTGCATTTGAGTTTCCCCATAAGGTTACCTTTGAACTTCAATTAAATTAAAAAAAACAAAATGCCAGAAAACAAAATAGGATATTTTTTTAAGGATTGGCAAATCAAATCAAAACAGCTAGTATGCAGATTTTTTTTAAAAAAAAAAACAAAACCAACACCATGACAAATTTCAGATCAAACAATATTAACTGTGGAAAGGTTACAGCCTTTCTGTCATACTACAACAAAATGATTTAGCTCTTTTGACCATAGCCAAACAGTTAATATTTCCTTTCTATTACAATCTTGTCTGTTTGGAAAATATTTATTTAGATATACTTCATATTTTAGTTCTAATACTCACATATTTTCAATTTTCATTTGCTGTCGAAACAGCAACAGGTTGAGCCTTGGCTTTAGACATACTTCGGGTAACAATAACACAGCATGTTCCATACTGAAATAGTTCAGAAAGTACATGAGATATTACTTGCTCTGGCCTTACTGTAATTTAAATTATCTATTCATCATTCATTTACATTCTTCTTATTTAATAGGTTTTGGACACACACAGGTGATAAAAGGGTCTGGCACTGATTTCCATTATTGAGTGCAGAAATTTATGTAGTGATTAAATTATTATGCTATTTCAGCTATATCTGTGGGTTTTGGAAGCAAAATAATTGTCATTTACTTAAACCATTTTCTATTTAAGAGAGTAACAAATATTTGTTACGAATACTCTTCAGAAGTCCCGTGTGACACATATAAGTATGACTCTCCTGGCTTTACCAGTAGATGCTTTAATAAGGTGGCTTTCAGCAAGTCAGCTGCAAACCTGACAATGCATGGATTGAGCTCCCATTTTGATATTTTTACCACTGCACAGTGCCAGCTCTTGTTTTATTATGTTCTCTGGTCCATTTTTAAATATTCACTTGCAAGTTAGTATGTAAATTAACTATTGCTAAAAAAAGCATCGTTTGAGTCAGTTAATATAGAAGTGTTGCACATCGTTGCACATATGACAAGAAAAAAACCCTTGGATCAAAAGTACAGTTGCAGATAATTTCCTCTGCAAAGGAACTGTATCAGCTTAAATCAAAGGGCATGTGACTTTGGAACAAAAGGCTCCCAGGCTGGACACAGTGAAACTTTTGCTGATGGTCAACACCCAGCTCACTCTTCCTTCTTATATCCAGTTGCCAGACTCCACTGACAGATTTCTTAAAGGCATCACTTCGAATGTTAGATGTACATACGCTATGTAAACAAATATAAATACATCTATATTTAAGATCTATGCACTTAACCATAGCATTTGATGTATTTGATACAGATTTTCATGTATATGCAACCACAATATTATAGGTAATGTTACGGTTGTAGCTGTAGAATTTGGGTGGCAAAAGGCAGCCAGGGGAAAGATCTCCAGGTTGAAACACAAAACAAAAGTTCTTTAATGTTGTCCCTGCATTAACTTACAGTCTGCAGTATGAACAGACAAATAAATAGGGAGCCCAGGATGAGTTCAGATTTTTGCAGTGTGTCTTCAGCATCTGATTTTCTACCTACTGTTGTGTAAAGTGATTATATATTCCTGCAAGCTACGTATCAGTTTGTCTTTCAATCTACACACAACAGGTAGTCTTGTCTTGATTGGCTGTCTTGTCAATTTGGCTAATTAAGTCAGTACTAAAGCAAAATTCTGTGAAATCAGATTGTGACAAGCTATCGTCTTGGTTGTGTCTTTCAGAAAACACACCTGAAAAGTATTTGTCTGCAATATCAGCTGTATCTTCTTCTGAACAACCATTTCTTTTGCCTTTTAAAGAATGAGATGGGACTAATCATCTTCTTCCTATGGTAACTACAAAGTAAATGTTAATTAGACAGTAAATACAAACTATTTACTTTTACTATTACAGCTGTTACTTGCCTCCAGTCGCTTTAGAGAGTGGATCCTCTCTTGCCATGAAATGCAGTCCCCCATTGCTTCGTAGGCGACGGTCCCGTACTTTATTCTGTCCTTGACTAGGCTCATTCTGGTCAAGAATGCATCTTGGCCCCAATCTCTGTGATAACCCTTGAGTTGTTGAAATTGTTGTATTTGAAGACCTCCATCAATCGCCATATGTCTTTGCAATGAAAAAAACCACCACATGTGAGCGTTTTTAAATACATACGCCAAACTATCTATGAGATGCCTCAGAAAACTGGCCCTGCTTCCAAAGCCTACATGCCCCACTTGTTTTCTCTTTGTGCCCCTTCAGTCAAATCTCTTTGCTAAGGTCTGACATTTTCTCTCTCTCTCTCCCCTGGCAAAATCATGGTAAATGTCCTCTGATTCTTGTTATAACCCGCCTTTTTTCCCTTTATCAAAAATCTTGTAATTTAGGGGAAATTGTTAAATGTTTAACAACTGCTTGTTTTAAACCAACTTCCCAAAGCAATTGGTCTGTCTTTCCCTACATTGTTGTATATCATTTATAGTACAGCAGTACTTAAAGGCATCCAAATTAAGGATCCAGGTGGAGACACATTAAAACTGGAATTCACATTCTAAAAATCTTCCCTGGAGAAGGAAATCTTCCTTCCATCCTTTAGTGGTTCACATTGAGCAAAATCTTAACCATAGCAGGAAGAAGCTTTCCTCAACATAAAAAATTACATCTAAAATGACAAATAATATTTCTACAGGTCTTAACATAGAAATTCAACAGTATTCGGTGGGGGGGGCGGAATTTTCAGTGTAAGAGACTTTGCAATTTGTGATTTTTTTTGTATGCTTTAAAAGAACTGTGGGTATTTTATATTAATTAGTTGAACCTTTCTCTTGCATTATGTTCTATAAAACTGGCCTTTTTAAAAAACCACATTGAAGTTTATACAGTGTGTGACTAAGAATCCGGTTTTATGTATCTTTATGATTTTATGATTTTTCAAATATATTTGCCCTCACATTTACCATATATATATATATACATGTAAACTTTGTATCTGTAGTATCTGAATAAACTGACTCTTTTTTCAGCATAAACATTATGTTTACCTACTGTTTGGCCTAATGGTCACTGGTTTTCTTCTCTTCTAGTGCTTATGTACCAAAGACAGCGGCAGGTCATTGCCAGTGGGAGGAAGTTCTGAAAGATTTGGAGCAGATCAAGACATCCAAAGTAAGTTCATAAAAAAGTCAGAATTTCATATAATCATAGGAGCAGACATAATTAAATATTTAGCACTGTGCTCAGCTAAGAACGGTCTGTGACAGGGAGCAGGAAAATGATGGTGTTTATATAATGCTGTTTTATGGGTGGAAGCAAAGGAACAGAAGGTTAGAGGGAATTGAAGTTGACTGAACACTGCAGACTCTAGAGTTAAATATTATTTTTTTCTCACCTCTCGTAAGAAAATAGACTTGGGAGTTATCTCCTTCGGAGAAAGTATTTTGAGACTTGATTCTGATGAGTCCTTGTCACAGTGAAGCCCATCCTGCGGGTTATTAGTTGATTTTAAGATCCCAGTATCTGGATGGATTGGGCCGTAGAACTTGGAGCTGATCCGTGTCTTGCAGACTTAGCTTTATCATCTCTAAATCTCTTAGTTAATGTTCCTAATTCTAACTCTTGTTTTCTTTTAGGACATTGATGTCAGTTTATATACTGCAAACACAGATGAGGACGTAAGTAAACTTAAAACTTGACAACAACTGTTCTACTATGGTAGCTTCATTTCTGTACTAGCAACTTTCTCCTAAGGTAGCCCTGGTCTAATTTGAGAAAAATTTCAGAAATCAAATAATTTGCCTTGGAAGGAATAGTTCTGTTAGTTAAAGTACTTATGATAAATTATAGAAGCAGGTATTAATTATTTTTATTGAATCACCTGCTATTAAAATTAATCAATTAAAAGGGATGATCCAAAATGATCTTATCAAAGCAAACACTGCTAAAATAATGTTGGTATTCATTTGTAATTTGAGATAGGAAAAAAGAGACCAAGAAAATACTTCCAAAAGCGATTATTTAACACGCACTATTTAATGGAATATGGAGAGTAACTGTCAGCATCTGCCTGTGCATTTCTTTGCTTTTGCCATTCCTTATCTTAGCAGCAAATACCTAGGTACTCGCTCTCAAGGATTTAGATTTCTAGTAGCTGCACATTATCATTTATCCTGCAAAAGATGAACTGTGTTCATTCATCAATATATGCTTAATATAATCATAGAAACCTGTGTAAAATATGATCATCTTAAATGCAGTTTCCATAAATCCATTCCTGAAGAGACTTTTCCATAATCTGTTGCTGCGAAGCTCAGTCTGCACTACATGGGACATAGGCACCCATCAAGAAAACGCATCCAGCCTTGCCTCACTCCTCGCAGTCACCTCTGGTACAGCCCTGGTGGAATTGGCTGGATTCATTGCTGTGGTAGTAGCCTGCTTATGAGACACTGCTCCCCTGGCAACATAAATATTCACACAAGGACTGTGCCGAACACAAAAAATACATGAATCCTGTACATAAAGAGTTAATGAAAGATTTCCTAGAAACGATGGACTGACTATTTCAGTGCAGAATAGTCTCAGCGTGCACGCAGAATACAGTAATGCTGATGTGTTCAGTGGATCTGGCAAGCCTGGGAAAGCACGGAGTCTGATGTGTCTGTACAGTTAGTCCTGTACATGACAGGAAAAAAGGTCGCAGAACATGCTCGTCCACATCTGCGCGCGCATTCTCTGAACTGAACCGAGTCAGAGAGGTTAATCCATTGCAATGGCTGAGTTAATACCTGGTAATGTCAGGAAGATTTTCTCAAAGTAGGACATTCTGATATGAAAGTCAGACAACCTGGGACTTATTCTTGGCTTTCTTGCTGGCTTGATGGTGAAATCAGAACCTCTTCTTCTTTTTCTTAATTTGTGAAATAACAGATGATATCTACTTTCTTTTCTCCCCTACCTATTCTGAATTCAGATCTCTGAATGAAAGGGCTAGAACTACCAAGAATACTACTACTTTAATACTACTATGTTGAATTATATCCCAAATTCTTATCGTGATTAATTATTTTCCTATATTCTTCATCAAGACTCTACATTTCACCTCACTAGCAAACTGGCTGGTCTTTACGTTGTTAGCTCTCACAGCCAATCTTTGCAGACATTTAAAAGCATTTGAAGAGTAAGAAAAGATACTCAGTAAATAAAAATCAGCCACTTTGTGGTAAATTATATCTTACATTAACTTATTTCTTTTAAATCATAAAACTAGAACAACTTCATATTTTTTTTCCAGAAAGAATGCCAAGAACCTATAATTAGATGCTTTTTCTTAGAGACAAAAGTGATTCTTCAAGAATGTCTTATCAAAAATTGTAGTAGAACACAGGATGTATGGAACATATGGAAAAATGGAAATGCAAGCTTAGAAAACAAGGTAAGTACCACCAACAGTCTGTGGAAAAATGAAAATCAAAAGTGTTTCTTAAGTAGTAGAAATATCTCTTTCATTACATAAAAGGTGAGATGGTACAGACGAAAGCAAATGGGATCCATTAACCTGTACATATAACAATGAAAAAGTTACACATAAAAAAAATGAAAAAGCAGCATTTACTGGTTTTTAGAACAACGCTTTCAGGATTCCCATCAAAGCAATACTTTCGACTATGCATGCATATGTATGTCAGGGTGTCTGAATGTGCATGTATAAATAACAGTTTGTGACTTCAGTATCTAAAGTCAGATATGCTCAAACAAATGCTAGAAAAGTATCCTGATTTCCAAAGGGACAGTCACTTGCATCTCTCACTGAAGTGCTGTTATCTTTGAAAGCTGATGCTACTCAAAAAGCAAGCCAGGAGCTGCATAGACCATAAGTACCGTGGAAAGCTCCAGCAATGCTTCCTGTAGCCATTGACTGTGTTGCAGTTATTCACAAAAACAGGACAAGCAAGGGTTAGTTCTCTATCAGAACAAATAGATCAGTATCCTGCTTTACTATTGCATTTTCTGTTTCAGATGAATTCCACAACACCAGGAAAATGCAAAGAATGTGAAGAGTACGAAGAAAAAAATTTTACTGAATTTATAGAGAGTTTTGTAAAGGTTATACAGAAGGAATGCAAACACTGACCAAAAGACACAAGCTGGGAACCAAGATTCTTCCACGAACATCCTCAGATAAACTAGATTACAGCCAACAATAAACGGGAAAGAATATCACTTACATTCCTACCTACACAGCATAACGTGTAAACAAAGAATAATAAAATCCCTGTAATTCACAATGTATTAGTAACTGATACATACAAATGATACTACTTATGAAATATAAATGAAAGGAATTTAACAGGATTTAAAACTTATTCTTGACTTAAAGTATCTTTATATTTTGGTAAGTCCACCAGAAAAAGAAATCCTGTCAAACTAAACAACCTTCAAAACAAAATTCTCTAAGAAAATCTCAAGGATATCTGCAGTGGGAACCTCCTCATGAACATCAGCTCAGGGCTAACTAAATGGATTTTCAGAGAAAAGCTCTTCTTTTACTATTATTAATATAAAATGATCATACTTTTAAAGCATTTGGCTATAGCTATTTTTATTATCCGAAATCTATCCCTTTACCATCTGTGCTCCTAGAAGATCTAGCTCATCTCTCACTTCTGTTGTTAGTCGTGTCTGACAGTTTTCCTTGCTATTTGATATTTCCTCATTATCATTCCTTCAGAGAACCAATGTCAAAACACAAGCTGAGGCCTATTTGTCTTAAAGGTCTACTAGCTATCTCTTAATAGATTTATTTCTGGTATGGTTTTCAGATAAATCCAATTACTTGTTTTACCTAAGAATTCAATGTCAAAAATTAGAATATTTGTTTAAAGATTCTTCCTTGCCTTTTTTCCCCTTTTGTACAATGGTGGTATAAGGGTATTAAAAATGATCTCCAGTCTTTTCAACAGAAGGCAATGCTGGTGTTTGGTTCCACTGTCCAACGACAGAACATGCTTTGTAACTTCATTTGTTACCTCCGGCACAGACACTGCCTTATGCATTACGGGCATTCCTACAGTTCCTTTAGCAATTACCAAAGATTTCTATCTATGTTTCAACCAAAGAAAAGTAGCATAAATTTCACTGTGTGAAGAAAGGAGGGGACTAAGTCTCTTATACACTTAAAAAAATAATTTTATGTGGGAGAAGTCTTTTTCCTGTGTAGTACAGTTTGTAACTTTGGTCTCCTTTTGGGGTAAGAACTTTGAAGGCAGGAATCACTTTTAACTGGTTATTGGAAATCATGATAACTCAGTGCAAAGTCACCTATCTCCTGGTAGTTCTGAAATGTTGCATAGCCTTCTTTCAGCTCTTTCTAAAGTAACTGCTTTCTTCATGATTCATAACCATGTCATATCAATTGCTATACATAAGTAATTCTTTCCTCCAGGCACCTCCATTTCTCCATCTTTGATAAATGGCTGACTCCTTCAGCTGTCCACTTACCAGGAAGCAAGTCTCAATCTCATTATGGCAGCAAATGCACTGCCTGGTTCTCCCTTATTGTTGGGTTACTCCCAACAGTCAATCTTCAGCACTCCGAGGAGCTGGATCTGCAGTAAACTACAAGAGAAAGAACATAAATGTGAGCACAGTGGGTGTAATCTTCCGGGTGACTCCCAGACTAACTGATTGGTAAACTCGTAAGCACATTGATATCAGGATTAAACAATGGCAGAGGTATCACAGAAGAAATAAACAAATTATTTGCCACTACAAAACATCAATTAAAGAAGTGTTTATTACATAGTTTGGATGAAGTGAACTGGTGTTACATTTTAAATTTTTCCTTAAAACAATGCTATGTCTTGATTATGATCTTTCACCTGATGTCCCATACATAGGCAAGGTAATATCAAGTAATGACTGTGGTCTGAAATCAAAGTGATAAAGGAATTTTCCTTATTCTGGCTTTGAGAGAGCTTGAGACACAGTCCACCAGTATTCATGATGGGAGAAACAAGCAGCTCCTTTGCTCAGATAGTTTTCTTTATCCTGGTAATTGTGAAAATCAGTTACTTGATCAATTTTGTTCTGTTTTTCATTAAATCATTGACCAGTGGCAAGTATGTTAAATATTGTGAGTTTGTCTTTCCCAAAGAATATTGCTGAGTCTGTGACCACTCAGCTTGCCACTCTGTTAGCCACTTTCTGCTGGACATTGGCCATATCCCTTTTATTTCATTTCACCTCCATCTGTTGCAGAAGTATATTCTAGAACCAAAAAAGGCCATTTGCTAGTTTCCCAGTATTCCATAATCTAGTTTTCCAGTATTTCTCCTGGTGTTTTCCTTTTCCTGAGGGCTAAGGTGCCATCTGAAAGCTTTACTACATCCTGAACCTTATGGTTATAAGAAATGATCTAATCAGCATAAAGGAGGGACTAAATCAAGGCCAGGTTGTTTTTTTTTTTTGTGGTTGTTTTTTTGTTTGGTTTGGTTTTGTCTTGGTTTGTTGTTTGTGAGGGTTTTTTTAGTGAAAAAATTAATACATATCCTGGAGGAAAAGATTCAATATGACTAAGACGTGCGTGAATCTGATCTGATGTGTTAGTACTGCAGACAGAAGAGAAGAAATTAATTCAGGGTGCCTACTTTTGAAGTAGATATCCTTAGTTTGAGGAAAGTATTTCTTCTACACAAGGTCTAGTAATTTGTGTGGCATCTACTACCTAATCCTTTCCAACTGCTGTTCATAAATGTTAAGAAAAAGAGTAATACTGTGTTTTCTCCAATTAATCCAACTCATTTTGGGACTAAGGTGACTCATAGCAGAGTGTTTCTATGTTCAGAAAGAAAAATAACTTTGCCTTCTGACACCAGAAGAGAAGAATAATGCTCTTCCTCAGAAGTTTTGACCTACATAATTCTGTGTTCCTGACTTTGCAGAAATATAAAATCTATTTTTCCTTTCTTTTCCTGGTATTCGCTATCCATTTTTCTGTCTATGTTTTAACAGGATAATGCAAGTAGCGCTAGTGCAGACAACGTCTGACATCCTCTGCCTTCTTGCTGTTTTATTAGACACTGTAGATAAATATTTGTTGCTCATCAATAGATCGTTGCCTCCAGTGGCTCTGAATATTTGAGCACCTGTTGATCAGGTACTGTGCAGATAATTTCACAGGAGATGTTTGAAGGTCCTCACTGTTCAAAATCAGTTCTGGATCAGCATCAGTGTATTTTTACAAGGACTACTAGCTATAATACCTAATTTTTAAAACACATAAGAGAACTTTAACAATATTTTTCGCAGTCCAGATTTTCTTTACGGAGTTTATCTATGCTGCATGGTGAATAGATTTCAGTTTCTGCAATGTCCAACTGTCTTTTACAATTACAAGGCACAGTATGAATTATCAATTTCATTTCCCTAGTAGACATTTGGACCTTAAAAGTAGCACCTGACAATTTCCCCATGGTTTTTTAAATCAGTTCAGTTTCTGACTAAGGTTATACAGTGATTTAATTAAGCTGGTAGTACGGCATTATCACTGTTGAGTACACTGAAGGAAAATTCTCCTCTGATACCCAAAGTAAGCTTTTTCATCCTGAGTGGTCCTTCTTAGGCATTTACCTATATGGATGCATAAGTCTGTAATAATTGATCACTGCCCAGTGGTAGTGGTCCATTTGTCCCTTCTTTAACCATGGGAGGAAACGTGAAGTTACGTGAGGAAGATAGTAGAAACATACTTTAGGATCCATTCCAGCTCTGTGTGGCAAAAGCTCAGAGAGACAATGAACATTTCAGTCAGCCCAATGTATAGTGGTAACACTTAGAAAGGAGGGCAAACAGTGCATTTGCTGTGTATATCAAAAGGCATTCTCTATAGCTAAAACAGTGTTTCAGCTTCTTGAACCCTTCAACCAAGGTTCCAGAGCCAGAGTTTCATAGAAGCCAAGGAGAAAAGCTAAAGTAGAAGCCAGTAGAGTCTATGTTGATTTTCTCTCCTGAAAGCAACAGCCTGCTCTTTGTTTTTCCTGCTGCAGTTTTCTGAACAGGCCCAACAGAGATTTCAAGAGAGACTAAGGTTTTGTGGTTTTTTCCCATAAGTCTAGTTCAGCACCTGAAAAAGAGTGATATCATTACACGTTTTAACAGAAAACATCACTGAGTTACCATTGCCTGCACATTTTTGCCAGTTATATTTTTGACTACCAAAGAACTGTTCAATTTTTCAGTAATTCTGCCTTTGAGTAGAAATACCAGACATGCAGGTGCAGCAGAACACAGGGATTCAAGTGGCTACACTGGAGCAACAATATTAACCTCCTGTCACACCAAAGGATCAGTGAATGTTTCCAGAAGCATCACCTATTTCATAAAGCAAGGTGAAGGATGTTTGCCTTTACACAGAAAATTACTGCCCAGTAGGTTATGGCCTCCAGGTAAACTGACTAGGACAGAGACATGTTACAAATTAGCTCTCCTATGACACATCGCACTAGATGGTCCCATCGCTACCCATTCCAAAAACATAAATTACATGCACAATTGTTATTGAGCTCATTTAACTAGACAGTCACATCATAGCTACTGTGGTTCTGCTGTCCACTAAACACAAACTAAGTGCCCTGTCAACCTTGCGAATCTCTTTCTCTGCCTGCCATCCTCTCCTAGTTTAATGTGGGCAACAACACAACAGGATGGAGCTATTAGTATTTTGTTGCATTTCTGATAGGAAGAATATGGAACAAATATATAGAAACAACATTATAATAAAGTCATCTAAGATTAGCCTATCTGTAATTATCATTAGCTCCAATATCACTAAGATCTGCTTTTCTCACAATTATACTCAAAGGTGACCAAGCTGCCAACCTCTTCCTTGTAGTATTGGAAAGACAGGAAAAATGAAACATCCACTACAGAAATGAAAGCAAACAGAAGGAAGGAAAAGAAGTGAGAGCCACCTTAAATGGTAACAGTGAAAGCAAAATTATTCCAACTTACTGTGAATCTACTGCATCATTTCTTTCTGAGTAGCAGAATTTGGCAAGAGGCTGGATGGAAACAAGGATATACCTGCAATTTCAAAGTTAAACAGTAAATTTCAAAGAGCGCTTCCCATAACTGCAGTCAAATCATTGATGTCTTCCCCAAAGAGGCACCAAAGGGAGGTTTCGGAAGACTTTGGAAATTCCCATCCTGAGTCCCTCAGCCAAGTCATGATGGGATGTCTTGGCAGGAGGATTAAGAATGTGTGAATGACCTAGCTGCTCAGAACAAGTGGATGAAGCCAAAGCAAGAGACACAAACTTCATTGTGCCCTTAAGTCAGCATTGGTGCTCCTTACAATAGAAATAATATTAATTTTTATCCAGAGTGACCTTCATCTGCAGCTCATCCAAATGAAGGCGTACCTTACTAGCAACGGAAACAGCAATGCACACAAGAATTTTTGTACAGCATCAGGAGACTGATCAATATGAGACAGAGCCATACTTAAAAGGTGACTGTTCTGTGGCATGTAAAGAGCTATACCTTCTCTAGAGACAGAGAAGAAACAATTAAACTTCGCTGCTACGCTCTCTATGGAATAGTGCTCGCATGCACTTAAGGAGAAAAAGAAAGTTATAAATCAGTAGGTTATGTATTTCACAATAATAACATCAAATCAGCATCTGGACGATCGGGTAGTGAGGTGGATTGTGAACTGGCTGAAGGATGGAAGCCAGAGAGTAGAGGACAATGGGACAGAGTCCAGGTGGAGGCCTGTATCCAGCGGAGTCCCTCAAGGGTCGGTACTGGGACCAGCACGGTTCAACATATTCATCAATGACTTGAATGAGGGAATAGAGTGCATGGTCAGCAAGTTTGCTGATGACACTAAACTGGGAGGAGTGGCTGACACACCTGAAGGCTGTGCTGCCATTCAGAGAGACCTGGACAGGCTGGAGAGTTGGGTGGGGAGAAATTTAATGAAATACAACAAGGGCAAGTGTAGAGTCTTGCATTTGGGTAAGAATAACCCCATGTACCAGTACAAGTTGGGGACTGAACTGTTGAAGAACAGCACGGGGGAAAGGGACCTGGGGGTCCTGGTGGACAGCAGGATGACCACGAGCCAGCAATGTGCCCTTGTGGCCAAGAAGACCAATGGCATCCTGGGGTGTATTAGAAGGGGTGTGGTTAGTAGGTCAAGAGAGGTTCTCCTCCCCCTCTACTCTGCCCTGATGAGACCACATTTGGAATATTGTGTCCAGTTCTGGGCCCCTCAGATCAAGAAGGAAAAGGAACTGCTGGAGAGAGTCCAGCGCAGGGCCACAAAGATGATTAAGGGAGTGGAGCATCTCCCTTATGAGGAAAGGCTGAGGGAGCTGGGTCTCTTTAGCTTGGAGGAGACTGAGGGGGGACCTCATTAATGTTTATAAATATGTAAAGGGTGACTGTCATGAGGATGGAGCCAGGCTCTTCTCAGTGGCATCCAATGATAGGACAAGGGAAAATGGATGTAAGCTGGAACATAGGAGGTTCTGCTTATACATGAGGAAGAACTTCTTCCCAGTAAGGGTAACAGAACACTGGAACAGGCTGCCCAGAGAGGTTGTGGAGTCTCCTTCTCTGGAGATGTTCAAAACCCTCCTGGATGCATTCTTGTGCGATCCGATCTAGGTGGTCCTGCTCTGGCAGGGGGATTGGACTAGATGGATCCTTTGAGATCCCTTCCAATCCCTAACATTCTGTGATCTGTGATCTCTAAACTCTTTCCTTCCAACTACTTTCCTCCAAAACCTGGAAACACTGGAGAATTCTCATCTCCTTATCAGAAGGCTTAATTAGGCCAATAATCAACATCTTAAAGAAAGACATAAAGAAATTAAAATTTTCCCAAAAGCCGCTCTCTTCTGAATGCTTATTAAAGGTAGTATTTTCTTAGTCAAGTCGTTGAGAATCAATTGGATTTGTAAAAATGGGGGAGCAGATGGGCAAATACAATGAAGCATGAAACATCTCTTCAAATGACTGACTTATTTGTACCACGGCATAGGCAGATCACTACTTCTAAAAGTGAAAAACGTGTAGGGGAAAAACGGAATGAACAGAAATCAGAGGGCTTTCTGGGAAATTTCTTGAGAAATACCTAAGACTAAAGAAGCTTATTTTAACTTTAGCATACAAATGAATACCTTATCCTGGTTCTCTTCCTTCTGAATCTGAATCAGATTTTTCAGAGATGGATGGTGACTAACTATTGGGTAAAAGGTTTAAGTCTCTGTCAGATGGTGAATGGGGAGGGAAGCAGTTGAAGAAATGTCAGGAGTTATCCAAGGTATGAGGCATAATCTTCAGGACATGTTCTCATGAACGAAAAAAATGAATTGATGTAAATACCTTCATCCTCAGCTAATTTTTTAGAGCCCATTTGTAAAAATATAATGTCCAACAGAAATGGATCATGACAGAGTTCCTATCAACTGTGACTCTAATGCTATGTTACCCAAGAGAAGAATTGAATCTTTCATCCTATTCCTTCAAAATCTGATTTCTTTGGGAAACCTAAATGGGTTTATATTCCAATGGGATGTCTCCACAGTTCTTTCAAATTTCTAAACCGGAGTATTTACTTAAGATTTATCTTGTAATACAGTTAATCTCTCATCATATTCAAATTCTCTAGGCAAGAAAAAACAACAGCACAGTTTCACCCCAAGACTGTAATTCCACAAAGTCCTGAACCATACGATCTTTGCCCCTTTGTTTCTTTTCCTAGTGAAACTCAATACTCCTCCTGGCTCTCCACTTCAATATACACAGGTCAGAGTTCAATCTCCACGTACAATTACAGAAACTCTGCAGTCACTCAGATAAAGCAACCTGCTCTGTGGCTTAATATATCCTCCAGCAACCTCACTTCCCTTTCATACATCTCACATCAACCACATTTACAGCATAAGAAGGATTATTTGCACTTTCTGTCGAGCAGAAGAGTATTTGTCAGAGTTACAAGCTTTAACAAAGTTTGCCGCTGACAAACTCTTCTGCCTTACATCACTTCTCCCTGAGCCATTAGCTTCTTCAGCAGAAAAAGTGGTTCAGTAATTCTGATTTCCTACTTCATGACTACAGTTTTATATAAAATATTGCTTTCTTTGAACCTGATGAAATAAACTTTCTATATCTTCCTGTAAGTGGCTGTGTCTTTCAAGTTAAATAAATGTGCATAACATATGACGTGGAAAATTATCTGTTGCTCAGGGAGACAATATGCAGCATATATATATATGTAAATAAAAATATATTTATATTTATTTTAAAAAGCATATATATATGCTTTATTTTGTGGTTTGATTATACAAACTTCCTATGAATCTATATTTTCTGGTGTTTTGTTTGCTTTATCTAGATGGTAAATTTACCGTTATCTAACCAAAACTGTTTGATTTTTTTTTTAGTAAAAATAAATATTTATTTATTTTTAATGTTATCTAAGTTATATTTATGAACAAATATGTGCAGGTGTTTTATATGATGATACATCAATAGCATTGCTTTTAAATAGACACTGGTCAAACTCTAGTGTGAGATACGGTCTATGCCAGAACACATTAAATAATGAGAACTGTGGTTATGTTAGAATATAATAATAAAATAACAATAAAATAATAATACATAACCACATTGTTTATGACACATAATATGATCATAATCGAATAATAAAATAATGTTGCATTATTACAATATAATCACACTGCTTTATGCATTCATTCCTGTAATGTTTATTATCAATAAAATTCCTAACTCTGCTTATTCAACTGATGCAATTTTTTTTGTGTTTTGCACTGCACATTCCATCTATGTCAGCAGGTACATAGTATGGCACTAGCCACATAAAAAATCCAAATGTAATAATGTCTGTGATACAAGCAAGGTAAAATGTTCAATCTACCACTTGTAATAGAGAGACATTTTATTTTATTGCTTTCACAAAAAAAACAGGTACTGTTTTGTGGAGATCAAGGACTGACTATGAAAAATTAAACAAGTAAAATTAAAAGATGGTTTGGTTTGGTTTTCAAACAACTGCAAATTATTTACACTGAGTGTTCCAGACTTCTAGAACACACAGATTTGTCAGTAGGCACCTATAGGCTCAAATACACCTATTTCTACCTGGTATATTTGCTGTATTTGCCTACTCATATCTTGCATTCCAAGCACTTCAAGGCAGGGACATTATTTTTGTTACATTCATTGAAGTCTTCAGGAGTAATCAGAATTTATCTACTTCTAACTAGAACAGCTTAGAGCTTACCCACTTTCCTACACTAAACAGGTTAGCTTATTCATATGCTACTGCTTATTTTACGTGTGTGTGTCGGTGTACGATATGCCCTAATCAAGAGATTTTCAGCTTGTGGTCCCCAGGGCACCTAAGCAGAAAGTAATGCAAAAAACCAACCCTGTTGTCCATCAGAAAATGTTAAATGGTCATCAGAATAAAAAAAAAAAAAAACAAACAAACAAACATGAAAAACTTCGTAGTTCCAAGGACTGCCTCCAGTAAAAATAAAAACATGTAAGTACTCTGAGAATGGTTTCTAGTGCTCTTTTTCACAAGTTGTAGTTGAGGAAAACAAAGAACTGCAACCAACTTTTTTTCTGTCAAGTCGCCTTTTCGAAATCAAATTTTAAAACCCAATGACAGAATTGTTGAAAGAACCAGCACTGGACCCAAATACAGTATTTCTGTTGTGAGACGCACAGAAGCCATCAGCTTGCAGCTTTGTTTACTCAACGCCTTTCAGGAAGCAACTGTACTGGGCTTCTCAAAATGAATCATTGCGTGTCAGCAATCGTAACACAGCCTTAGTGGCCGATCTGCCACAAGCGATAGATCTCGTTAAATTGACAAAAGAGAACTTAAGAGAAATTTAAAATATACTTATGTCATTGGAACGTTTCTAATATGGCATAAACAATAAGAGTATTGTAGCAGTGTGCTATCTGTGCCACAGATACAACTGAGGAACCATTCAAAAGTTGCCTTTCCCAGTTTTTCTGAAACCCATATACTTCCTTCAGTTAGCTTGAAATCTGTAGCCTTGCAGTAATATAGGACGTATCAGTAATCCCAGCCTGGGATCTTTTGAGCCGTCAGTTTCCCGAAGAGCCAAAATTTTCTCTGCCATAAAACAAATTTCTAATAATTCTCATAATTGATAGAGTCTACTGGTTTTGAATGAAGTACTGAAAAGTCAAACCATGCTTTTGCTCAGTCTCAAAGCATTCAAGTCACTTTATATTTAACCAGTTAGTAGTACATGGAACTCCTTAATCCTCTAAGGCAGCAATACTGAATTGCAGGTGTTCATCATCGTCAGTTATGACAGCTGGGAATTTCTTCTCCTCATTAACCTTAATTGTGACTTTCTTTATCACATGTTGCAAGAATCTTTTTCTCTTCTTTTAGTTGCAAGATGACAAATGAGAGATTAATCTATATTTCCTCTGATTGTTCCTTTGGCAAGCTTGCTACAACTAATTAAAAAAAATTAGATCATTATGAATAATTTGTGCAACTTTTTCCTGTAACTTGCTTCCTGCTTTTATGCACCATTCAACATTTTAATTTCATTTTACTCATGTCTTCAGACAACATTTTGCTCTCCTACACTGCTTACTGCAGGACAGGACAATCTTCCTGGTAGTAGGTATCAGGCATTACGATAAGGTAACTTATCCCAAATCCCTTGGCTGTACTGTATTTTTATTGTTTGACATAATTCCTTTTTAGGACCTCATCCTCTAGTATTTTATATCACTAATAAATTATGAAGATCTACCTGGGACAACTTAGACAGAATTCATTTAATTTCTTACCTCATTTGTAAGTTTTAAGTTCTTCAGCTGTGACATATAAGGGCAGGTGTTAACTACTGGCTCAAAGACCTAAAGGGTGTTTTGTCAGTTTAATGTCACCTGCTTTCCTCTCATGATCTTCTGGGATCTTCTGAAAGCACTGATAACTCTGCATAGTCTGTGTTTTGTTTCAGCATTGGTGAAGGAATCGCAAGCAGATAAACTTCCACAAAGCAGGCATCAATTGTGTCAGCAGGTGGGACATAAGCTTCTCCCGGTACGTGCTTGTACAGGACCTCTGTTGTCTGGTGACTGACAGTAAGACCAAGCTATGGGAACGATGCTTTGCACTCCTCAATGCACAGAAAAAGGACACAATCACCAACAGCCAATGGCTCATGAAATAGCTCTTTGGAAGTCATAATGTCTGACTCAGTGCAGTGGGGCTTCTGGAAGTCTCATTAGCAACTGAGTAGGTGGTGATGACAGTTATTGTAGAACATGTGGTTTATGCAGATAGTTTTCTTCTAGGCAAGCTGCCATAAAATAACAATTCTAAAGTCCTGTTCTCATGACTTCATCAAAGGCCTTTATGCCTTTACAAATAAAAGGGAAGAGTGAGGAATTATTCCTTAGCCCCAAAGCTAACTGGCACAGTACAGCTTATTTGAGAGTGACCACATGAATGAATGGATCTGCATCTAGCACCAGAAAGCAAGGAATATTTTTAAGCTTCAGTGACATAAAAGGACAGGATGAAAATTATAGCACCTCTGACAAACATGCTTGTGCTGGTTTTGGCTGGGGTTATTTTCTTCATAGTAGCTAGTATAGGGTTGTGTTTTGGATTTGTGCTGGAAACAGAGTTCATAACAGAGACGTTTTCATAACTGCTGAACAGTGCTGACACAGAGCCAAGGTCTTTTTGGCTTCTCACCCCACCCCACCAGCAAGTAGGCTGGGGGTGCACAGGAAGCTGGGAATGGACACGGCTGAGACAGCTGACCTCAACTGACCAAAGGAATATTCCAGACCATATGACGTCATGCTCAGCATAGAGAGCTGGGGGAAGAAGAAGGAAGCTGGGGGACATCTTGGGTGATGGCGTTTGTCTTACCAAGTAACTGTTATGCCTGATGGAGCCCTGCTTTCCTGGAGATGGCTGAACACTTACCCATGAGAAGCAGTGAATAAATTACTTGTTTTACTCTGCTTGCACGCACGGCTTTTGCCTTACCTATTAAACTGTCTCTATCTCAACCCACAAGTTTTCTCATTTTACCCTTCCCGTTCTCTCCCCCATCCCACAAGAGCTACCTTTACCCTTCCCACACTGAAATGCTTTCTTGCTTCATGGTAAAAAAATGTTTTATGTGCTTCATTTTACAGTCCTCTTCTCGTCAAGGGTGTTAAACTTTTCTTTTTCTCTCATTAAACAGCCAGGCTACACTCGTCTCCAAACGAATTGCTGTCAACAGCAAGACCACCCTAGGTTCTGCAGCTGACACAGTACTGAAGAAGAGACATATTAAATCTCAAGATGCATAGCCCTCCAATGTTCACAGTAGCTATGCCTAAGACAGTGACATCAGCTTCAGAGAAGGCAAATCTCCTTTGGCTATGAAATCCGTAGAGCTTGAGGTTATCTGTGCATTCTTGGTCATCAGAGCAAGTTTAGCTGAACAAGCCATTCCAGAAGGGCACGATAATACCTCCAGGCACCTCTAACTCTCTATCAAAGCTTTCTATTAATAAACTACTAGTGTATCAAATAGATCAGTTATTAACTACAGTTATAGCAAATAGATCTTAGAATTACTTAGTAGAACAAAACAGAAAGCCTCACAAATGTCTTTTATCATCCAAAAAGGCAAAAAAATCCCCACCCAAACAGCTGCCTTAACTCTTCCGATGCAGCCAGAAATTATTCCAGACTGGTTTTTGCACAACAGTAAGGACACTGGGGCTTATGTTGTAACTTGAACAATGCAGCTGGACAACATTTCTGCAAGGCAAAGATGTTTATTTCAAACGATATTCACTCACAGCTGTTGCCACAACAAAAACAAATTAAGAGATCTTAGAAATCTATTCATGTTAAAGATTATTATTGGCTGTTTTCTGGTTGTATTTTTTTTTACTTGAAATTATTTTCTAACAGAGAAACTTACTACATCTTCAGAAACAGTCTTTTAAGCGATTTCTTAAGTTATAGCTTTATCATAAGACTACTGATGTCCTTGTGAAAAGAGGATAATAAACGTATGTCAAAAAAGTGCATATTGAAGTAGTTTGCAATTCTCCAATGCCCTATAATAATACTGTGTGGGATACTAGCATACATAAAAAGTATGTTGATTACATTCTCAAACTTTCTCTGGACTTCAGGGAAATTTACAGTGGATTTTATTCTGTATTCCAAAAGAATTACTGGAATTTTCAACTTTCACTATCTAGAAAAAAATGGCAACTTAAAGTTAGTCTGAAATGGCTCTCAGTTGATCCAGTGAAGTCAGCTTCACAGTAAAAATCTTGGCTATATCTAAAGTGATTAAGAATTTTCCAAAAGACATTCTTTGTGTAAAGGTAAAACTACAAACTCTTGTAAATACAAGGCAGTGTTTCTGCATAGGTTTTTTTTTCAAGATTGCTCAAATACTCTCTCATGTATGCATTTGGCAATACTTCTGCAATGAATTGTACAAACTCGTTCTTGAATGGTAAAACTCACTCTATGCTCGAGATTGCTTGTATTTTTCCTTCGTTAAAAGACCTTAAAGTGTGTTTTACTTATCAAAGTCAGAGAAGTGGCTTGTCCAAAATATATACCAGTGATTTAGAATCAAGGGAGTTTTTAACTCCATTTTACACCATTTAAAAATATTCAAAACTTTCTCAGAATATATTCTAACAAGGAACATTACTGTAAACCTTAGGTCAGAATTTCTACAACCTCACTGTAAGCATTCGAGATGGTAGCAATTAAATCTATTTCTAGAAAGAAACTTTACAACATCCTGGGTGAGGATAGAGAGTTAAATAAAGAATAAAAAGAAAATACAAAAACCATTTTGATAAGCAAAGTATATTAATTGTATCTCAATTTGAACATGAGTCAGACGACTATAATTTAATTTTATTATCTTGGGTTTTGTATATTATTTTTCTGTCTGTCACTTCCTTTATACTCTCTCCCTTCCTGCATTTCTTTCAGTTAGGGATCAGGCTTTTAAAGAGATCTCTTAAAATGGATGGTTCCACCTTCTGGGTTGGAATGTGTCTCCAGGACACAGACTTTAATTTGAGTTTTAGAGAATGGCAACATCCTGCTTAGCATAGCAAGGAAGACGCTGAACAGTGAGGTGACAATTCCTTTACAGAAGTCCGTGTATCTCTGCTCTTTTGCTGTCATCACCAGCCTTCAACTGCTGTGGATAATTAAAAGTAAGACAGTTTGCTATCACTGACACATTGTTTCAATATCTTCTTTTCAGGAGTTTGAATGAAGTTTACAAAAGCAAGAAGAAAAGAGAATGAGAGAGAGAAACTTAAATGAGGCACTGTTAGCAACTCCTATGCTGTAAGGTTACATTTCAGCCTGGGACACAACTCAGTTAAAAGGATGTCCCCAACTACAGTGGAGTGGGAAACTCACTCATGGCCAGCCTCTTGATCCCGGGATCAAAAGAGGAGACAATTAGTATTTTCTTTCATGAAAATAATTAGTTTTTTCTTTGCTATTTAACCTCAAAGATATTTATAAAAGTGAAAATTAGTCATCTTCGTACGTCTGATGAAATAAATACATCATTTCCCTACTTACTCTAACAGTCCTTTTTTGCAACACAGAATTGATAGATGTGTGACATTCTTTCTTAGGGGTTCACATAAACATACATGAGAGTCAATGTTAAACGACAGACAACAGACAAATCAAATACTAGAAGTTCTTAGTATACTGACTAATCAACTAACAAAGAGCCACTGAGCATCTTTGATCTCCTGCTACAGAAAATACCTAACGAGCTCTCCAGCCATCCAGCTAGATAAGAACCTATCTTTCAGGTAAACACTTTTTAAACTTGAATTCAAATCCACTGTTTAGTTGCAAAAAAAGGTCCCTAAAATTTGTTTTATGCCAGCACCAAATCTAAAAGCTGCATTTCTGACCCAGCAGTGCTACAAACGGAAATTTCAATTTGCATTGAAAAGTTGCTCCAAATGGTTGGGGGAAGTTCCCCATTTTTTAACATTAGGACTTGCTTCTGTATCAGAAGTCTCACCCTACGGGACAATACTTCCACGGTAGGAACTGAGTGGACAATCTGCAGAGTATCTTCTAAGGATCCTTTCCAAGCCATCTGTATGGTTCTCAGGCAGGACACAGCTGTTCTACTACATCTTGTATCTTAAGAGGTCATGGGACATCCTAAGGAAACTGCACGTAAATTTAATCTGATTCCTTTCTGCCTTGGCAAATTCTCAACTTTTTCTCCACTAATACTCTTTCTGCAAATTGCGTGATGAGCGTAAGTGGGTTATGTGCACGCAACAGCTGCTGGCTGGCCGGCTAAAGGGCTGCCTCCCTTTGCTGTCCCCTCCCACGTCCCTACAAAATGGCAAGGCAAACCAGGTATGTCAATTGCACACAACTGTGGTTACCCCAGCAGCACAAGCGCTCAATTTACAGAGATTTTCTCTACCTCTCTGCAACAGACCCATTGCAGGCTGACCCCATCAGCCAAGTGTGTTTCACCTCTTTGAAAACATATTTTAAAAAGTGGGAAAAAAAAAAAAAAAAAAAGCATCAGACAGAGAGAGAGGAGGTAGAAATAAAAAGAATGAGAAACAGCAGAGGGAACACCAAGGTCAGAGAAGGAGGAGAAAGTGCTCAATGGCATTGGGGCAGATATCCCCTGCAGTTCATGGAGGACCCCATGTTGGAGCAGCTGGATGTTTCCTGAAGGAACTGTGGCCCATATAAAGGCCATGCTGGAGCAGGCATTTCCTGAAGGACAGTGACCCATGGGGAACATCCATGCCAGAGCAGGGGAACAGTGTGAGAGGGAAGGAGCAGCAGAGAAAAAACACTACGTACTGACAATCCTACCCGCCATACCTTCCCCACTGCTACTCAGGGATGAGTGTAGAGGAGTCTGGAGTGATGGAATGAAGTTGAGCATGGTAAAGGGGGAAGGCAAGGTGTTTCAAAGTTTGTATTTGCTCCTAACACCTGGATCTATTTTAATTGGCAATAAATTAGATTCGTTTTCCCCAATTTGAGCCTGTTTTGCCCTCTACAGTAATTGGTAGGCAATCTGCCAATCTTTATCTTGACCCATGAGCTTTTCCGTCCTGTTTTCTGTCCCTGCCCTGTTGAGGAGGGGAAGTGAGTGAGAAGATGGGGGAGTTCAGCCCTTAGCTGAGATTAATTCACTGTATCCATGCTATGCACTTTCAGTATAGAACTGTATACGTATCTGAGCTCAGAGGCATGCAAATTACAGAGCTCCCTAATCATACTTCACTGCACACAAATGACCTTTTAATTTATTATTCCATCCTCGACATGTACTAGTCAATATATTCAGTGGACTAAATACACTCGGGAGTTGCTGTGGATTAAAGATTAGTCGTGACAAACTGAACTTTTCAACCAAGTAACCAAGGGGAAAATACCAATTAAACAACGCTGCAGTTCCATGCAGACAAAGCATGTGTTCAAAGAGCAATCAAAACTGCACAGCCAGAAGTAATTTGTAGGCTCTACTACAAAGTTAACAAACTGAATATGGATTCCCCTGTGCCCCTACTTCTACATGCATGCAGTCCCAAAGAGGGGTTTTTACCATAGCCAGAGAACCAGGGTTAATGAACAAATGTGTGTAGATCTTTCCTCCCTACAGAGCCATCATGCTACCACAGAAGAAAACGCAAATGAGTTATGATTGTAAATGCCTCTGACTATCAAAAGAAAACCTACTCTGGAAGATTAGCTCTCAACAGTGTTTGAGGCTTAAGAAGTTGCACATTGGATTTTAATATTTTACTAGAACAGTTAAAAAAAACCACAGTGAAATACTGTGCCACATTCTGGCCCCTCACGTGCTGGAGGATTTCCCAATTAAATTCTAGGATATCAAAGGGGATAGGCCTGATTAACAATAGCAGTAAATGCAACCACAGTCTAGCTCAGTGAACTAATATAATCTCTTACTGTGAGCATTCAAGTGATGCTGAGTTTATTAACCAAACCTTCTTGCAACACATGGAGTTGTGCAACATCTTTCATGGAACAGGGAGCAGATGATAAATTATAACTATTAGCCTAAATCACAATGGTATCTCTTCTTAACCCTGAGGCATCCATAACACAACTATTAGAGTATCTATATTAAAAAAATAATAAATAATAAGTAGCACTAAGAAAAATAAAAACAAACAAGAACAGTTTGACAAGAACAACAAACAAGAACAAACTGCGTTCCTGATCTAGGAATAGGATGGACTGAAGAAATAATTAATAAAAACATATCTTTCAAAGTATTGTTTTTAGTGAGCTTGCAAAATAACCAGCTCATAAGTGCCAGGTTGATTCGGAGGGAGATGTATTGTTGGTCAGAAGGGGGGAAAAGGATGAGTACAGGCAAAAATGTCTATGGAACGGTTACGTATAAATAAAGGTCAAATGGGATGGTCTTGCAGCTTCTTGTTTTCTAACCTTAAAAGGTTACTATCTAAATTTGGCCAGACCTCAATAGCACAAACTTTTTAAAAAAATAATTCCAATCCTTAGTCCCAAAAATATCCTCTGAATATCAGGGCATTTGTTGTACTTGTGTATGAAAACAGATTCTTGCAAGTGGACAAATACTAAAGGGAAATAAAAAATTTTTCTACATGTTGAGACACGCATCCTGACTCATTGTGGTCTTTTAACTTAGCCTGCTAAGAGCAATATGCCAACACTACTATGACGGTGGACATGATAATACGTCTGTGTGTGTGGGTGTATATATATATATGATAACGTGTTCTCAAGCTCAAGGAATGTTTTTGAAGAGAACTAATTTTTTTCGTATCATATTCTATGCATTTTAACCAGATTGCACATCTGCTTGATAGTCAATAAAAGCTGGTATAAAGAATTTCAGATTTTAATGGTCACACCTGGATTAATATTTTGATAGAAGACTGCAACATTTTAAACATAAAGGTAGATTAGAAATTCTCCATTTAATAGCTTAGTGTACTCTTTCCAGATTCAGTCAAAACCCATTGACTCTTTTAGGTACCTAACAACAATATGGACAATTAAGCAAAATGGAATAGTAGAGAGAAAATAGCTCACTGTGCATTAAAACACAGCATAGGAATCAAAGACAGATTGATCTATAATTTCAAGATGGTTCATTACCAGAATGTAACCAACGAATAGTTGATACTTTATATCTGAGAATGGACTATTTCACCTTGGCATATGTTCTTTAGCTAGGCTCTGGAAAGTGTTTCCTTTGGGATCACACATAAGACCGCTCCCTTTTTTCAAGTACTTTCCTTTGAACAAGCTGTACTTGAAAATACTTGAACACGTTTCATCATATGATTACTTTCCAGTCACACCCCAATAAAAAAATATATTGTTCAGCAAACACTCACTTAGCAAACAAGAAAAGCCCTTACCTTTCACAAGCTCTCTATCTCCCTCAAGTCTGTTTTAGAGAATGTTGATGGAATGGGCAGCTCTATGCAGCAATAAAGTCGTTTTTCAAGATCCTTATTTAGAATTCCAGCATTAAAGGAAAGTCAATTAGTTACTTTCACTATGATTATAATTATTTTCTAGCCTGAAGTCAGTTTGTAAAACTCCTTCTTCTCTCCTATCAGAATGTTTCTTATAGTAGGAAAGAAGTTGATGGAGTGTTTTAAGTATCATACATGTAAACAACATGATAATTCCCTAATTACACTTTTGGACTACCTTATAGCAGGGAAGACAAAGCTACATAGCTATGAAAGTGAAGTCAAATGTTGCTGTTCTGAGACAGAAAAAAGATTGTATTTTTCAGGGGTGGAAGAGATGGCATGGGGAGTTGGGGGAGAGAAAAGGCTGGGACAAGTCAGAAGAGCATTACGAGGGTACTCAGATTCAACTGAGTAGGTCTGGGAGCAGATGCCTGAGGCAGATGTGGTGGTAGGGACAATGTCTGCTTCAGATTAGGGCTATTTACATGAGCTGCCGTTCTCTTCCTCATCCTCACATAAGATGAACCTATCTAGCAGCAGCAGATAGGCAGATAGCCTATCTCAGACAATAGCAGTCCATCTTTGCAACTTCAGACACAAGCTAAACACGCAGTTTGCAGCACCCTACAGGCTCACATTGTAGAAAAATGATGATATATCCTTGCTCGGGCAAGCTGTACATATATACGAGATGCTGTTTTCACCCTGAATTACTGTTAACTGTCCTCCTTTTATCTTGGAAGAAGCTGACTGTTGAAAAGCAGCAGTGCATTGAAATTTGATAGCAGCTATTTGACAGTTCAGGCCTTGAAGGCAAGCATGCATACACGTGCTGTTGTTATTAGGAGAGTGTGTTATCACAGAGAGTTCGCCTAAGAAATACACTGACAGGTGTTACACTTGCTACATCAGAAATAAATAAGGGACATCAAAAGGCATTAGCAACCATAGACAACTGGGTATGCTCATAATTGGTGTCCTTGGCAAACACAGACTCTTAAGGCTTGAAGTCCAATCTGTGTTACCTTGCTTTGATAGCCATCAAGGCTCTCTGCTCTGGATTTTCCTGCCTATTCCCTTTGATAGCCGTGTGTGTGTCTGAGCTTGAAGTTGGAGTCGCAAAGAGCTCCGGGTGAATTCAATCTCTGAGTCAGTTTTTTCCCTGTTCCTAAGTCTTCCTACCTAGGGAATCAGCTGATTCAACCCAAACTAGAACTAGAGATGGGGCTAACATGCAAATAGCAGAAATGGCAAAGAGACTGTGACCTGAGACACAATTCTCTATGACAGCAGAAGTGTTGCCTCAACATCTCTATCAAGCCCCTTTCCTGCAAAGCGTATCACTGCGCTTTGTTTTCCTTTAGTGACTGAAAGTTGGAGCTACATCATTCACTTCATCAAGGATGTTTCTGTATTGCACTGAACAGGTTTTCCAAAGGTAAATTCGGATGTTTTCGTCTCGCACTCTCAAACACTTGACAATATCGAGCTTCTTTCTTAGTATTTTGAAAATACTCTCTAAGTGGCTGCTAAAGCATCTCCTGGGATGTGAAGAAAGCATCAGACTCCCATTACACCAATTTCAGATTTCTTTGGTTTGCCGTTTAACTATGATAAAGACTACTGCAACATAGCAAACCAATTAACAGAGAAGTTGGTTTCAGGAGGCTGTGTAGGTTTAACGCTTTTGCTCCAAATTCTCTCAGATCTCATTCCCATTTGTTCAGCTGTGAGTCTTGCCCTCCTGTCTCCAGCACTTACAACTCTGCTTCATAACATGCCATTCTTCAGCCTGTCCAACCACAATTTCAGGACAGGCAGAGAAAGATCTCATCAAATCTGAAGCAGGTGTTAATTAGGCATCTAATTTGGAAGGTCCTGCAAATTCTCAATATTCAGCACTGAACAGAATACTTCATTGAAGGGTAAAAAAGACAGGAGTAAGAAACGATTCTTTTTGTGGGGGAATAAAGAGACATAATTAACAGTAATGCTTCTACAGTACTTTGAGTATTTAAAATGTGATATACTTTATGCATTTATGAGGTTGATTTAAAAAATCACAAGCACAAGAACAAGTAATGGGAATGTGGTTTGCAGACTAGTCTTAAAACTTGGGAGTTGAATTCTGAGTGTCTACAAATCACAGTCTGAGTCTTGATTTCATCTCAGTCTCCTATGAACTTCCTCACCACAGTACCAACAAGATTACTTGAATAGGAAAATGTACTCCTATTTAATAATAATTCCATGTTATTTTTTGTTATTATTGCTGCTCTTACTGCTATAATTATGCATCATGTTCAGGAATGTAGAATTCACAATTTATAGCAGTGATATACCTATTTTGAGCTAGTAGGCTTATTTCAAACGTATTTGTGTTCCGGCTTCCACAATAACCTTCTAAACTTCAGCATCGGTAGAACTCACGCTTCATTACTTGGTCTGCTAATTCCCACAACTCATTTCACTCATCGAAGTGACATAAACATTAGACATTACTCTCATCTATTTTGAGATTGCACTGCCTGCCACAGAGCCACATCAATTATAAATGGTAAACAGCCTTTTCAAGGGTCTTAAATTTTACTTTTATCAGAGGACTCCCTTTCAGAAGAAAGAATAGCGCTTCTTGTTGCTGTCATTTCCCATACCTAGGCTAAGGCAGTAATAATTCTGACTCTTAGTGATGTTACTTTGTGAACTGTGACAAAACCGATTACAAGAAGGAAATATGGTGGAATCGTAATGATATTACTTATTTTTTATTGATATAGCACTAGGAAGGCAACCAAACGTAGAGACGCATTATGCCATGCAACGCACAAACACAACATAGTATACGGTGACTTCCCTGAAGACACGATAGTCTCCATATTTTGCAAAGATTAGAGAGTAATTGATATTGTGTACTATGACTCTCTTTCTGGATTTGTTGATCTAGGATGACTGTATATCTCACCTAACTTATTTTAATTGATGAAGAAACACTTCAAATCACCAAAGCAAAGGAAGGAATTTTTGGTAATCCAACAAAGCCTAAACTTCAAGCCCCAGTCAACACCTATCAGAAAAAATGCTGTTTCTCGTTTCTCATACAGAACAGTTACTATATCTTCCAGCTTCTACTCAATGATGACTATCTGGGAGCTGTGCTTAAAATAATACCATAAGCTACATCTCATACTTTACATGTTTAGGAGACTAGAAGAAGCCCAACACAAAAAAGTTTTTAGCATATTTCATACATTCCTGTTCTAAAGTGAGACAAAATCAAGCCAAAAGGAACATCGGTAGTCTCAAGCTACTTACATCTGTAAAAAGAAGTTTTCTATCCCTTTTCTTTTACCCCTAGTATTATAAACAGCATTGTTAGTGCAATAAAGGCCATATTTTGTCTGAAGCATAGAGAAAGGTCAGATATTTTTTGTACAGGGAGTTCAACCAATGTCTCATGTGTGAAGAAAAATGGCCAATACCGCAGCTGCAGTCAGATTAAAATGTTGTTGGACTTGAAGACAACAGTTACCCAATGAAACTTTTTTTCCCCCCCTCACCTGTTTCTTATCTCAGTGCTTTCCTCATGAACAAAAAGCAAACAACATGCGTAGTTGGGCCTGAGCATGCGGCTTTATGGTCAGTGGGAACTTTACCACCACCGTTAGTGAGCCCAGCAGGAACAAACCCAATGCACACATGATTTCTGATGCTTTTCACTCCTCACCACTGGATCTGCTGATATCTCCTTAAATGCTGTAAAAACCTGAAACATTGATTTCCCTCAGTTCTTAAGTCAGCATCCATAATGGCTTAATTACCAGCTTACTCTCTCTGAGGAATTTTCTGTTGGTGATGATATCCTCCCACTCCGTTATTCCTCTTTTCGCTTCTTGAACTGAATACTGACCTCATCAATTCAGTAGTTACTTCAGAAACCTAAAGAAAGAAACAACCTTCAGACTTTTAAAAACAGAATTTTCTACCAATTTCATTATTCTCTATTAAATCAAATTTAATTTTCGACAGATGTTGTTTTATCCCAGGTAGTCCAAGTCTTTACTGAGGAATGAGGTTCTTTTCCTCTGACTGGGAGCTGACTTACCTGTTACCTACACACAGTTTAGTCACCATTTAAGGGTAACTTAAAAACTTCCCTATCTCAGCCTGTGGCACTGTACATTTTGTGAAACAAGTGAAAGATGAAAACTTTGCAATTTGTACTGGTTTTATTTCTCAACCTCAATTGCCTTCTTTATTTTAAAATGTTTGACTATTTTACTGATATAAAATCATCATCATATCAAATTCAGAAGAGTGATGAGGCTGTGAATAAGCTGCATTGCTTTACTTTTCATGTGCCCACAGCAGAATTCTTTAGAAGGTCCCAATTTCATAGTCAGGCTTAGCCTCTGCCCTCCTTTATGTCATCAAACACAGTTGGGTCAAATCCAACATAAAATCTTTATTTTATCCTTTTTGAAAAAGCAATGTGTGAGAAAATTAGGGGATGGTTTAACTGAAGTTTAACACAAGATTTCTCAGCAAGACAAACTGGGAGAAAGTTATATATTCAAAAGCAAAAATCAAATTGCCAAAGCAAAACATGTTATACTTGTCTGATATGGAATGTTCTCATCTGAAGCAAAAAGCTACCACGATTTTCAATGCAGTCACATTTTGAAGGAAAACAAAACAGAGTATTTTGAATTGGAATACAAGGGAAAACCCACAACTTCTCTGTCTCCCATTGCCAGATGTGTTCATTAAAGCTTGAAGAACGAATTCTAAAAGAACAATCTTGCAAAAAATATTTGTTATTATCTTGAAATCCTATGAAATGCTGTTGAACCATTAGCAATTTTTTGAGGTCTGTTGGTTGTTGTAGCAGAGTATTACTTTTTGTCTGCCACTAGAAATTTAAATCAATTAATGAAAGTGTACTGTCTTGTATGTTTGAAAGACTATACTTACTTAATAAATACTCTTTTGTAATCCAGGAAAAAAAAAAAATGTTTTCAGAGAAATTAATTCCTATGTCATGCCTTGTCATGTTTTGCGGTTTTGTTAGTACTTTGTAAAGAATGCCATTTTAAAAAGTAGCCTATAAAGTATATTAATTGCGTGTGTCTGTGTGTTACTACACACGTATTATAAGGTGCATAAAAACATGCATACTGTAATATATAGTAGTGTGTCTATACATACTGCATATATAGCAGTGCGGATAGATAGACAACAAAACATGTTAATCAATGCAATGTTTTAAAGTATTGGGCATTAAGCCTGAATGTTTCTTCTAAAAACACAAAATCACAGACAAAAGTCTAAAATATGCAAAAAGATCTGCGTATGGGTTGCATAGCAAGAACATATAAAAAATAGAATATTTATGCCATTAGGACTCCTATTTCTTTGAATGTTCTCAAGAAACTCACGATGTTCTAAGATATCAAAAAATAGTAAAACATGGAATTACAAAAATTAATTATGTGCTCAAAGAAAATATAGTTAGCAGTCCACTGTTATTTTTAGAAAGCTGAAGTCACCAAATCAATGTGAAGGAGCTATTCTTAGTAACCTTTAACCCACTTAATCCAACAAAAACGATTTCTAAGTACTATAAATTTTGCTCACTGACCCTTGCAATGCCTAACTTTAATCAAAACCCTGTCTGTCCTAAGGGTCTTGTCAGCCTTGAAAAAGCATATCATAACACTACCAGGTTTAGGCAGAACCAGTTGATTCTTCCAGCCTCTCCTTGACTCCAGTCAGTGTTTACCAGTAGTGTCTAGCATCAACACTAATCTCAATCATAACAGCACCCTTAACCTTATAAAAAAATCCCTTTGGGACCCACATGCACACTTAACTAGACAGCCTATGTCAGGTCAGCTCTGAATTTAGCCTGGCAGCTTCTTCTGGACCATAAATTTACTTTTGCTTTTCTTGGAGTCCTACCCCTAAAGAGGATTTACAAAATAGGAGCAAAAAATATTCATATGGGATGGACCTAATTATGACAACGAGAAAGCTCATATTGGAAGCAAATGGACATTTTTTTTACTCAGCAGTATATGCCAAGGCCCTTTTATCCCATGTCCTGTTGGCTGGGGAAAGAGGCAAAGTATTTTAAGGGGAAAAGCAGTCCTTTGAATAAATTTGAAGGACTAGCAGAGTACCTTCTTGGGAATTTTACCATTAAATTTTATTGCAGAAAAAAAAATATTATGATTAAAAATTAGGTTGTTGGTCAACCAAGTAAGCAAGTGCAAAAGCAGAGATGAAGTCACCATGATGTGATTTAAATCACTTCCAACTTTTCTAAGGAGACAACCTAAAGAACCCAGCTACAGCAGAAGGCATATGCTCACAAGCTGGCTTTGGTCCGTCCTCCAAATGCTTAGGATCTCAAGCTGGTGAGGCAATGCAAACAAAGTCTCTGCTTTCAGCACAGCTGTTGTTTCCTTCTTTCTCCAGTGCCCAGAACATGATTCAGAGCAGAAGTTACTGCAATTATTTGTAACAGAAATAGCACATAGATTACAGACACTGCTCATGGTTTAGAACATTAGAAACATGACCACAGATTAAATGCATGTAAAATTGGTATCCCTTGACTTTTTTCTTTTTTTTTTTCCTAGCATTCTTTTCGTAAACTGAGTAAGAACGTACTGAATGCTCACAGAATAGTCTTGGTTTGAGAATTTTTTAAGCTGGCATTTGAAAGTTTAGATCTGGTTCAAATTGTCAAACAAAACTTATTTTGTTGAAAATACATTTAACACTGATATTTTTCACAAAAAGATCTTTTGGAAAAATGTTTTTGTGGGTTGTGTTTTCAATTCGTTTACAATCTTTCAGTGTATGAAATCACATTATGCAACTGAACTTCAAATGTTTTAAGTGAAAACACATATGTCAGGATTGTACATGACTGGAATTTGTTGAATGAAATTAAGATTGGTATTTAGTACTTTGTCATCTAACTCCATTCAAAATAATTTTTTGGTTGCTTAAATCTTTAATGTGACAGAGTCTGCTTCAAGACTTGCTCAAAGTAGTGGATTTGTTCCAATCTATTTCAATAAGGCTTCCACCAGATTTCATATACTGTAGAATTGTGAGATGTTTATGTTGCTCAAACATAAAAAAAAAAAAGAATTTTTTCTCTTTGAAACGGAAGAAAGGATTCATTTTCTGCTATCGACAACCCAAAGCATAGACTAATTTCACTTGTTCCTTGACTGAACAGAAGCCCTCATTTTGTTCTTTATATACTGTATACTTTTTAAGTAGAGCCCTTGTAGGCACAGTTACACACTGATTGACTCATTCTTATTGATATTTATAAAATCATAACAGAAGTTTTTGCATTGTATTTATACACTACGGAGACGACTCACAATTTTTTTATAACAAAAATTTGAACTTTTTTCCTAACAGTTTAGCATTGTTCAAATCCCTCTGCTTCTAAAACAAATCTGACTTTCACTGATGCCCTGTTTAAAAAAGAACTTGAAAAACCTCACATCAATATACGAGCAGGAGGGCACTGAATTAGCTCCCATTATCCCTGAACTGGTAGTTTCTCTCATGATAATGGTACTTACCTGGTTGCAACTGCATATCAAGATACCTTTAGTCTGAAAAAGTGAGCTATAAACTACATTAATCCTGTATTTCATCTTTTTTTTTTTTTTTTACTGAAATGAAACAAATAAGAAGCAGCCTTCCATTCTTAAGGAAATTACAAAGAACATATGATACATTATTAAAAAAGCATATTTATTTATCTTGCATTCTTTTATGATACAGTAAATTCTTCTCTGAGCTATTGCCAAATGCTGCTGGAAGCAGACTGGATATCTGATCTCTGATGTTTCCACAGACTTTGGGTCTGCATGCCTCTCTGACTGAGATCTTGATCAAGTTCATTCACTGGATGTCTGCTAAAATACGTTTTGCACCCGCATCTGAGAGGTTAGTGAATGGTAAGCCCAGCCCTATTTTTAGTCAGGTATCAAATCTGAGAGGAAAAGCAGTAACTCTCACTTAAAGGGCAGTTAGACTACCCTTCCACTACAATGGCCAATGATGTCATAGCTCCCGTTAGAGCAAAACCAAAGAGATAGCTGAATGCGCATGATACTATCCTCTTATACTATCCTTGATATGAAGACGTTCAGACAACAGATCTCTGCCAGGAAACAATGTCTAGTAGCTGATTAGCAGCAGGAAACAGCTTCCTAACATCTGCCAGCTTCAAATAACCCAGAGGGGACCTCCACATGGACACGTGAAGGAGGCAGGTGGAGTGCATGTGAATGCTGCAAGTTCTTGTGATGAGCCTGTAACTACACTTTAGGTCCCCATCACCTTGCTCCTGAGCACTAGCAGATCGATGCTAGAGATATAAGTTCACACACAATATTGCACTGATACAAGCTCAGACATCTTGGAAAGTTTTACTCTGTGAAGAACATTACTGCTCCATATCCCTACTCTCTGTAAATGTGTGTTGCCTTAGCTATGTTTTCAAAGGTGACGTGGTTTCATTAACATACTCTATGGAAGAAGTACAATCAGTTCCATCAAGTCTGTATTCAGAGAAAGCAGTTTACACAGTCCACATTACATTACCTGAAGAAAGGCAATCCGTCGAAGCCTAGTGCCAGCTATATAAGCTCTACACCAGAGAGGATCAACAAGGTTTCCAGCAAATCAGTCTCTTATTTCTTACCCCCACAGCAGGAAATCTTGTCTTCAGGCAGATGGCTGATATTCGTCAAAATATCTTACTCCTACAATGTTGAATGAAATGTTTGTTCTCTCTCAGGAAGGAGAAAGCAGAATACAGGATCTGGAGGACTCTCCATTTTGCTCCCAGAAACTGTTGTTCTTTATCCTCTGTCTTAAAGATCACAATGCATTCTAGGTTAAGGTTCACAAATTCAGTGAATCCTTTGACTCTTCCTTGTCCAGAGGTTGGAAAGTATATCACATTAGAGAGCAGTTTGATGCTGTATAGCAGACTGTTACAGGTCGTAAAATAACTGTGCACGTAGCCCCCATTTCTACTGATGACTGTGCTGGTTCTGTGCTACCTGCCAAGTAGAAGAGTGATGACATTCCAGAAATAATGTACTTTCATGGTGCATGAACAAATGACAAAACTCTCAGAGAAATCAGAGGCTTGAAAACAATCAAGGGGACCTGAATTATTTGCAGGCCAGTTGTATCCTTTGCAAATGTCCAAGACAAAGATAGCAGGAGAGAGACCTATCCAGCCTCTGTCTCCTGCTTACATTGGTCTTTTGTGCCTATGAGAATCCAAAGCCTTGTCTCTTAACTGCCTTTAAAAACAAATTATTGACTTTAACTCATAAAGAAGGAAACAGTTATGCTTATTTACATCCTCTAAGCTTCTAGCACAACATCTTGTCTAAAAAGTTCTCTTCATTCTGCCTGGTTGGAAAACACTGTCAGTCTACATTAGCTATAATTTTCTTTGTTATTTCACTGCTTAATGTATTTTCCTACGAAGAGACGGTTTTTTGGACATGGATTATTTTTTCTTCTTTGTTCAAGTGAGTTCTTGCTAATAGCGAAGTATCTGTTCCATCTGGTGAGAACCTCAGAGGATTTTAGAAAGTAGTAAAGATAAGGGTCACAAGTTTATGCATTGATTTTGTTTTAAAGAAAATAGTACTCCTGGAACTGTCTTCTAAAAATTAATACACATCAAACGTGATAGCTGAGGGAAATAGGGAACATTTCTGGAATAACACTAGTTTCTCTTCATTTCTGTTTCACGCGTAGATGTAATGCTCTCTGACACTATTGGCTTTGAACTGTATTTCTGTAGCATATTATAGAAGTTATTTAATGATGAAAGTTTAAGTTGCCTTGTGGAAAAAAGACTATTGTCATGAAAGTGAAGGAGGTCTTTAAAAAGGAAGGCTAAAAGGGCATTGTGTTATACTCTGGAATAATCTTAATAATCTTAATTTTTACCACCTTAGTGCAGGTCTTGAGATTCTTACGCTTCCCTCCCCAGTCTCTCTTCTCAGAATTACTCCTTCCTGTGAGCTTCGGTCCTGCTGTGTTTTATCTTCTAAAATATCCATTTTTTTTTCCACAAAATTCTGTGTCACAGCATTTGCTTCAAATAGATAAGCATATTTTCAGAGCTTAATTAATAGATTCAGGATAACAAGTATATAGATCTCAGCAAGACAGATACTCTACCAGAACTGCCCTTCAGAAACCTGATCTAATGCTTTCCAAATTATCTTTTCTTTTACTTTTCAGAAAAATAAAAACCATGATACCCTGAGAACATGAAAACTCTGGAAGTTTGACTCCCAGAAGCTCTCCAGCAGAACGACATAAGCCTTGCTTCGAGTCATTCTTTAAACAAGCTCAGTTTTAATCTACACTGGTTAGACCTTTTCCTAATATAATGACCATAAAGGTACTCTAAATGCGTTCCAGGGTTGGTTTTTCCTTTAGAATTTAACATGCAATTCACAAATTTCCTATGTGAAGCCATGACAAAAAGAATAATTATCATGTTGAACAATTTATTTTTTTATCTCTAGTGAAAGATATTTTCTCTCTCACTACGAGGAACAGATGTTACACCTCCTAACAGTAATCCTTTTTTTTTTTTTTTTTCTTTAATGTAATATTCCAAGTGCAGTAATGGCTTTTCTATCCTGAGCTGTGACTATTTTATACAGGAAACAAGAAGGACCTAGGCTAGGTGTGTTTTGTCCTTGTCTTCCTCAGCAGCTAGATGCTGTCTCAGTACTGTGACCTCCACTGCCAGATAACATCAGTCACCTCATCTCCAAAATAGTCAACTGGGAACGCAAATGGAAAATATTTCAAAAGCACTTACTCCTTGCTTCCCCATCACTTCCCCAGTTTGGGATTGTTTCACTCTGATCTGTCTGTTTCCCAACCTGCTTGATCTAACATAAAATAGAGTTAGTACCCCACACCACAAAATAAAACAATCTTTCTGCTGCTTTTTTTGTAACTGGAGGTAGTCCCCAGGTCTGATGAAGATTTTTAAAAGGGACACGCATTCCTGGAGATCGTTGAAGCAAAGATGGCTGCTTATATTCCATGCAGGAGGAGGACCTGGGAGCACCTCTGCCAGTTCTCCTTGGAAGAAAGTATCCCCATTTAGTCCCTGAAATTTCAGAAGGCAAGGAGCAGCCTTTCTAAAAGATACCTGGTATCTGTTCCTCTCTTGTCCCCAGGTGGTGGGTTTTCTTTTCAAAATGTCTTACAGTGTCAGCAGCTGTGTAGCCAACAGTGGGAAGCTGGATAATTCTGAACCTGCACCAGAGATCCCTTCATTGTACTTGAAAAGAATATTTCTGAGCTCTAAAACCCAGGAAAGATATTTAACAGCAGCTTAATCTGGCAGCTGAAGGCAGAATCAAGTAAAAGGCAAACTCCCAACTCCAAGTCTTAATTACAGTGCTATGAGCTGTAATTCAAGTCTCCTGAAGACCCTGCTGGAAGCACTGAGGGATCGCTCTCCTGCCTAGATAGCAGAGGGATCTAAGAATAAAAAAGTTAACAATCTGTCATACATCAGAAGCCCCAGTCATATAAAAGACAGATTGGCACTGTGACTTCTTTTCATTACAAAAAAAAACTCAGTAAGAATCACCTGCTAATTAATTTATATTACATCTGGCTGTGTTAGGCTTCCAGAAAAGACCAAGCTTTGTGAGCTTTTTTCCACTCTCTCTGTTTACAAATTAAGCAGACACTAATGGAGCTACAACATGCAATCTGACAACATCCTGTCCCATTCTGTTGGCCAATTCTAAGAAAAACTTCACCTCCAATACATGGCTAAAAGCTTACTACCATTTTACTATCATTTGTGGGAATTCTCTTCTCTTTTGAGTAGTCTCAACTTCTAACTTCCTACCTTTCCCTTTAAAAAAATCTAACTGGAGCAGTCATTGTCACTTTCTGACACAAAGTGGTCCGTGGAGCCAGTAAAACATTACATGGTGACCTACATAGAAAACCTGTGGAGCCAGCAAAAGGACACAGCTGAATGCTTTGAGATGCCTGTGTCAGTTCTTGTAAAGGAATTCTTGGTGTTACCACTTCACATGGAGTTAGTGTTCTGCAGAAGCAAAGGTGCACACATCATGCACAACTGGGAACAACCTCTGAGGTGAATTATTATTCACCTTTGCTTACCTTAACTGAAAATCCTTGCTTGATGACCTGCTGGCACCTACACAGAAAATGAGTATAGGGCAAGACCTCATTCAGCCATCCCTTTTCAGAATCCGGTATGTTTAAGATCACAGGGAAGAGCAGACCTCTGTTGACAGTTGCAAAAAACTAAAACGAATCTTCAGTGAACCTTTTCTTTTCACTTTTCGACAGGCACACAACTTGAAAGGAACGCTAGTGCAGACTATTCTTTTCTGATTAAGTTATTTGTGTGACACTACTTTTCCAGTTGTCAGCTTCTCCTATGTCAGAGGTAGTACCATACATAGAGAGGAAGCACGGGCTGTTCGTTTGTGTGGAATAAGGGAAGCCCTCTTTGCTTTAATAGTTTTCAGGAATGTGTGTTTCTTCTCGGAATACTCATCTGACTTGCAGAAAGCCCCAAACTATTTGTCAGTGCCTCCAACAACGTGTTTGTACTGAAATATTCCTTTTCTCTGTAATTGTAGTTTCTATATGAAAATGTTTCATGAAACTGGAAAACCCCAAACCCTGAAAATACACACTAAAGCCTGAAACACATATTTAAAAATGAAAGAAAAATGCTTTCTTCATTATTCTTTTATTGACTGCCAAACTTATCTACTAACCTAGTGTAGACCGTTCTTGTTTTAATTTGAGGGGTCACCAGCAGAAATTTTTGTGCATTGGTCAGTCATACCTATTCTTGGAAATCTTTGGTGAAATCATACAAGGAAAAGAGGTTACCCACAAAATAAAAATCTTTACCACAGGTAAATGAAGATGGATTTTTACACTACCTAGATGGAATCCTAAAATCAGTGAGTGTCAGAGAAACACAGGCATTTAGTTGCACAGATTTAATATCAAAATGGAGTCCCAGGGCTAGCAAGCAGAGAAAAGATGAAAACACTTTTCCCCCCCCCGAATGTTACTCCGCTTCAAGTCCTTGTTATTTAGTAAGGAGAAATACAGCATTTTTCAGACATTTGTCATTAAAAATTGTTACCAAGATTTCTGTAGTGATAGGATCACATGCTCTTTTTTCTATTACATTAGTAGCTTTTGTAGCCCATGTGCTATATTGATTTTCCCCTGAGAATATATATGGTAGGTTTGGTATGACATTTCATTGCGCTGATTTTGCAGATAATGTGTAAATAAGTGGACAATGATTTGTTTTGTCAGTGAACCAAGGTTGAACAACTTACTAGTCTTACTAGGATCCAGAGAAGATTTGATGCAACGCATTAGGTGATGATTCTCTGGAACACATTTACTGACATTTTCCCACCCATATTCTTTTCTAAAAAGAAAATATTTTCTACACAGTGAAAATTTAATGTTCTGTATTAGCTCAGCATGTTTTGTGAAAACAGAGGTTTTTGCCAGGAGATTCAACAGTTATCAGTCTAGTAAGCCATAATAACCAAATAAACTAATTTCATCCAGAAAGATAAATGGTAGTATTTGCAGAACAATTAACACAATATACATATTTCTTAAAATAGTCATTCAAATGACCAAAATTTCCATCGTAGTTTGCTGAAAAAAAAAAAAGATGAATGACTAAAACCAATGTGTTTTAAATAAAATAGGATCAGGGAGCAAATTTGAAAACTGGATTGAAATGCTAGTGAAACACTCATGGTCAGTGATTAGGACAAAGATTTTATATGAAGCTTCTTTCTACTTTGGTTTTGCACATAAAGATCATAGAATCATAGATTATCAGCTTGGAAGGACCTCGAGGATCATCTGGTGCAACCTTCCTTGGCAAATGCACAGTCTAGACAAGATGGCCCAGCACCCTGTCCAGCTGAATCTTATAAATGTCCTATGTTAGGGAATCCGCCACTTCCCTGGGGAGATTATTCCAATGGCTGATTGCTCTCACTGTGAAAAATTTTCCTCGTGTCCAATCGGAATGAACTACAAATAATAAAGCTCTATCCAGCCTTATTGATAGACCCATTGAGAAATAAACCACATTGGATTCTGTAAGACACACAGCTTGTGTTCTCCCTAACCTATGTAACCCATTAATTGAACCCTCCTTTCTGTTAATTTCCATTTTGCACAGACACCGGAACTGAGCACCGTATTTTAGTGGCAAGTGTATGCTGTGCACACAGGCAATGCAATTCCATTGTTTCTACCTAAAAATTTCTGTGTGCTCATTCCAGGATGACAACTGACCTCTTCCCAGAGCGTTGAGCTGAATGCAAACATTGAGGTGATTACCTACAATATATTGGAAAAAAAACCAAAACAAACCAAAGCAAAACCAAAAAACAAACCAAGTATTTCCACACACCCTTTTGCAGAGTTTAACACTGCAGGTTTATAAACAGATACAAGTAATTCACGTAGCACATCCTCGTTCAGACAAGTCCTTCTCAAGTCCATGACTTCAGAACAATACAAGTCATGATGAGCAAATAACAAACTGAAGCAAGATTCAAACCTGCACAAAGCATGCCCGCCAGCATCAATCCATTCATTATCACCAGCTGCCCCTCCAAGCCTGATTTTCAGTTATGGAATACCATCACCTTTACAGCACTTACCAGAGTCAAAGTCCCGCTGCACTGGAGAATCTGAACTTTATTCTGCTATGTGTTACACTGAAATCAGCCTATTTCTAGGGTGTGTGCTTTCAAGAAGACAACGTATTGAAATGTTATGAATGGAAAAGATGTTAAGTACTTCTGTTGGCATTTAGAGGTGAAAGGGGAAAATGTGTTAAATGTTTCATCTTTATACCTGAAAAGTTTGTTTTATTTTCTCAACTTGCATTCCTCTGGTTTGGAATCTATCCCAGCTACTTATACACCATTCATTGTGCCAGTATCTGAGAGCTCCCCCACCCCAAGCGCCTTCACCTTAAAACTCCTCTGAGAATAACAGAAGAGTCATGCGAATGGGAACGCTGGCACAAAAAAGGCTATCTGGCACAAGCTTGCTAACAGGAACAAAGAATTTGAACCTAACACACAAAGTGAGGCCACAGTAGTAGGACATAGTAACAGAGGCAAGAAAACCAGAAAATCAAGGCACAATCCGTATGGCAGCACTCCAGGTGTGCGAGCTGAGGAGTTGTGTACAGAAGGTAATATGCTCTGCTGCAGATTTCTTATAGCTTTGGAGGTAAGACATGGGAAAAGATCATTCCTTTCAGCTCAGTTAGAGCAACACTGGATAGTTTAATTGTCTGAGCTGTAAAACAATCCTTTTGTCAAAACCACTGCTCATTAATTACTCGCCTGCCAAAAATACATTGCTCATTCCATTCTGTCAGATGTAATTGATGCAAATTCAGTTTTATACCAAAGGATTTGTTGTGTATATTTTGTGACATCTCAGTCTGACAGCATGCTACTAAATGACAAGTGCTGTGGTGTAAAAGGAATAGTTATAATGAGTATTCATGACTTTTACGTAAGCTTACATCTGATGCCTTATATTTCAGAGGACATAAATGTCACCTTCTTTCACCTTCCTCCCAGCAAATAGAGATCCGAGCCAGGTAAGTAGTCAAAGTCACTGCCATGACTTGGCAAGCAGAGGTTAATGGACTTGAGGGTACAGGAATGCCTTCTTGCACTCAGCTGACTGCTGCTGTGAGGGTTGTCACTTGGGAAGCGTACTGTGATGATCTCTAAACTTTTTTGTCTCGTTATGTCAGTACAATGCATCCACCCGTGCTTGCCTAGGACTTATTACACGGTTTGGGGCATTGTCAGTGTGTTTCCCATATAGTGTCCTGCCCTCAGTAATTATTCTGGGGCTGGCGTGCCGTTAATTTTTTTGTGGGCCTGTTCCTAATCTCTCTGTAGCTATTCCTGTCCCATGATTTCAGACATTAATCTTTTTCCAACACCCACATTTGATTTTAAAACTCTTCACTTGGCACTTGCCGTCTTCTGAAGAACTCTCACCTGCACTGCCTACAGCCTTCTCATGTCTGTTTTATTTTATGCATCACCTTCCACTCCAGAGAGTAATACCATTAGTGCACTGTCTGGATAAACCTTCACTTTGATATCAAATGCAATGTTTTATTATACTGTAATTTTGTCAATTTCTCTGCAGCACTTAACAGGTAAGAAGTATCTCTTTTTAATCTCAGTGTTGGCTGAATCATCAGAGCTTATCAAGCCCCCTGGGTACCTCCATGGGTCCTTCTTATTCTGTTATTTCTTGGCTGAGTCATTGCAATATTCTATATTTTTTTCCTGGTTGCAACCACTTGATCTTCTTGACACTTATAGTAAGCATAGCAATCCAACTGCATGGATTTACTGTCCAAGTTGAATCCAGTTTTCTAAGAATTATCACAATCAATTAAATGTGCCTTCCAGTTATACTCAGGGATTGTCCAGCTTTGATAATCGGGATAGAAGGCTAGAAAGAGAGGAGAGTATAAGCTGAGTTCCTAGCTGTTAGAGGGATTTCATGCAGTGAGGGGGTGAGAACATGGTACAATACAGAGTAACATTTTTTGTTTTAGAAAGTGGGGGGTACATGTCTGATAACTAGAAAAAACAACAACTGATACTGTGGCCAGTGAAAAGAACATCTATGTAATCTGAGTTTAAGGTTCCTCTATCAGCTTATCCAGCGTCACGTTCTCTAACTCTCCCACATTTCCCCCCCTGCACTTGAAGAGTACGTGAAAACTCAAGTCCTAATATTACATCAGATAACGTCATATCACACTAAACTTTTCAGCTGTGAACTGATTTTCCCCTTCGTGGTTCTAGTGCCCCTGAAGTTATTTCTTACAGTTTTTTTGTTTTGTTTTGTTTTATAGCAGTACGGATCTTATACAGAAAACACCCTATTCCTTTGTTACTTCTGTAACACACTCCTCGACTTGCAGTGCATCCAGAGAAACACTGAAGATAGCAAGCATTTTAATCTTTTTTCTCACTTTTAATCCCATTCATGGGTCAAATCATGATGCTGCATTGTCTCACTCCTGCCTCCTCTGTAAAACCAATCGTAACTCCTTGATAATAACTTTCATAACCTTTTTTCAGTATTAATACTGAACTATAGACACTTGCATAACTTGCATCAGCAGAAACACCTTCCACACACTTAGTATAAATGTTGTCTTTATCTAGCCACCCTCTACTGCTTCCTGATCTTCACCTTTTCTATTGCCTGAATCCTTCATACTTTCTTTTCAAAGGTGCTATGTTCCCTACTGAGGTTCCATTCCGGCATTAAAAGATTCATCAGCCTCTGTCAGGCAGAGATAATTTGGGTTCTGGTTTCATCAGAGAAAGCAGTGGGTTTTGAAGAGAAGGACTGAAAACAAATGCACAAGCAGGTACGTATGATCCAATACTTTGCCAATGTTTATCTAAACTGGCTTTTAACAATTCAGCTATTGGGTTCTTGCCCTGTTTTTAAATTCTCCCTTGCTCTTTCTGTTCTGTCTTCTGACAGTGTAGCCATATTGGCAGCTGTTCTGTGCACAGACTGCTCTGTTCATCAGGCTGCGCAGCAGTAATTCCCCCTCACCTCACAGAAAAAAACTTCCTTTTTGTCAAAATAGTAACTGCTTTAATATTCAGAGAAAGTCTTTCTTAACCATTTCTATCACTGGCTAACAAATGTTGGTATATAATATAACTTTTTGTATAATGTTTTAAGATCTTGATTTCTTTCCTTTCTTCTCTAGCCTGCTGAGCATCAGCTTCCCAGTGTCAGCTTTGGTGAACCAAACCCTTATGTTTCTTTGCAGCTTTATGCAACGTTTGAGGAATTTTCACTTCCTCAGGAAGGCTCTTTGCTCATTGCTTGTGTGCTTTCTTCCCCAATTGTTTCCTCTGCTATATTTTGTGTCGGACTATATGTTTTCATAACAACGCATGCGTTGAGAGCAGCGAGTTAGGCTTTAACATGTTGGCACTCAAAACGGCTGTGTGATGCTGGTGGTTAAACAGGCATTACTCTCATTGTGCAGGGAGGTGGCGCAGGTGTTGAACTAAGGCTGGAAGGTGATGAGACAGACTCTACACAGAGTGGAGAATGGGAGCAGAAGGAGAATTTGAAAACTCCTGGCTGCCAGCTGCCTGCTTGCTCTGAAAAGGCACGGTGCTTTCCAGCTACACTGAATCACCCTCGGGAGACTGAATAGCATTGTTATATTATGTACAGTTGAAGCAGCCACGGGCCAGTTACCCTTGGCTGCCAAATCTTCCAGTTCAGCACTCCCTATCAGCATCAGTGCACACCTTAGCAAGGTCCCTGGAAGCAGGCAGAGATAGATCTCTACATGCTATCCTTTAAATGAGGAAGAGGGGTGGGGCGGGGAGTTCGGGTGCTCTGAGTACCTCACATCTCCAGACAAGAAAAAAATAATCAAAAGTTAATCCAAAAAGGAAGATTCTTGAAGTTATTTTGACCCTTGCAGAATATATGCTGTCAGTACAATCACGTTTAATTGAAAACATCAAATACAGTTTATAGTAGAAATTGTAATTCCATTTCACAGCCAAAGTTTTTTTTCTCAGTAATGCAAAATAGGCTAGTAATTAGCCTGTCGTTTTTTTAAAAAAAAATGAAAGGTATTTACTAGGAAATTGCTTCATTTAATTAAAAACTAAAATGTTAAAAAAAATAAAAGAAAGAAAAGAATTAGTCTTTGAAGTATGAACTTATTTGTTGAATGCCTACTTTCTAAAGAAAAGAAAACCCTGAAAATGAGATCAAATCAACCAGAATTTTGTTTGGTAGTATTAAGAAGTCAAATGTTCTCACACAGTACTTGACAAAAATGGATCACTTGTAAGCAAAGACTTAGTAGGCAGAAGTAAAAAATACAAAACAGATCTTATTATTCCTGGTTGTATGTTTATGCTGCAGACTGGAAAAGCAGAGCTAGCTGTTAATTGGCCAGTTTGAGGAATTCCAGAATTCCGGTAATTCCAGACATCATTTTGGTTAGTCATATTCCGGGGTAGATTTCTGTGATCGAAACCTCTACTCTACTATATGAAATACAATTGTAAACTGACAAGCAGCCACACTGAGAAAGATGATCCTGTATGAAATGATTTGATAGCAGGTTACTTGGAAAAATGGGTAACAAAGCTGTAGGATCAGAAAAAAAAGACCGACAACCAATGATTTTGCATGCCCAAGTTCTCCAGCCTGCATGGAGAAAGGCTGTTTTCTCCTCCGGTGTTCAGCCGATCTGGTAGACAAGCCCTGAAAATAATCTGATAGGATCATCTATACAATCTGTGAAGTCCTTATAATAAAAACACAGTTTCAAACGTTAAGGAACTGAGATAAGCATGTCAGTGATACAAGGAACTCTTGAGAAGAGCAGTTCTAGACTATACACTGTGAAAGGGAAGGATCAGCATTCCACAAGGCTCAGAAAAATACTGATCTTGAATCTCGGCCCATTGAAAGTGGCACTATATGTACTAGCTGTTTTGAAGACATTCAATTTGAAGAATTGGTAAGGGACTTGCTCTGTTACATTTAAGCCACAGAAGTGTTAATTCTGATCAGAAAACAGTGAAAGAATTTGTTCAAGACTTGCAGCGCAGAAAGTCTACTACAAGCAGAAACTTTATTGCTTTCTCCAGCAATATCTCCAGGGATATTTGCAAACAAATGTCCTGACTATCTGTTGTGAATTCTATAAGAAATTTAACAGTGACAGAAACCTGAAGGATTCCTGCTCATTTTGGGGGTGTCACTTAGATCTAACCATGCTCAGACACAACTGGGAGGAAAAGACAAACTGTTCACCTGAAGAGCATTACATCCTTCCTCATCCCTCCCACCATAAATCAAGGAAAGAGTTATCTGCCTCTTACTTTGAGACCTCTGTACCCAGCGGTAGTTACAGATACGTCAAAAGGTAAGTATGCTTGACAGAAAAGGAGCTTCAGGGAAAGCAGTCAGCTGTATCCTGACATGTGTCAGATGCCTTATAAAACTCTTGGGTATGCCAGATCCATGCATTAATTACCTGCAATGGACATCTGCTTCTCAGAGGTTCCAGCCTCCTTCCCTATCACTATCTCCACAGATATTTCATCAAGCCAAGTGAAGGAAAACAGAAATAATTGTTCCTGCTGTTATGTTGTTTTTCATCATAAGGCTCCAACAAGGAGCAAGAGCTTTCCTATGAACCACCTACCAGCTGTAAAAAGGATAAGCTGCTGAGCGGGCATTGCCAACAAAATCAGTTTGCCGGAGGGAATGACAATGTCAGAAAGTCAAAAGGCACATAAAATATCTAGACTTAAATACAGCCTGACCAACTGAATCTTTCCAGGTATTTCATTTAGATAAAATTCTTGCTCATAATATTAACCTTGGCTTATTATTTTATGCAGAGGTGCCAGCCACAAAGTCTGAAGAGCTACATTTTTCATTAGGAAAATCTACCTTTTCTCTCCTTATACCCTGAAGTGCCGCTTCCCTTCCAGTTTAGATAGGCTGGAGAGAGATGGAGGAAACTACCCGAGGAGTTTCACAGACAGGTTTTTAAGATCGTTAAGAAGATCTTCAAGGAGATAACTTCTCAGCTGGCTCTTGTTAAAAGGCAGAATATTTGTGTGTCAAACAGAGCATTATGGTACTGAAGATTTCTGAGGTGCTGAGTTAAGTCCTTCTGCCCATTTAACTGATTAGAAAAATAATTCCCATTGCTGGAAAGAAGATAGATTGTTGCTTTTTCTAGTGCTGAAAAGAAGATAAGCCTGCTGCTTTTATAACTCCATGACTGGGTAAAAAAACCACTCTTGCTTACCGCAGTTAATCTACTGCCAGTCCCACTTTGTCCAAAAAGATGGAACACATCCCAGGAATCTTCATTTACCTGAGCAGCTTTTTGGAATATAGTTTTTAAATACCACAACAGCAAGAGGTGAAATAGTAGAGCAATGCATTATTGGTGCAGCTTCCAATGGGGGAACAAAGCATACAAAAGAAAATAAAAATTCCAAATAGCTCAATGGAAGTTGGGGACAGATCCAGTCCTGGCATTATCATTCTGAAAGCACAAGATTTTCCTTGTCCAGCATCAGAGGCATGGTTTCATTCCTCTCAGAAAATGTTTGGTCCATGAAAATTCCTCTCAGAAAATGTTTGGTAGAGCTAGGCTCAGGTTGCTCAGAGTTTCCAAATACCAGACATCAGGGAAACAGCTGCCAATTTACACCAGTTAATAATAAAGGACCTATAGATTCATTCACTATTCTGTCACTCATACATTATGGCTTGCAAGTAATTCTTTGGAAAGGTCTTTTAATCCTCCTACCTTCTAAAGTACAATTGACTCCACAGAGCAATTGAAAGGGGTTCATTAAGAAATGCTATGCAAGCATTCAGCTGTTTCATAAGATTCTTAAATGCACATTCAACTTTGAACTTATTTCGGATGCAGAAATATCCTGCGCTGGAAGTTAAGCATGATGTTTTGATAAACCACCGAGTCCTTTCCTCTGGCATCATTCATGCAGAGGAAAAGCAATCATTATTTCACAGCTTCCATAGAAGGGCAGTGTTGCTCAAGTGTAGGCCAGCTGTGACACCACTTACTGTCAGCTAGACATGGGGCAATATCCAGTCCCGCGAAATTTGCCCTCCGGAGCTCTCAAAGCCTGTAACCCCTGCATGTGCTCCTCAGATCTCAAGAACAGTCTCAAGCTGCACTCAGGCACTGAGTTTTCATGCCCAGTTTTGGGGTTTGAGGAAGCTTATTATTTCAAGAGGATTAACTTGCTATTAGTATTACTATTGTGATTAGTCCTTAGATAATCTTCCTTCTCAGTATGCTGAGTTTCTGTTTGTGGATTAGTCTGATTCTTTATTACCATTGTTGCTGCTATGGACAGGACTATTTAATTATTTTTATTAAGTCTCCATCTCAAAGGTCCAAACAATACCACAATAAACAACACAATAATAGTAAATCCATATAATCTTGGGTGCACATGATACAAATTTAGTTTATGTCAGAACATAAACCAGCATGATACTAACAACAATTAAATTCTGGGATTCTTTTCTAGACTCTCCAACATACATTAGCACTATGGAAACAATTAAATATAGTGTTAATTTGTAAGTACAATTCTCTTGGTCTGGGTATTATAGTCGGTACAAGTTACATCTGATGGCTATGGATTTACTATGGCAGAGTCCCATCTTCTGCCTTCCACCACTAGGCACAGTACAAACCTGGTTATGAAACGTGGGCAAGTAAATTAAGATGAGAAAATGGTCTTATGAAACCGAAGTTCAAAGACACTGACTGGTCCATTTCATGAGATTTACAGTTTACTCTCTTCTCTTCCTGTTAAAATTGAGGACTCATAAAAAAAACCTCCTTATCCACAAAATTAAAATACCACCACCATCCTCCCTTACATTCAAGTACTGAAAAGGTACTCCAAGGTTTGCAAATTCAGCACAACGTATATTTATTAATCAATAACCCGTATGGAAACTGTAAATTCTCACACAAAGTTCTGGACAATGCTATAAGACATTTTGTAAAAGCCTATAGCTATATGAACTTTTCACCTTTCATTCCTCTAACTTTTAAATGAGTGTATCAATTTTAGCACAACATATTTTCAATGTTAATTCTTCTGTGTAACCTTTGAATGCTCTATACTGAGACATCATATTCTCCTATTTTATGGCATACAGTGATTCCTTTATACTATCATAATACAACCGGAGAGGAAGTAAACACAAACTTACTTTCGTGAACGCTGACAAATCAGGGAACTAGAGCTTAACAGAAAAGCATTAACTACAACACAATTCATGCTAAATTGCAGGAATTCATTATGCTCGGTCTTTAAAAAAAAAATGAAATAGAACACCTTAAGCACAGAAGAAAAGCTAGATTAGCAGAACCGCGCTCAACTGCCCACAGTCCATACCTGTTCTATACATTTTTGTGATCTTTGATGGAGAGAGTCTCCAATCATCCTACAAACATGCTTCCCTGCGAGGAACAGAAAAGTCATTATAGCACTTGAATAAAAGGAGTCCTGAATTCAGTACTTGTGTCACACCACTTCCAGGTGAGATGCTCTCTTCACCTTTCTCTGATAACTCGTTTTTTGGGGGGGAGGTGGGGGGTGGGTGGGGTGTGGGAGGGGGAAAATTCAACAATTTTATTTATTTGATACAGTTACACTCCTTCTGGGAGCTGTTACATCTGCTCAGTCTCTTCACCATGGAAATCCATCCCACAAATGCTTAAAAAATGAAGTGGAGAGGACTATAATAGCAAAAAAGTGCCTGTCAAACCACTGCCGCTTCATCTGGTTTGTGGCTAAACAAAATCATACACAGGCAGGGTGACGGGTCTTTGCAACCAAGTGTATGGTTGTTAAAAAACAACGCCTTCAACAACACAGAGCTAGGTAAGTAGTTTTTAGAGGTTTGTATCAGTTTCAAAAGAAATGCTTCGAAAACCAAAATTAGTGAAAGAATTACAATATTTCCTTCTATCATTAATCATCAACATAGACTGAACAAGAGGAAAACTTTATCCCAGGGCTGGACGCTATGACCAGTCAAGTCACTTAGAACCTGGCCTTGCAACCCAGTTTGTTTTACCATCATTTCTGCAGGCTTTACAGTACAAGGGCTCTCCCTTCATTATGTGTAAGTTTAAAGTGGTAGGCAAAGAATGATCTTAATTTCTGAGCGGAGTCAGTAGGAGTTATCCCAACACAAATAAAAGCAGCTGAATTATCTTGGGGGCAGAATGGTGGCATATTCCTCTGGAATTCACTTAATGATTCAGTTGTTTTATTTAATGCTGGCACATCTGAAACTCAGAATCAAAGAATTTTCAACTAGATGCATCTTGGACGTGGCTACAAATAGAGGGTTTTTTTAATAATTCCCTTACATGGATTAAACAGACACTTATACCAGACTTGGCTGACTGTAGCATAGCCAGTTTAACATCCACGCAGCTGTAAAGGTTTTATATGGCTATAGCAGAACCTCTATGCCCACAGGTTCTGGGAATTCTGAGTTTACATATTTGACTCCTAAGAAATTACACCATATTGTAAATAAAAATCCTAGTCCCAGAAAAAATAAATTAAAGATAAAATTCCATATGGGAAGCAAAGAGCCAGGCTTTACAGTTAAGAATGGACTATCAGAGAATGCTGCCCTGAAGGGAAGCAGCAGCTGATGCAGAATACTGGAGACTGTGGGAAACAAAGCGAAGTAAAAGGACTCAAAGATAGCACTGACATTACAAACTGTCAAAACTTGGCGGCTTCACTGCACAAAGACAGCAGTTGCTAAAGTGAATAACTTTCTCTGTTGACAGGTGACTTCCTGAAGAACACGCGAGCATCTCATAAGGACAGCTTTCTTTTCAAATTTGTTTTTTTTCCTTCAGTCTCCTCCACCTTCTCACTAGAACTCTGCTATATCATCAGGAGGGTGGGGAGGTGTGAATAAAACAGTCGAGAGAATATGCTAGTTGTACGTGTTCTTACCTTTCTTTTTTACCCTTGGACAATATTTATATAAAAGAGGTTTCTCTTTATTCCAGTAATGGCAGCGCTGCAGTAAATGTGTACAATGGTTCTACTTTGTCAAGCACAGGGTAATGTATTCCCATTCTGAGAGACTGTCTGCTTACTGTTCTCTACAAAGTCTTTGCTAATGCCATCCATTTCATACAGACCATTAAAACTCTTGATTGTCAAAGCACAGAGGACCTTCAAAGATAGTGTTCGTTCTTACCTAAAAATAACGTCTAATAGCTTGACTTAGTGTGCAGTTCTATTTCAGCTGCTCAGGTCTTTACATCCTTATTCACAAGATAACTCATTAAAAGCCATGATAAATTCACATTTAAGCTTTAAATGTAAAACGTGGAATCCTGATGCCCTTAGCAAAATTTTATTCAGACTTTACTAAGGAAAAACACCTAAAAAAAATAAATCTGTAACGAAATTGAGAACCGTTCTAATTTTGTCACTACCTGTTTTTACTTACTGATCTGAAACCAAAGTAAGTGTGGCTTAAAATGAAAGAGACTCCACACAGCCTTTTAAAAAGACTTATCTATACTGGTTAAAGCACAACTCATGTTGAGCAATACAATCTGTGCAGGAATAAATGTTCAGGAGGACCTGTAGTTTATTCAGGAAACGTCCTATTTGAAAGTGAATGTAGCATCTGAGGAAAAGAACTTACTGGCTACACAATTTCAGAAACATCATGAATCTGCCTGGTTCCATCCATGGGCAGGTTCAAGCCCACACTGACAACAACAACGTAACTCAGGAAGGAGGTTTATAGTTCCACCACCAACTCAGCACTCTGACTATCCGGGTAGACTCCTATTTTGTCCTATCCTACAATCTGATTTTTATCACTGACCCGCTTAGGCCCTAAAAATTGTTTTATTGCTTTGTGCCATGCTAAGAAGTTTGTGCATCGATCCCCCTTAGTGTAGGCTAGCAGGGAGAGGGAATCAGGTGCTCCCATGCAAAAAGTTTTATTTGCATTTTACAAGGAAACATTATTACCATTAGCTGGTTATAGGGCTTACGCAGTGAGTATATATAGAGTAACGTTGGACCACATTTAAAGCAGTTTAGTTAGTGCAAAGAAACCCAACTCAAATTGTTTATTCAGGAAAAGCTGTCAGGAAAGGAAATACCTAACTATATACACCATTAGCAAGTATCTTTTACCTCGCTCCAGTTGACAGCAGCTATAGAATACCAGGGATACTTCCGTTGCCATTATTCCTTTAAGGGAACCATAAGCTCAGAATGTCTCCTGTCCCAGTCTTCTCTGCTCTTAACACTCCAGAAACTAGAGTGAACTTCCATGCAACATACTTGTTTTAGCTTGTGGCAGCTGAGTAGCAACATGGAGTGTGACCTCCTGTGCTGCATCTTCCCTCCAAACATCCTTTCCAGGCCATTTCTGCTGCAGCTTATTCATTTCCTCAAAGATTCACTACCTGCAGTATCCTGGAAAGATTCGTGTGGACATTAGGAAAATATTTCCAAGATTAAAGATAGGAAGTCGCTGGGATAAATTTGCCTGTATTTTTTTGGGAGGGGAGTGAGGACGGAGGGTGTATTGTTTTTTCTTACTTCTAGAATCTAAGTAGTATGCCAGCAAGTTCAACATCACTCAGGAATGAAATGAGGACAGAGATGGGCTCTGTAAGTCCCAGTTTTCTATGATTCAATATGCTCTTCTGTCAAAACGAGAAGTTAATCAAGGACGATTCACAACTGCTTAGAAAGAATAAAAAGAGGTCCAGTCTGCAAAACTCAGATCCATAATTTACATACTGCAAAAGCTAAAATGGACAGAGATTCAGAGACGCAGCCCTAAGAAAACTGTGTTGTTATATAACATTAAGTCCTACAAATACTGGCATTAATTCAATAAAAAACCTGAAAGTTGCAGGCAACGGATATATTTTTATTGCCTAGAAGCCAGGAGGTAGAAAATCAAACCATCCCCAGTGGCCCTAAATACAACCGATGAACAAGCTGTACTAATGAGCTTTAACTTACAAGTGCAAATCAGTTTAATTAAAAATAAACTTTACTACATTACAGCACTGAACCCATCCCTTTTCTTAATTCAAGTACAGATGAATGGATACAGCAAATCTGATCTATATGCATTCTCTGGGTTAATTAAAAGTCAGGAATTCATCTGCAGAACCAGACAGAATTTTTTATTTCTACAAGGGCTGTTAGCAACTCGGGATTAAGAAAAAGATGGAAAAAAAAAAAAGCATCTGATCTCTCTTGAATCATAGAATGGTTTGGGCTGGAAAGGACCCTAAAGATTAAAAGATTCTTTACACCAGGAAGTCTAAAACTGATGTGGGATGTGTTGACTCACAAGCAAAGGCGTATAAAAGCCTGCCACACCCTGTCCTCTGCACCATCTTTTTTTCTTTTTTATTTTCCTGTAGAGACTACTGTGTCTGTGGTATGAACAAGTTTAATTCCACACGTTGAAGCAGCCTAATACCAACGCGATTTCACCTTCAACACACTGAGCTACAAAGCGCAGAGGTTCAGCCGCACGGCACACAATCAAGGCAGCCTGGTCAAAGGGAGCTCGGGCCATGGGCAGGGTGGGCAGCTGACGCAGTGCCCTCATCAGCCCCTCGGCATTTACGGGCTGTTGCTGAGACTTCGCACTATTGTCCGCTTGAGGAGAACCTATGCCCAAAACTCAGCCTTTTAGCTGTGAGCAGTCTTCTTGCCAGAATGCTGCAACTTTATGAAACTGTAAAACTGCAACTTTGGGAAACTTTATGGCTAACTGTATGAAATTCAACAGGACCAAGTGCCAGGTCCTGCACTTGGGCCACAACAACCCCCTGCAGTGTTACAGGCTTGGGGAATGTGGCTGGAAAGCTGCACAGCAGAGAAGGACCTGGGGGTGTTGGTCGACAGCCAATTGAACATGAGCCAGCAGTGTGCCCAAGCAGCCAAGAAAGCCAACAGAATTCTGGCGTGTATCAGAAACAGTGTGGCCAGCAGGAGCAGGGAAGTGATTGTCCCCCTGTACTCAGCACTGGTAAGGCCACACCTTGAGTACTGTGTCCAGTTTTGGGCCCCTCACTTCGAGAAGGATGTTGAGGTGCTGGAACGGGTTCAGAGAAGAGCAACGAAACTCGTGAAGGGTTTAGAGAACTTGTCCTATGAGGAGCGGCTGAGGGAACTGGGACTGTTTAGTCTGGAGAAGAGGAGGCTCAGGGGGGAGCTTATCCCTCTCTACAATTATCTGAAAGGAAGTTGTAGGGAGATGGGGTTGGTCTCTTCTCCCATGTTATGAATGACAGGACAAGAGGGAATAGCCTCAAGTTACGCCAGGGGAAATTTAGGTTAGAGATCAGGAAAAATTTCTTTATAGAGAGGGTTGTGAGGTATTGGAACAGGCTGCCCAGGGAGGTGGTGGAGTCCCCATCCCTGGAGGTGTTTAAAAACCGTGTGGATTTGGTGTTGAGGAACATGGTTTAGGGACCCTGACAGTGCAGGGTGAATGGTTGGACTCGATGATCTTGAAAGTCTCTTCCAACCAGATGATTCTATGATTCTATGAACTTGTCTTTGCAGAGACTCCAGCATGCAGCTGAAGCAGATTTGCTACACTTTGTTCCTATTTCTGCACCACTGGCATTTGCCTGCAGGCATGAACCCATTCCTCAAGCAGTTTATCGTCAGCCTCTTGCTTGGGAAAGTCAGCAGCACTGGAAGTAAAATGACAAAGTAAATCTGTATCTAATTTTCAAGACGATTTTGTTGGCAGAGGCTTAAAATACACCTTTGGAAGTACTGGATTCTCTCTCACCTCTCCAGGAATATCCTTTTAAGAGACTACAAACGATGCATTACCTGATGTGCTACATGATCTCTTCATATGGGAACTGTGTGTCAGGAGAAATGTTAGGCAGATCTCCTCTGTGTGGAAAAGCCCATAAATCACCTCGTTTGGCAAAAATTCAAGTACAGCCATGTCTTAACTGGCCTCACAGAAGCTCTTCAAATGAAACCTGATCCAACAGAGGCAGCAATTTTATTGTAGTGTTTCTGCCTCCTTTCCCCCTTAAGTACCTGAAATAGTAGTTCAGATGCAAGAAAACACAAGCTGTATGCTGAAGTGTTTTTCAAGAATGCTTCCTCCATAACAGTTTTGACAAATATAATGTTGTGCACTCACATTGGTGGGCTCCAAGGCAGTACCAAGCAGAACATCTGAACATGGCTGGACAAAGAGGTCGAAGATGGGTGGATAACCGTGCTGCTACCTGGGAGCCCTCAGTTGCCTTCAGGCCAAGCAACTTAATGCAAGAGCCAAATGGCAAAATTCACATCTGGAACTGGACAAGACCCATTCTTGCTGGATTTCTGCCATTACAATGTGAAAGGATGCTCAAAGTACATGAGAACTGGAAATCTGCATGAGGCAAATCCAGTGTGAGAGGAAGAAGGTAGCATCTGTAAACTCTATCCCAAGCTTAGATATTCCAGTGGACTGAAATACAGTCAAGGATGATGAGGGCTCTGTTCTGACAAGGCTACAAAATCTATGCTGTTTTATTCATAAAACTGAAATAATTAAGCAATAATTCCTTTTATATTTCAGCTGCTACTTTACCTGTAAAACCAGCTGGTTAATTTAACATACACCAGAATGCAGAAAACCAGTGCAAAAAAAATCCATCTTTAAAGTTGTACCCTTCAATTAAAGGAAAACTGCTGGGGAGTATAAAACTAATTCTAAGCACTAGCACCAAGTACAAGAGAAGAATAAACTTTAATTATCTCACTGTTACAGTTTTTAATAAAGATGTATTAGCAATCAGTCAGTGTGACAGCAGGTTCCAAATCTTTCAATAGCGATGTTAGGATGAGGAAACGTAAAACCTATTTGATTGCAAGGGAAAGAAGAGATTTTTAAACAAAACCATAGGTGCACAATACCCTGCAGATCCACGAGCTGAATTTTCTTTAAATTCAAAAACCAAAAGGCATGTATAAGGCAACATAGTCTAACTGCAAGTACCTTAATCATGATTACACTTTAATTGTATATTTGTCATTAGCAACCTAAAGCCAGTAACCTAATGTTTAGTAACCTAATGAAAAGGTGCTTTTTCAGCACCTGTTCTGAGGGAGAGTCAAATTCTTTGGATTTGAACTTTATCATATTTGGGAGACAGATCAGATCATGGTTTCAGATAAAATCTTTCCTCATCAGAAAGCACCTGACACTCCAAATCATCTTTGTCTCAGATTACACCAATGCAGCATCCAGCGCTGAATTTTGAGTTGTACAAAACTCATTGCTTTAATGCCAAAACAAAATCACCCAGTTGGGTTCCTACTTACAGCAAGTGAGCAAGGCTGAAACTGTTCTGAAAATTGGCTGTCTCTGTATTTTGGCATTAATAGACATCTCTTGAAGACGTTCTGATTTCTCTTCTCGTTCCTCTCTTGTTTTTATGTCAGATGCAGCAATATACCACTGACGCAGCCAGATTGGTAACCACAACTTTGTTTTGAAGGGAGTGAATGCACCCAAAATCTGAGTGAAAAGCCTTATTTTTGTTCACATTATGTGCACTTCTAAAAGACACAGAAGCTGCTGGAACCTACATAGTCCAGCCACTCTAACCTGCAAAATCTATAAAGTAATAAGTGTTGCAATTTTTTCAGGTGATAGAACTATAAATATGGGAAGAAGTGAGCTATTTTGACATGCTTTAGATTGTGGGTTTACTTGAAACATATTCTTATTTAACTTTTGGTACGGAATCGTTTGGAACTGAAAGATGGGAGAGTTTGACACAGTTTGGATATGCCATATTAGCTGAGATCTGATTATGAGCATGAAAAAAGGGGGAAAAAAATAACTGTGTTCTCCTCTTCCATCTTTTGGAAATTTTAACACATATTTAACACTTAAACTAAACTTTACTGTGTTTTTATTATACTCGAATGCTCATTTGCAGCCTTGTGCTGAACAGTTCCATTTGAAGCTTCCACAACGGTGATACCTCCCAAAGTATCAGAGAATCACCAAGTATTTTGCTATTATTAATACACTAGACAAGGGTTCAATTTAATTTCATCCAGCTGGTTGGGAAAAGCAAGAGGAAGTTTATCTTTACCTCCTCCCACTACCATCTATTCCTGAGATGATTTCATCTTACTGGAAGGTTGGAGTTGTCCCCCTAAAACTTCTCCTGCTGGAGACAGCAGTATAAGGTCCTGAGGGAATCAGTCATGGGAAAAATCTTTCTCCCAGCCACTTCCTCTCTGCAACACGCAGACCCAACTCCGTGCATCTCTGTTTTGCTGCAGCAGAACACTTGGTGGAAAGAGTGGGGTGTGCTTTCCATGGTGGAAGAGCAAAGATGGAGCACAACCCACCAGAAGCCCTGCTACGAATCCTCTGCTGAAGCAGAGAAGACATACAAGCAGCATTACTCACCTCTGAGAAGGAAGTGGTCAAGGAAGGGGCAGAGAAGAGACAGGCAGCGAAAAGCAGGAACAAGGAGCGGATATCCGGGTAACACTGGCTGCGAGTGCCATTGAATATTGCTTAGAAATTTAGAGCTGCAGTGCTTTATGTAGAGGCAGAATATTAATACTGCCACACTCTACTGGTTTTCTAGAAGAAATTTGCTTACTTTATACAACACCGGAATCTTCACTGACATGAATGAAGGAAGTTGTAGGGAGATGGGGGTCAGTCTCTTCTCCCACGTTATGAATGACAGGACGAGAGGGAATGGCCTCAAGTTACGCTAGGGAAAATTTAGGTTAGAGATCAGGAAAAATTTCTTTATAGAGAGGGTTGTGAGGTATTGGAACAGGCTGTCCGGGCATATGGTGGAGTCCCCATCCCTGGAGATGTTTAAAAACCGTGTGGATTTGGTGTTGAGGAACATGGTTTAGGGACCCTGACAGTGCAGGGTGAATGGTTGGACTTGATGATCTTGAGGGTCTCTTCCAACCAGACAATTCTATGATTCTATGGGTGGAGGGAGGTGTGTGAAGCAGGTGACAGACATGAGAATCCTAACTCTCCTAAAGTCTAAAAGACTTTATGAGACTTTGGACTTTGTTCTTGGTTGAAACAGTTGGAAAGACACTAGAGTATACAAAAGATAGATACAGCTTAAAAAATATTACATCTTCATCTATTTTTTTTTCCAATATAAAGAAATCTCAGCTAAGAAAGAGACAGCTAGGAAGTTGAGCACACTATTGGTCTGTCGTTATTAATTATGCCCACTTCTGCTTCAGCACTAGAGAAGTGTGTGACAGAGCACTGGCAACAGTTTTTCTGTTTTAAAATAGCACTATACAATTTCACTAGGCTAAAGAGCTCAGCAGCATTTAAAATACACACCCATTCACATTTATTTCCTAAAGTATTTCCTCACCAGGCAAGTTTGTCTCAACTCTAATGAGGACTTCAGAAACAGTTACACAGTCTTTACGAATGCTTTAAGCAGAGGAGAAATGCCAGGAAAAGTAATGTAATTAGGTCCTTGGTGTGAAATTAGCTGTTAGACTGGAGGCATGGAAGAAAGGAGAAAGTAAAGGTTCTAGACAAAACAAATTGTCTCTCACATGCAGTGACCAAGGATATAAGCTCCATAGCACCAGGTGACCTAAAACTTCAAGCAAGCGGGAGCAAAAACCGTAATGATCGTAACTGCAGATGACGTGTCCACCTCTGCACGTGAAACTGAGGGCATGGAAATCACTGTCTTAATAATAGCTCACCTAAGGAGGAACAGTCAATACCAAACTACACTGTGTGTCAATTATCTGCTTAATTGTCCCATGTGTGTCACTATATACACCTTTTAAAGGGTTGCAAACAAATTTATGCCAGTTGTTTTCCTCAGCAAACAGACTTGTCTATGCTCACAATGCATTTTTGCCCAGTTTTCACTCCCTGTTCATAAAATGTAGTAGTTAAATTTCATAGCTCAGGTGACTGCTTCTTAATTTCTCTCTCCTCCATGGCTAAGAGCAAATTCTTCACTACTTAGACTTGATAACTGAAAGGTGCATCTCCTTGCCATTGTCTGTTAAGTACAGCAACACATATTGATCCATAATTGAATTAAATGAGAGTCAATTTTGCTTTGTTTGTACAGATAAGGAGAACCGAGAACTCTTCTGAGAAAAGCAGAAAATATTTTTAAAGGCTATGCAAAAAACAGTTGAAGTGGCCCCTCAGGACACATTGCAGCTTGAGAAAATACTCTTGCACTGCTAGACTCAATAGGATGTTTTAAGAGATCTCTGCACAGGCTCCATTAATTTCTAGCTGTGTAGTCTCAAGCTCTTCTGTGCATGGAACATGGAGAGTGCACAAAAACAAGGCTGCACCAACATGTACAATATATTTTGTGGAAGCAACATTACAGAGGCCACTTCTGGAATTCAGTGCACAGGCAATTTAGTGTGCACTTCCCCTTTTCCCAACATGTCAGTATTTCCACATGAAAATATCGTCCAGCATAAATTTCTGTGTTCGGTTTGCATCTCTGGACCTGAGACTGCTCTATCCTCAATCAAAAATCCTGACGCTACAGTGCCAGTGCTGAACAGCGATCAGGCATGTGTCTATTAATGCTGGACATAGCAACAAGAGCTTTACACACTTTAGAGACCTGCATGTCTACAGCTCACCTACACGATATTAAGTACAGGCACGCACAGAGAGTCACACATTTTCAGCATGTATTGTGTTCATTGCACGTACGTAATAAAATCGCTTTATCTGATAGGTTGGCTAAGCATGTCACAGGGTGGTCAAAAGGAGAAAACCATTGACAAAATGCTAACTATAAAATACCTTAACTTTGACATTAAAAGCCTGGTGGCATTATGAGGCTATTTCATTTCCATGAAAAGTCATGATGTTATAGGGAGTCCTCAGACGTAGGGCATCTGAGGAATCCTCTCATTCTCTGGTGAACTCTGGTGATATTGCCAGAGCTCCAGTAGACCATACGACTAAAAGTAATTTCAGAATCTCGGCCCAAAAATAGTGTCACACATCAATGGATCCTCGTTAATTGCAGAACAGGAGATTTTCAAGCTCTTCTGTTCTTTTCTGCAGCCTCAAATTCCTCAACTGCTACCACAAAGGAGTACCCAAAGTCTTGATTAAAGCAAAGTCCTCATAATAAAGATTGCTTCCAGATTAGCCAGGGTTTACAACCATTTCAATGGAGAAGAAAAGGATAGATGGCACCATTCTGTTGAATATACCATCACATTGCAAATTCATTTTTATCGTATAGCCCAACAATGATTTGAAACACAAGAAATTTAACTTCCGAGGGTGTCTAACTTGTATGGTAACTGCTGTCTAACTACAGTGAACCATTTGCTCTTATGCAGTCATGACTCATTCTTGTGGATAACAAGAATCAATAGTCAGTGTAAGAAACTTTGAATGCATTGCTTATTGTGCACTAGAATACAAACTGTGGCCTCCAGCCCTGGCAAAAGTTCATCTCATTTCAAGAAAACAAAAATTAAACCTTAAGTATTTGTTTTAGATCCTGTAGATATCAGGTCACTACAGCTTGTATGTCATGCAGTGATTTAATAGACTGTATATGTGAAAAAAAAGGCACTGCTACACAGAGGTGTTTACTAAATTCAGTGCCTGAACAAACATTTAATATAAGTTTTACATTTGATATGTCACATGTATTTGCCTGAGGCAATATGTCCAGGAAATGTGAAAAAAAACCCTGCATAATAGCGTTCAGAATCCACATACCTTGCCAGGCATCATTAATTCTGTAACCAGGCTTACAAGGAACTGAAACCCGAGAACCAGCATTGCCTGAAGAGACAGATACAGCTTTTTAAGTCGCACATGCCAAAGAACCCTGATTTGGTTCCTGACAAAGAGGTATGAGGAAAGTGGCAGTAAGGTAACATTGTCCTCTACGGCGCTTGCTGAAATGTGATACCCTATTGTTAAGTTACAGAACAAGTGGCTACAAACAGCAACAGAAGAGAATAAGCAAGTCTGATCCCGAAAAGTCTTTGTCCAATGTTAACTTTTCCCTGCTTTGATGTGTGAATGCTAAGTGAATCCCCATCATCATGCTGAAAGAAAAACTGATTCATCCAGATAACACCCACAATAAGCACTTCCATGAATTCGAGAAACTCCAAGAGTATGAAATCAGGGTGCAAAAAAAGTTATAAACCTACAGATTTTTAAGCACTCATTAATTCTTAGCAATCGTTTCTTCTGCCATATTGTAGCTAATATTTGTTGGGTAAGGCAAGTGTTTAAAAATCAGGGCGCAGACAATACCAAGGACACCACATTCTCAGTTTTTACTTCCTGATGTAGCGTATTTGTAGGAAAATAGCCCACGGACCCTGGAAGAACAGGCCAACAGGTTCTGCTGCAAGAGCCAGCAAAGCCTGTGACCCTGCAAAGGTGGGATTTCAGCAGTTCAAGGAACTTAAATGCTGCTGGGTTTGTATTCAAACAACTGTCCACCTATCTATATCCTTGAATCTACTGCACGCAGGTTGTTCTTGATTGTTCTTTTTCATTCTGTAAGAGGATTTTTAAAAAGGAAAGAATTAAAGGTACTCACTTTTACATGCCGTTGGGTTACAAACTAAAGGACTCCGAAGTTGCAAACCTCGTAAGTTTTCCTCGCAGCGCTGCCATCTGTGACAGTGCTGCACAAACAGGTTTGATGTGGTCCCCCTTGGAAATGCCGACTGACCGCTAAAGCGGAGTGTGAGGAAGGCACGGATCTGCCGGGAAGCAGCCCCCCGAACCCGCCGTGGCTCTGAGGGGAGCCACCTGCGCCTCCCCTCACAACAAACACGCCACAGCGGCAGCAGAAAGACCTTGTGTCATGAGTCTCACTAGGAAAAGCTGATTTTTTTTTAAAAAAACCCAGCACTTAAAATGCTGCTTTTAAAGGCAAAAGAGGGAAATAATGTTGTAAATGGACCTCTCCTTCCTGCCCACTCTGTCCTGACAAGATGGAGCCTTCCCTTCAGGGTACTTCTCACCTCACGGAAGGGTGGTGATTCCCTGGGTGGGAACGCTGGGCAGCCCTCCCAGCCGCTCCAGGGAGAAGCCTTGTTTCTGTCATGGCCTCAGGGGCTCCGGCTGTGTGTTCCCCTGCCTCCTGCAGCCCACTGCCCCACAACTCATGCCAAGGAGCTGCCGCTGCAGATGGCACACGCTGTAGCGCTCCCTCGCTGCCCTCGCGCCCTCCAGAAGGTTCTCCCGCCCTCGCAGGGAAACAGCCCCGAGGAGCTTTGGCGGGACGGTGGCAGCGAGACGTGCCCACTCACGGGGTGCCCCCTTTCCCTCAGTGAAGGGGAGTAACACCGAGATGAAGAAAACCCTCTCCTAACACACAGCCTGTCCCTGAGGAAGGCGGCTCAGAAAAGTCCCAATATGATGGCAGCTGCGCGGTGGCGCGGCAGAGGAAGGTGAGATGGCTGCTCTGGCTCGGAGCCTTTTCTTTCCGTGTATCTGACTACCTCTCAAGGATTAATTTACTAAGGAATATCTGAAGACACCGGTTCTCTAGATACTAACAAAATTGCTGCCTGCCTACCTACGCTGCCTGTGATGAAGCAGCTCTCTGCCAGGCACTGAGGGAAGCGCCTGGATCAATGGTTTTCCTCCGCTGTGCCGCTTCCTTTGGCACTTGACCAGACGTGCTCCGCTCTGCTTGCCATCAGAAGGATTAAACTCACGGCTGCTTTCACTAGTCATTACATCTGAAATATATCTGGGAGTGCTGAGAAGTCAAAAAAAACCCAACAAAACAAACCCTCCACCCCACCTCAACAAAAAACAACCCTTCCGTGTTCAATCCCAAGATGTTTAATATTCCTAGGGGGAATTGATTTTGGTTGGGATGGTTGCTAAAACCCTCTGTTTAAACAGCTATTCCACTGCTGTTGCAGTTCTTAGCATTTAAATGACTGAGAAGTAGAGGTCATTAAAAGAGGTTTCTCCAAAGGGCTGAATATTCACTACTTCACTGACAGGCAGTGACCTCGGAAGAGTGGATCATTTGTCTTCCTTCAACAGGAAAGGAAGGTGTTTTGGCCAGAGGAGACTCAGGGCAGCCAACCTGCCGCTGTATTTTTGAATACCATTGCTTTTTATGCATGTGCAGATGTGAAAACTGCCAACAGATTTCTTGTTGGCACTCCTGTAAATATTCTGCAATTTCAGAGCAAGTCTAGGCAACTTCTTACACTTCCTCAAGACCCTTAGAAGCAGGTCCCCGAGGAGAAGAATTCAGTATATGGTATTCACACTGCTGCTTTATTTGACAGTTTAATCTCACAATCTGGATGTTTAAAGCAGTGTGGCTGTTCATTCTTTCCCTTAGAACGGCAGTCTCGCATTCCCTCCCTCGCTGCTCAGGGTCACGGGGCTGGCGGGTGCCCGGCTGATGGCCGTACCTGCCATGCTGTCCACAGGGCTTTCAGTAACAACGATTTTTACCTTTACAGGTTAAAAAGCTTGGCGTTACAGCTCAGCACATGCTTTGCTTTTGAATTAGCCCTCGGAAAAGGAGCCAATAGAGCTCCTACATGCAATTGAAAAGTGCATATTTTGTTTACCTTTCATTTTGACACTTCCTTTCACCGAGTAAAAATTTAAAGTAGATAAGCAATTTGACCAATAGCCATCTTTCAATATTACTGTCTTGTCTGCAAAGGGATTAAGGACCACAGTCATGAATTACTTATTTTTAATGTCACTCCAGAGTGAATGTTGTTGCTGGCTAAATGCAAGAAGTGCTTCCAGATTATTAAAAAGGATTTTTGGTACTGAATTTTTGCAGACTGGCAACATAATGCAGTTATCCAGACAAGCCCCTGTTCACTTCCTTAGAACACTTTTTATCTTGCTGTTCCATACCTTGAGGATTCTTCGAAATACTTATTCTAATATATCTTAGGATCCTCCTTGCTCTTTTAACAGCAGCTTTTTTTTTTTTTTTCCCCCACAGCTGAACAACACTGACAGCTGGCAGGTGCTGTGGCTAGGTTTCAGACACCCTAACTTTGACCGTCGGTGTCTAATCTAAACTATTTTTCAGAACTTCCCATCTAGTTTTTCCCTAACTAGAGAGAGATCAGCATCTTTAAAGGACAATTCATGCACTCCTCAAACAGTTGGATTTAAGCTGTCTCTAGCTGTGACCATTTCTCTCTTAGAAACCAGACTAAAATTAGACAATAAAAGTTAGGTGACATAAACTCATGCCTCAGTCTCCACTTAAACATAAAACCCCTAAGTATTCATTTAAACTTGCTGGTTTTGAATTACCTATCCTAAAACTAAGGACTACCTCACATGAACCTGATCTGAGCTGAACTGCATAGTGCCACTTCCTTTATCCAAAGAATAAAGGTCAAGCTCCAGTTTGTATTTTTCATTCTAAATGACTTGGATTCAGTAATCAACACTGAATAGAATAACCACAGCTGGTGTAGAACAGTATATGAGACCAGTGCTCTGAAAAAGCTCACAAGTGCTTCTTACATGTCCTACTAATGAGTCTTTATGCATTCATGGGGTCTCAGTCATGATCAGATGGAAATTTCCCTGAGACAGATTGGCAATGGCTTTGGGATTTTTCTTGCTCTCAACTATATGGGATTATCTGGGTCTATTTTACCTGATCCATGGCATACCACAAAACGGGCCTAAGACACTGGTGATAATCACTGGGTTTCGTGATAAATTAATTCTATATTTCTGAAGAGTAAAGTCCTTCAGTCTAACTAAAGTATTTGGGATTAAAGTAGAAGTACCTTATAATATAAAGCATGGAAGAGTTAATCATCTCTTCTGGCCTCAAGTCCTAGGAGATTATATAGAATAAAGTTGAATTTTTTGAGTGCGGTTTTGTACTCAGATAACCAAATTCTTCAGCATTTAGGAAGATTATGATTAATTCAATGATTCCATTGATTTTATGATTCAACTTCAGTCCAGAAAAAAGTTGCGAAAGTGGTTTGATCATGGTATTGTTTTCAGTTTAGTATAATTATAACAGTAGAATACCTTCACAAATATACTTTCTTGATTTTATCATTGCTTTATAACAACCATCTCCTTCCAGACAGGTATGGTTGGATTATAAGCACTTACTTTGACCTTCCTCACTTCTGTACATAGTAAGAAACTGCTGGTTTTGCCAAAGGTACTCGAACAAACATGTAAAATTAAATCATTTGCATTTAATTTATGTTCTTCTATCAGTTATGATAGGATCCCACACAGAACAAGTGCACAACTTTTTTTCTGATATCCATCTACTTGGAATATTTTTTGTTTTGTTCTCTTTGTTGTGATAAGTTCAGCTATAAATAACCTGTTATAAAACTCACTGCAGGGAAAAGAAACAGGGAATGAGTTATCAACTACCTACAAATATAATGAGATATGGAAGTATAATAAAGAAAAGATCCATCTTAAACAAACCACATCATTTTAAAATTTGATAGTCTTAATGATATCTAATTTATCAATGAAAGAAATGCAACATCTAATTTTCTTTTGGAAAACATATATTGATGTGTGGAATTCATCACAATTCCTTCAGCTGATCAAACAATAAAAAAAAGTAGCATTAGATTTAGATTGCAATCTCAGAACTGTGACGGCAATAAATTAGACCTTGCATCATTCGCAAAATCTCAGTACAGTTAGCAACTTGGAAAACTGTGATCAGTAGTATTTTCACTGCTGAAGTCTATGTCTCATCCTCAAGAATATATCATCGCAGTGATGGTAATTTGCTGTAGAATAAGGCACAGAGAAAAATGTGTGATGTCTCTGTATTCCCACTGGTGCAGAATATATATATGTATGTGTCGTTATGAAGAAAAATACATATTACTGTGCACTACACTGATCCCCTTATACTTTTTCCCTTTTGCTTTATGTCACTTTCTAGACAGTGGAAGAGGATGAAAATTATCAGCCAATAAAAACTGTAGCAAATACCAGACAAAGTAATAGAGGAGTATAACATACTGCCGGCATTCCAAGGTCAAGCTCCTGTGACACGGATTGCTTCAGGAAAGCAAAGGTGTGTAAGTACAAACATCCAGCTGCTTAAAATAGGAATAGATATAACACACTTATGCCTATCTTGTGTGCTGAACTAGAATTTGAGTTGACTTAATCACTATTCATATTCATTTTGGTGTTTCAATAATACGTTATATTAGTAGCAGATATTATGACACATTTCCTTGTCAAACACAGTCTTGTACTGAGCAGTGCACTGGGAGAAAATGATTGAGGAAACTGTTGAAGTGGAAAAAAAAGTCTTTACTATCATGCAAGAGGGCTGAGCTTGCTATTCCAGTTTTAAGTTTTCAGCATACTGATCAAAAGTGCCAACACCCAGGATGCTTGAAGTTTTCCTGATAGATTTGGCTAATTTTCCTTTTTTTCATTTGTGCAATATCTGATTTCAGATGGAATGAGAAGTGTTTTTTTTTCCCAAATAAGAAGTACATTAGGTATAAATTCTCCACTGACTTATGGCCCTAATACAAATCAAAAATAAGGAGTCTACCACAAGAACCATAACAGTTGACTCCTACCTTCAATCCCTCTCTCCCCCCCTCAAAAAAACCCTAACCAAAATCCAACCAAACAACAAACCATACCTTCCAAAATGAAATTTAGAATCAAAAAAGAATAAAGAGTGGCATACCTTGTGTTCCAATGAATCAATTATTCACTTGTTTAACTGTTTTTAGAATTTGCATAAAGACTTCAATAAAATCCTGGCTAGTGTGTTACAACTAACTGTAAGAATGTTATTTACAAAGCACATTTTTTGTTTTCCTGTTGTAATGTTTATTGTTCTATTTGTGTTCTGTAAGTATAGATTTGTGGGTGCACGCTTCATTCTTACAGCATGCATTAGTTCAAAACTTTATTGGAGAACCAGGTGATTTTTCCCTAAAGGATAAATGAAGCGTGCACCCACAAACACAAAGTTTATCGCTGTTCATCCTGCCTGGGATGCAAGACGTAAGCCCGAGTTAAAGAAATGGAACAGAAAAGCCAGAACACAATGTGCTCTACACCTGACAGATGAAACAAATGCGCATTTTGAAGAAGGTAAGTGGCCATTATACCTGACATTTCCTGAACTGCATTTGATTATCCCACAGAAGATTAGGTGGGTAGTTTCTGATTTTTTCGGCTTGTGTTTAGAATAATTTTGTTACAGGTTCCAGGCTTTGGTTCTCTTGCTGGAATCCACATCATAACGTTGCCTTCTGAACAAAGTTTCATGAAAACTCATTTTAAAAGATAAATTTTTCATGCCTTGGAGAAGCAGGTGTTCTACTTAACATAGCCTATATCTGAAAAGGCTAATCTGCCATATTATCCCTACTGTGTAATAAAATCTGAACTGACTCAAAGAGCCTACATTTTACTGAAGTCCCCTATATTTGCAATTCACTAGGCATATCAAAAGCAAAGCTGTCATGCAGAATTTTCCCTTGGTGATTCTGGTCCCTGATTTGGAGGTGTCATCTAGTAGCTTGACTTCTACATAATATTCACTGAGCCCACATTTACCCTAACCTTTAAAGAGTACTCTACTTAGCAGTTCTGCAGGTGCTCAAAGCACAAACCTTGTACTACAGTTCTCCTAACCCAGTTCTCCATCCAGGTTCCCAACTTACTACACAAACCAGAAACAAAAGCAGGAAGCTTGATTATAAAAAATTCTGGCAGAGGAAAACTAGGTACAAAAAGACTCAAGTGGTGTCATATTGCTGATAGCGCTCAGGGTTTACTGAAAGATGGATGATTCAGACTCAGGCTCACCAGTGTATCTATTCAAAGAAGGCACTTCTCGTTTATCTGGTAATCTTTTGTAATACCATCCTTTCTGAGAACATGAAATCATATCTGCTTAAGTAGATCATTAATCATTAATTAAAAAGAAGCCAAGAGTGGGTGGAGCAATACAAAAAGGTCAGGACACTTAGCAGACCACAGGATTATGACAGCTTTTACAATCCACGGAGGTGGAATCACAAACTGAAAATATTCAAAGGTTATTGGATCCACACAGTTCCAGGCCCAGCTAATATGCCACCACCCTTCTCCCAGACCTACCTCCCTGAATAAGGCGTGCCGAGCAAGTAGTTAACCTGTGTGTGAGCACATGATCTTGTTTACTGCTATTACTGAGGCTTCGTGACATCAGTGGTCAAGGGCCTTGTGCAATCCACCAGCCTTTGGGGGTATTTAAACCCTTGGTGCTCAAACTGGTGCAAGGATCCAAATGTAGATCTGGCTGCTGCAACTGGAGCACACCTAGGAGAACCAAGATACGTCTGTAGGCCCATCACTAAAATAGCATGGAACTACTAGTTTTCTAAATCTACTAAAGTATAATCACAGCATAATCAGTAATTGAAATATTTAAAACATTTTATGATTCTCATCACAGAAAAATTTAAGCAACAAGAAAACCCTAGTCCCAGAGATGCGTTATTTGCATAGAAGACCCTCTAAGTAGTAGCTGGCTGGGAAAAGAATCCATCATTAGGAGATGTGTCTTTCAGGGCACTAATCACAGTAAAGGATAATTTTGAGTTAGCATCATCATAATTACAAGACAAACCCATTGACTTGGTCACAGGAGTTTGCCTTCCAAACCTGTCACTTGATAGCAGTCTCTTTCTCCAGACACTTAACAGCCATGGTAACTGGAAGTTGCGCTTTGAGCACAGAAATTAGGAAGTTATCTGCAATGATGGCTTTGCATAAGTCAGTACCAGGTCTGTAGTCTGCTTCATGCTCCTGAACAGAACAACTGGGCACATTTCCTGACTCTAAAATTCCCCTTTGTGCAAATGGTTATTTTTGTGTGTGTGTACGCAGACAGTTAATAACTTGACAGGCATTTTAGTGCCTTAGTACTGCTACGAGTTGTAGTATTTTCTTTGTAATGATGTCCAAACAAATTATCTGTTAAAAATAAACTGCGTGGTAGCACAGTGGGAAACAGAATTTAGCAGGCAGAAGATCAAAAGGAATTAAGTGCCAGAGCTCTGGCCTATGTGCTCGTAAAAATTGATTTGACTTAATAAGTTTAATGCAAAAGGGAATTGCATTGTGTGCACTGCTTTCCTGTGGATTTTTAAAAAGTGTGGGAGCACATCTTCCCTGCTGATGTCCATTAACTATGCCTATGAATACGTAAATATAAACTGGGTGCTTCATTATTTTTTTTTAAACTCTTACCAGCATTTTATAGCTAAGCACACTAACTGGATTCACACAAAAAACCTGCTAACAATTGCCACTTTCCACTCATATGAAACGCTCACTTCTTTTTTTCATATTGATAATAAAAAAGGTAAAGACCTGATTTTTTTAAAGTTATTTTTTAATAACTCTCTGTTTCAATGCAGTGTGGAGGTGGTGCATCATAAGAAGGTAAAGGTAACCATTAATAATACTGTTTAATATTACTTAATGTTATTTTTTGAGTTTTTTGAGTTCTGTTTTTTTTTTTCCAGGGTGAAAATCAGTTTGGTTTGGATTAAAAGTTCCTGTGGAACAGTACAAATATTTAACTTATCTAAACAAGCAAGTACTTTCTGTTTATATTAGGTCTTGTCATCAACCTCTATAAGGTCTTTTAATCTTTAGATGTAAAATCCAGAGGCACAGTGCTTATCAATCATAAAAAGATTGCTGTGATGCATTCTCACACTCACTTCTTACCTTCTCAGTCAAGCACTGTCTCGGTCCCTTGCTTTTGCAAGACTGTAATAAGTGGTATGATCATTTTTTTACAAAATCTTTTTGCCTGTATGAGAATGTATGTGCACGATACCTGCTGGGCTGAGCAGTCACAGCTCTTAAACAATCCTGTCATGTGCTCAAGGACATTTTTCATATATATGTTGATAAACCGGTAGTCTATTCCCATCATAGCTGCTACCACAGTCATGAAGCAACAAAGTATTCCAACTCCAAGACTATTTGTGGTGAAGACAAAGGATGAATGCAGTCTGAAATGAAGAGCTTAGGTTGAGACATGACCTTCCTTAACTGTTCCTGACTAGCTGGAGATCTCTTTGCTCCCTGATTTTATTACATCTGTTTATCTGCTGAGTGTTTGATACACATCCCCTAAATTTAATTTTGAATTCCATCACATAACTGTCTAGCCATACGGTTGCTATACTTAGTGAGAATCCAGGTGCCATGGTGCTCTATCGGGGTGGGCTTGCCTGTTGCTCCTCAACACTGAAACATCATGTGTGGAACTGAGTGGTAAGAAGGTCTGGATTTATTGAGAAGTTTCTTTTGGGATTACTGAGCCCCAGTTGAGCCTGGTTGAGAGCTGCCATAATACAGGGCAGACAGTGGAATTTTGCTGCTGGAAATCAGTCCTGCATGTGTCACACATTAATACCAGTCTCATCTTTGTCACAAAGACTCTAAATCGCCACCTGGAAACAGAACCAAGTCAGATGACCTATCCTTCTGACACATCCTTTGTCACTATTTCCTGATTTTCTGGTCTATTTGAAAAATACTAAGAGCCAGGCTATGATATTTCATTAACTTGGGCTTCTCTAGCTTTTCCCTTGCCACTCGCCGTACCCGGGAGAAACTAAATTAAAATAGTAAGTGTTGAGAATGTACCTTGATTTATCCTACCCTGATTTAACTAACACCAGGGAAAACAGAATTAAGCTGTTATTTATGTGAGGTATTTTTTTCCTTTGATTAGTTCCCAAACAGGTCAGAAACCTATGTCTTACAAACCCAGACCCCATTCAGATGCTTTTGACTATTTTACTGCACATATTCCTTCTAAAGAGACTGTGTTAAAGGCATGTATTTGCTTCTGTGTGCAAGTTCATTAGAGAGTCAGCTATTCATTATAACCATTCGCAGGAAACTGCCATCAACTTTTACGCAGACTAAAAGAGTATTCACAGACCACAAGCCATGGACGAGCTCTTCTTGGGTGGGGCCTTGTACAAGCAAAATATTTTTGCCATTCACAGCTCTGAACCAAAGTCCAGGAACGCGAATGCTTCTGAATCCTCTTGCAAAATCTGGTCCTCAGAGTCTGTTTCTCACCTGAAGTGCCCCATCTCTGATCATTTGGGTTGTGAATAATGACTTGAGGATCAGATCTTAAAAAACTTTTCTCTATTTCAAAATATGTTAAGCTTTACACTGAAAGAAAATCTCTAAGGAGTGATATCACCCACGGGACAAATTCTGCTGTGGCAATCAGTCCTTATGTATGACAGTCGTTCCAATTCTGTTCGTGTCAGCAGTTTAAACTGCTTTGTCCTGTAAATCACAGCAGTCACAAATTATTCCTGCACAAAAAAAATGGATATCCACGTGGACTTTGCTGGGGAAGGATATAACGAGCACAGCTGTATTTTTGCCTTGTTCTTACGCTGTTGCTCTCACAGCCTTGCTCCTGCCGCGTGGTACTGCTACAGCAGGGAACTGATTGCCACTGGCACAGAATTCGCCTCTCCTTTCCCCGCTTCCCGCCCCTTGGGTGTAGCCATTGGTTTTCACCAGAGCCCCAACGACATGCAGCACACAGCCTCACAACCCGTCAGCGGGCAGAACTGCCCCGAGCGCGGCGCGCTGGGGTCAGTGCCGACAGCGCCATGAGCAGGAACAACCGGCCAAGGCTTGAGCTCTTAGGGCTCCTGACAGGAACGGCAGGCTCGGTCTGGAAAACACTCCCCAGTGAGAAACACTGGGAAACATCTTCCCTTTCCCTTTTATCTCTCTCCTTTTTTTTTTTTTTTTTTTTTACCTGCAGAAGTAACTTTTACCATTAGAGTCCACATGTGCCGCCAGGCCTACTACAGGCGCCCTGCTAAAGCTTTGTTCACACGAACCTACCTTCCATGCAACACTTCCCATAGCAAAACTGTATTCGACTGCCAGAAATAGAACAAGTCCAATTTCTTCATTGATCTTATTCAACTGTCTTTTCCTATCCTACAGTATATCAAAAATATGCAAATGTACACGTAACATGTATGTGTATAAACATATATATACACACACGAGAAAATCTCAGCTACTATTTGAATTCAGCTTCTTATCCCAGTTTACTTGGAAGCAGTTTACATCTTCACTAACAATGCCAAAAATCTTCCCCACAGCAGAGCAAGTGCACTTCTTATTTACATGCTGGCTTAGAACTGTACTTGGACAGCCTACACAGAAACGCATCGGGTCTCTTCATCTGGGCAAAACGAGGAGCGCGCAGGCCAGTTTGCATCTGGAACCTTATTGCCCTTCATTCCATTAACAATAGCTGTCACAGAACCACTAAAGGCTGTGAACCACACAACACTAAATGCACAGGAGAGCTCCCACTGACTTGACAAGTAGAAGCAGCATTTGTGTACGTATATTGTCAATGCCAACAATGGACAGCCCAGTGCACACCTCTGCAGACTATGGTTCAGAAACACCAGGCCATACTTCTGCTCAAATGTGCCACAAAGTAACTCTGGAAAGGGAATTGGTGAAAACACATTTTTACTATCATACTACTCTATCATCTCGTTACAGTTGTAGGTTCTTTCTCCTTTTCTCTCTTACATTGTAATGAGAGAAAAGTGGTTCCCAGTTGACACGGAAGATAAACCATAAGCATGCAAAGTGAGACAAAGTATTTTTTAAAGACTGTTACTTTTATTAGTAAGAGACAAAATTCCTAGGCTGAATGCTAACAGCTTTATAAATTATTTCTGTAATAACCATTAGTTTCTGGTGCTTTTTAAAGGTTATCAAGAACTTTGCAGCTAATTAACATCTCACTAAATATATCACAGTAAACCAGCTAAACATACTAACATATAAACAGAGAAAATAACTTACACAACAAGCTTCTAATAGTACTAATAATACAGAAGGTGAGCCACATGTTATCACATACCTCTCAAAAGAAGGCCTACTTGCTACATGTCAGCCAGTCACGGAGAACTTACCTTTCATTGTGATGACAGATCACATAAATATAGTTATCAACAGCAGCTCAAAAAAAAAAACCCAACCACACACCAAAACAGTACAGAAGCAACCATTACTTATTTCCCAAGGTCTAGCATCCAGCATTAAGATGGTGAAGAGAAAATACCAAAGCATGTCACATGATCTTTTAAATAATCTTCATTATGAAAGACGTTGATTCCAGCTCTGTTAAACTGAATAACTCTCTACAGATCAATAGTTATGTGAAAGGGGTTTCCTTACAGGTATGTGAATGTTTTGTTTATTTGTAATTAGAAAATGCAGGACCCACCTGGTTCTCAGATGAAATCTGTAGCAGGACTAGGAACTATAGGAATGATTAATTTATGGTGTTGCAGACCTTTTTACTATTGTATCAGAGCTTTTCTTAAATACTTGCTCCTAGCACTGAAGAGAGCTGTGGGTGGGCTTCCACCACCTCCTTTAGGAGGGAACCAGCTCCATCTGCCATCTGGGCAATGCCACCATAATGAAAATGAAAAATGAATAATAAACAAAAAAGTCAGAAACATAAAAAATAGACACCACATTTATTTAAATAAAAATATACACAGTGTACAATGGACATGGCTTACAGACAGCAATGAAACAAAAATCCTAAATCCTGAAGTATAAAAAGAGTCAAATTGCTATAACTGTGCTTCATTTTTCTGAACAACCACACACCATGGACTAAAGTCCTGTTAATGTTACTTATACACAGCTCCTTGTGCTCCAGAGTGTGAGACAGGAACATTACCAGGAACAGCTACACAAAATGAAAACAAGTACCAAAGTGACTTGGGATTTTAGAAAATTTAAAGTCAGACCATTCATAAACAAAACAGAAGCACTGAGAACTTTTAAAGTACTTTGTATGCACGGAAAGAGCACAAAACACCACTGCCCACATTTAGAGACCTAAGTAAGAGCAGCGTGGTCCAAACCTCACCACTCCACACCCCACGGATCCAGGGCGCTCTGTTACCACAGCCAGATTTCTACCGTAACTTTGTCAGCACACAAACCCCACGCTTTACGCTTCAGCTCTTTGGAATACAGATACGTCGGTTCACAAGCGTCTTCTATTTTATTTATTGTGAAGTATTAAGTTTCATGTTTGTTTGAGCAAATGCAAGTTTTTAGTCTTAGATCATGAATACCGTACTGAAACTCATTGTTGTTATATTACTTATTCAGCAGACACTATGAGAGAAAGTGCAAAAAAACGTTTGAGTGCTGCAGAGTGTAAGCTGAACGCTCTGGCAACACAACAGTTGATGTGTTGCATGACTAAGGAAAAAAACAACATTCTAGAAACTGAAGTCTGGGAATTTTTTTTTTCTTTAAAAAGGCATTTGTATGTGTTTTTTTTTTTAACATGCAATTTACAAGGTTTGTGTTTGGAAGAACAGTAAATGATTTTCAAGCCCTTTACAAACAGCTTTTAAGCTACAAATAAGTGAAAAATAAGATGCAAATTCATGTCTCATGGCATTGCCTGTACAGCACACACTTCTTTACAATAAAAAAAAAGCATAAATATAGATATCAATGGTTTCAAGTTTACAACACAGCCAGCTGACACAACGTACGTTTAAGACTGTTAACTGATTACATACATGAATTCACTCAAGTAATTTTGCTGCATAGTTTTCAATGCGATTTCGTTCTTTATTACACTGTCTGATATATAGTGCACTGTCTGCTTTTTCTAAGTGGACCACAGGATTTCCTGGAACTTGTGTTTAAAGTAGAAATAAAAATAAGCTAATTTCCTGAAGCTTATAAATAGGTATTTTATTCAGTGGGCTTCAAAATGATATGTTGCACTTCTTTACGCCTAGATTACTAGTGATGATTTAGAATACTATTACATTTTATTTCATTGCAAATAAGTGAATTTTCATCAGGACTGATTGATTTAGACACTGGAAGTGTTTGCTAATTTCCTTATTTCAGTTTCATAATGCCAACATTAAACCAGTACAAAAATTAACATTGCAAAGGACTTCATTAAGGCTCTTTGGCGCTTAATATTTTGTTTCAGCTGTCCTCCTAAATGATTTCTACTTTGCAACACATACATTGCTAGTATTCCATGAAAATACACAGCTTCACATAGACGAAAATCAGATAACATAATTAAAAATTTCTGTTTCCTAATTGCTCCATAAAAGCCAAAGTATAAATATTAACAAGAACATATTTTAAATTCCCCAAAAGAAGACTTCAGAAAAAAAGACCTGCCCACTTAATAACATCAGACTTAAGCATTTTACGTATAACAACAGTATTACAACCGCCTCTGAGTAAAAATTACTTTAACATTCCTTTCCTTATTTTATTAGGCATTTTATACTATCTCTCTAGACACTACTCTGTGCTACAAACCCCCTATATAAGCGTGTAACACACTGTACAAATATTCAAAGCTAGAAGCCCTTATTTCAGGATTCCTTGAGGCAAATCCTGATGACCTTATTTCTACAAATAATACCTTCCGTGAGTAAGACAGGATTTGGCTTTAGATGCCAGATACGTTTTTGAATGTTCATCTTCCAGCCCTTGAGAACTGCCCTCCTCTCAAAGCAGATTATTTTATACCTTACAAAAGTTTTAGAAAAGCAGATATAGAACATTTCTGTGAATCCACCACCAAGATGAGTATTTTGCAAAACAAATGATGCAGTTTGCTCATAAAAATTCATTTGCTTAATTTTACTCTTCTGATATTCACAGTGAAGTACAAGGATATGTGCACGACCTCAGGGATGATTTACCTCCTCTGTTAGGCATTGAAACAATGAATGTGCTTGAAGCAGGTTCTACAAAGAGTATATGTACTCCAAGTAACATTACTATTAACCTGCAGCAAAACTCCCTTTGTTTCTTCACAAAAGGCAAAGCAGAAAAACCTCTAGGTTTTGAATCCATGCTGAGATTCAAAACCTGGTTTTGATGAGACAGCCTTTGCCTATATGGACTGCAGGAGCCCACAGCAGGCAATGACCAAACGAGAACACATCTGAGTCTGTTTCAGTACTGAAGCAATAAGGCTTTTCCCTTTTTTTTTTTCCTTAATTATCTTTAACAAATAACAGATTATTTAATTTCAGAAGAACATATTGGGAGTGACTGTTAAAATAAAAAGGACAGTAATCCAAGGCCTTTTTTCTCTTTTTTTTTTTTTCCCTCCAAAAACGTGGCTTCAATGCGGAAAATATCTTAAATATAAAAGTAACATGATAGTCACAATGTCAATTTAAAACCCAATTGGGATTAAAATGCTGAGGTGAGATCTTGAAAAACTTTAGAATTTCATATTTTGAACTCGAGAGAATGCCCATGGAGCTAAGATAAAGAACTACAGGAACCTATAGTACCCACCAGTGAATATCTTCCCCACATAGACTTTTACAGATTGTTTCAGAATTACTGCAGGAAGACCAGCATTCTCTATGGTACACCTGTGGGATTATTTCAGAGGTGCATGAAGAATTTATCACTATTTCTCAAGTGTACATGTAGGGGTTTTTTAAACGCATAATAAACATGGCAGATAGTGAGGGCTTAGTGTGGCAGTCTGACAGAACAAAACATTACTTTCCTAGGAAGATTTATGTTCCATAAATCCACAAAAATGTTTTGTGCAGATCAGCTATGTTATAGTTAAAGACTCAAACACAAATTTATGCACGTGTCCACCCACCCAATGAGTAGTGCCCACTTCTACTGGTACATAATGGGGAAAAAAATCAAGGCATTACATTCTCATCTGCCTGAGCTTATCAATGATGCAGTGTCAACTTCTTCTGTTGTTGAAGTAATACATTCCAGAAGAACAAGGAAGTCTTTCGTGATAGCACATGAATATAATAGAAATAAACAACAAATGCACCAAAACACTATTTGAATGACCTACCTTACTTTGAAAAAAGGTTCCAATTAGTTAGGTAAATATATTGTATAGGTGAATTCCTGGCTTCAGTGAAGTCAATGGCTATTGGAATCAGGATCTCTTCCTGATGTTCTCCTACAAGCCCCAAAGCCTGATCTTGCAAATACACAAGATGGTTTAATTTTATTCACATGATAGATTATTTCCATGTAAACAACCTATCACAGTTTGCAGAATCAGGCTCTTAAATATGTATTTTTACTAGTATAGTTACAGATTTATATCTAGTAATGGGCATTAATGGATTAAAAAGAACAAATCATAACTCAAGGTGCATCAAGACTTCTTTGACTTCCATAGGAGCAAGTAAACATTAACTTCCTTATCCATGGCAATTACAACTTCTTACAGATTCTTGTGCAGTTTTGTTAGGATAAAATTCTCACACTTCTGCTCTAGATATTTTTTCCCTCAAAATGAATGCATTACGTAAAGGTCAGTGCCAGTGAATACTTGGGGTTTTTTAATTGTATTTCTTCTGGGAGGCAGAAGGCGGCAATAAATAGACACAATTAGAAAACACAAATGTTCTTTGCAAGACAAATTTCAGGACTAACACAAGCTGGCAGAAGCATTAACATTCATTTTTAAAGCTGATAGTTCTTCATTCTAGAGTGTCCACCTGCAGCATTACAGATTTGATGTAAATCAGCTGCAGTGGCTAACTAGCCTGAATACAGCAGGTTACTCATAGCTATTAACATTTATCTTAGGCTCTGTAAAAACATACATTTTTTTATAGCCTAAAGATACATTAATTCCTGTACATACTACTCATTTTCCCTACCGCTAGAGAAAATTTAGTTTTAAGGGTTTACAGTAAACAGGAACATGACAGGTCAAATTTAGGTCACTTTAAGAACTAATTCCCTGATTTCACTGTGATTTATGTGACAGCAAAAGTGAAGTCAGTGGTATTTGGCTGTGGTACAGAAAGACAAGAATGATCTTGTTCATCCAAATGAACTGCAAGGAGTCAGAATGGAATTACTGAAATTACAGACTGTAACTACTAAAAACATATTATGAAGTTACCATGCTTATGTAAAGAAGCTAAATGTAATTACAAAAATTCTATTCAGCCCAAGTATTAACATTAATATCTTTCATAAACTCTTCTGTGAAGATTTAATCATTATTGATCAAGACCTCAGTGCTTCACTCGTTCCAGAAAACACTATTTCCAGCAGAAGAGACTCCTTAAATCAAACTTCAGGTTTTGGTGCAGAGTCAGAATGCCACCTTCCAGACTGCTAACCTCAGTTCCTATGGCAAATGACATTTCCCTTTTTAATCTTCGACCAAACCACCCAAAAACCTACTTCCAGCCGGCTTATGAGTCACACTAAGCTTCAACTTAACAAAGAAAAGTTGGATATATTTGAGAGTATTCAGTCCATTGCTTTTTCATGATATTTTGACTAACTGGAATTATTTTAATGTAATATGATAAAAACCTGATAAAAATAACACCTCAACTGGTTACACATTCCCAATTAATAAGTCATAAACAGCCATTTTATATTCACTGATTAGCATGATGTATGTTCCTGATCACATTTTTGTTAAACTTAGGTGTCAGCTTTTCCATATGTCCCTTCTGGAGGTCTGTAGTACTTTGGGAAAGCCATCAGCTGTATCATGTTGAATGCATACTTTCTGCATTTGACATTCTTCAGTACATTTTCTATGCGGCATCCTTCTCTAGTGAAAGGGGGAAAAAGTACAACTTCATGAAACACAGAATAAATAAATATGCTTTATTTGTTCATTGCAGAGTTTCAGCAACAGTTGAAGTAAAAATAACAAAGATTCAACTCTACATTTTTGTTTTCCACAAGTGATGATACATCTTACAAAATTAAATCCAAGGCCAGGCCCAGTACAGTTATTGCCCTCAGAAATAGATGATCAGATTTTTTTTTCTCTCCTAATATATTTGCCCTTGAGGTTTAAAGTTTAGTAAAAAAAAAAATTAAATATTTTAATCATACATTTTGTTCTAATTCCAGAAATATATTTGCTTTTTAAACCTTCTTATACTTTTTTCAAATTGTTTCCTATATACGTGAGAATACACATTGCCCTAAAAATGCGTATTCTAGGAATAAGGCATTTTGTTAAGTCTGGCCCTAGAGATTTGTGAAGGAAAGTTTCATCTCTGCTTCATTTCCCATATGTTCAGCTTTGCAATGAAAAAAAAACAAAAAAGAAGAAAGAAAGAGAGAATGGCTTTTCCAAGAGCCCAATCCAACTCTCTGCTTTATAAAGGAAGGACGTTTGTTCACATACAGTACAAAAGTCACAAGTGCCAAAGTGGTGCATCAAGACATAAACAGGACTTTGTTAAAAAGAATATAAAAGCGTCTTGAAAGCAAAAGCAACTAAAGCAACAATTACAAACAGGTTAATATCATTACAAAACAGAACTTACTCTATTCCATTTAGTTACTTGACAGAAAAGGGTTAGTTGTAGCAAAGTAATAACCATTTGATAAACAAAAAGGATCCCATCAGCTAATAACAATGAAAATAACACAATGAAAGTTAAGTCTCACAAACCACCACCCTGTTAATATTTGTCTAGGAGTTAGTTTGTGCTGTGCAAATTAATTTTTAATTTTTTTTTTTTTTGTCAGACTAATTACTCTGGAAAGAGGGGTTCAAGCATTCAGGATTCCACACCTTCTTGTATACAGTGACAGCATTGTAAGTGGGCTTTCTTTGAGATAATTACAGTGGGAAAGCTTTACCATGAACAGAAAGAGCAAATCAATTCACTCAATGCATAGTATACTTCTTAGAGTTCAGAAAAAAAAAAAACCAAACAAAAACACAGTACATTTCAGACAGTTGTATCTTAAAGATGAATCCTTGGGGTCTGAGACTGTAGAAATGTTACAGCATAATTCTTTTTCTAGAGTTAGTTTGTTGCTGTTTGTAGAAAAGAAAGGAACACAAGTGAAGTTTATTGATATTTGGCTAATAGCAAAGCAAGACTTAAAATAAGCCACACAACCAGCAAGTGTGAGCTGACAAGCAGCAAGGCGACAGGATAGAAGTGTCGAGAAGTTGGCTTGTTATCAGTTAGACAGCCTGTTTCGGGATCATCCGATTCATTCAGTGCTCCCTGGGTTTGTCTGCTGTTAAACAGGGGAAGTTAGGAACAAACAGAACAGCATTTAAACAGCAAAGAAAGCCAACACGTAGGTATTTTGACAAAGAGAAACTTTACAGCCATTGTGATGAGATAGATTTATCTTAAGTACTTCCAACATATTTATTGTTTTCTACAGCTGACCTGGGAAGCACGATGACTAGGTGGTTAATTTGTTATTAAGCCTGGTAGGTGCCTCGGAGGAGTACTCACAAGTTAACATTAAGTAACTTATGAGATGAACTATACTATCACTAACATGAACACACACACCCGAACAGAAATGAAATAAGGAATTAAAAAAAAAAATCGTTAAGGAAGCAAAGAAAAAAAGATCATGAATATGTCACAATGCAACACTGATAAAATAGTGTCTCCGTGGTCTTCAAAGGTTTTTCAGTCCTGCTTCGCTATCCATTAGGAAATAGACAGGCAGAAATAGAAAGGGCACATGCTCTTTTTTGAAAGAATTAACAACTATTCTAAAATAGTTTTTAATAATGGTAAATAGACTTCTTCAAAAATTCATCAGTACTGGTGACTCAGTTTTGAAGCCAACAGCAGTTCCTTTTATTTAAAGGCTCACACCTACATTCCTGTAAGAAAATGACCTTGTACCTTGTTCAGTCAACTTAGCTAGGAACTAGGCTGCTTACAGCAACGGTCTACCAAATCACCGGATGCTGGGCGGACACTTTCCCACCAGCGCAGCAGGGATACTTGCAAACCACTTGCCAGTCTTTTCTATTGCAGTCTTTGTAGCTTCTCTATGAGTAGAATTATGCATACTTCAACCATACCTCTTCAATCCCTCTGACCTTAATCCTATTTGCATACACTCGGGAGTCCTGTTTATCGACTGCCTTTGGGCAGTAAGGACTGAAAAGATTTTTATTCTTCTATTTACTCTGAGTATTCTGGGATGAAAAGAAAACTTGCCATTTTTCTTTGTGGACTTAAACTTATGTTTTATGTTGTTAATATCAGATTAAAACACTGCTTTTTTGAAAGCACATGTCCCAAGTATGCCATTTTTTCAAGAAAGAAGATGCTGGCAGACCATACAGAGGCAATAGGACTGTAAAGGTAGTATCACACAGCCCCAGGTAAAACGAGACGGGTGCATCGAAGACAGCAGCAGTCACTGCATCTTACCAAAAGCCTGCCTTACTGACTCGCCTGTTAAAAGGCAATGTTGAGTTTCCTGAGCCTGGACAGCAAGAGAGGTGTAAGAACTGCAATTACAGGTGGGATCCTAGGAAAGACGCTGATCAAAACTATTCCTTGCACAATTTTCCTTTTAAAGAAGCCTTCCAAAATAAGTTCTTAATTTCTTTCTTTGCTTTGAACATTCAATCTGTATGTTACGCTAGTAAAGAGGACAACCCATACCATTTAAAATAGCAAAATGAAAGATAAAAAGTAAAATCCCCAATATTTGAATCTAGGTCAAAGCAATTACTGGTGTCAGCATGTTTGCTGCTTTTGATCTGTAGTTTTCAAGCGTCCATGGATAGAATTTGGACAGAACTCAAAAAGTATTTTAGACAAAATCCTCTCAAACTGTCAAGGAGTGAAGCTAACTGACTGCTATGCTGACTTTGTCAACACCACGGCTTACACCGAAATAAATAATTCTGTGCTCTGTATCAGATCACTCCAGTTAATGCCTTTGTCCTAGGGTCCACTCCCAGAACTTCCTTCCTCCTCTTCTCACAGTGATAACGTTACCATTTGTGAGCAGTTGTGAGGACTAAAGGTATTGTTCTTTGTCAATTTTCTCCTTTATCATGTATTTCTACCTACTTTTAAAAACATGCTGATTGCTGGTTTTCCTTTTCCTTTCTTAATCTCTACAGGATTCCACAAGTCTGCCTCTTTGACCCCTTTTGCACTGTCCCCTCACCCCTTTTCTACTCTTTATCTTGAGCCAGCTGGTTTCAGCCTAACCCCACTATGCCCACAATTGAGAGCCATAGCTCAACCCTCACAGTCTCATTTATTCTTTCCCAGTCAGAACCCCGGTGCTTTCAGACTGTCCTGCGTGTCTTCCACCACAGACTTCACATGTGCACCTATGGCAGAGCGGATGCAGAGACCAAACTCTTTTTGTCTCCGAAAAGATCCATCTAGGCAGCAATGAAGTTCAGCATTCGGTAAGTTTGCACAGCCACTGCATTAGCCACTGTTGGCTACTTCATTCCGGAGAGCCTTCGCTTTGCATGCCGGTAGTTTATTCTAAGCAGGCTCAGCTACACGCTTGCAGGCTGCCCCTACAGGGATGAACCCTCCTACTCCTGTGGTGTGCCTTGCTCTGGTTTGCTCCACATCTCATCAACAGTGTGGCTGTCTTTTATCTATGTTGCTACAAGTCCCATTAGCATCGGTGAGATTTATGCAGATGTAATGATGGAAATACAGATAAAAGCCATTTGTTCTATTATTTTTTTTTTCTTCAATAGAAAAATCTACGGTACATTTGTTCTTTGATATGCTGAAAAGAATGATCAGTGTCTTTCAACATAAAAAGTCCTATCTTCCCCCCAGGAAAACCACAGTGAACAGTTGATGCACAGGGACTTCTGTTCCACAAATTAGTCACATCATTCTATGCATGATTCAATAAGACATCCTCAAAATAGAACAAGAAGATCCAACTCCATTATTAGCTACCTAGGAACAGGCTGAGCAGAATACCTAAACATGCTTTTAATTTAAGAGGAATATTTGATCACCGTCAGATGCCTTGCTAAGCTCTGCTAATACTTTTCAATGCACTGCAATGACAATGTTTCTAACACCTCTTGAAGTGTTCTCCACGGTGACTGATGTATCTAGTTAAACAAAGTGAGGCCCTACACTCAGCTGTCTGTTAGCAACGTGACAACACTGCTTCCCCTGGCTCATGAAAACCTGAAGAAGTTTCACCGCAAACAGCATGAATCCAGCTGGTGCCATGTCAGCTGGATTTATTGGCTTCTGACTCAGGCTCAGCACAACCATAACAGTGATATCTGACCCTATAACAGTGTGAAGGTATAGCCCTAGTTTTGGATATTCTCTCCATCACAAACCATACTCAAACAGCTCTGAAGTCACACTAAAGGGAAGGAAGATGACTCCCAAAATATCCAGCAAACTTCTATTTCACATACAGACACAATTTTAAGAGGAATAGTGAAAGCGTCTACCGTTAACATCTGAGGACACAAACACCTCTCTAACTTATAGTACTATTTTTATTCATTTACTTTCAAATTGTTCATTTGAGGCTTACAACACAGCACAAACATCGTAACAGCCAAGGGTGCTGTGAGTTTAACGATGACATAACTATTTCGGTCTGCCTTCTATCTCACTTGGTGTTTTATCATCTTAAATTCCTATTGGGATAATGCTGCATGCCTATCAAATGAGACAAAGGAAACCAGCAGTTATTTTCTGTTGTTTTTAAATTCAGATGATAAATTGTTTGGACCTCTAAGCAGTGGAGCAGAGACAATGAAAATGGTGTGAGGAAAAAAAGAAGCCTCTCAAGAGGCCTTATAAAGTCAAGCACACATATGAGGGCACATTCTGGCTTTTGATTATCCATCACACTGACATGCCTGTGCAGGGTTTTTGGAGGAGATGCATTTTAACACTTTGCAATATATGCTTCTTGTTAGAACTTTTCCAGCTCCAAGTATTCATGATACTGGAAATGCTAAGTTGTCCTGAAGCGGTGCATCAGGTAAAATAGATAGGCAGCTTTCTATCAACACAAGGATCCTGTATGCTAGCAGCGACTTCAGTCTGAATTCATGTCTAATAGCGCATGTACTTTGGGGGAACCTTCCTTTTTAGCAGACTCAAGCAAGCAGTTTTTGGGCCTGCTGGGTTTTTCTTGTCAAAATCCAGTGCTGACACAGAAAAATGGCAAAAGTGAGATGCTCCTCTTTAATTCCATCCAACAATAGCAACACAGACATTTCTTCCAATAGAAGGGATTGCTAACAGTTCTCAATCTTACACAATTTTGCTTATCTACCCTTTTTTTTTTGTGATGACTATCACAACCCAGAACTTTCAAGCAGCAGCTTCTCTAAAGAGTGTTTTCAGTCCTCTCAAAGATTGTGAACAGAATACTGTCTGCTTGCCTTTCTTTTTCTTATCAAAAAATAAGTAGTTTTTGGAGTGAAAGCAGCTCTATTTCGGCATTGTACATGTCACTGTGATTCACTGAAATGCTTCAGAGAAAAATCAACTGTTTTAACATGCAGCACTACAGTTCTAGAAGGTAGCCTTAACTTTTTCAAAGGGGAAAGATGGGATTCTTGTGAACTATGAAGATGTTGCGTTATAACGTTCAGAAGAATAAAACGTGACTAAGAAGGAAATAAACACATTTCAGCCTAGTTCTGGAGGACTGCTGATTCAGAGCAGAACTCAGATAAAACATATATAGGAATATTAGGCAACAATCCTTTATGTTGAAGGATAAAGTTGATATAATAAAACCTCCAACAATTTGTAAAAAATAAAAAGTTTTCTGCATGGTTTCAAGAAGATACATACAGGAAAGGAACCATCAGAGATTTTCTTTATCAGTGATCTTTACAATAATTATTTTTCTGATGCATATTGATGTCAATAACTTAAAAATTTTTCCTCAAATTTAGATAGTATTAAAGAAAGTAAAAGATGCTAGAAATAAATTTTTGGCTGATTATTAATCTCTACTCTGGTTCAAAACAAACAACTGGCAATACTCAAACTGACAAGCAGTCTCAGATCTAAGAACACTGATGAATTCAGTTAGTGAGTTGGAGGCAGCTGCTGTTTAAACACTCACCAACAATACAACCAACCTATTGCGTTAATCAACTTGTCACACCAACTGCTATCTTTTTGTTTTACCTTTTGTACTGCAATTATTTCCCTATTCTTTTTGCTTTTGCCAGTATCCTCTATTTCCCTACTCTCTTCTCTCCCTTGTTTGGTTATAACACATTATTTTTCAAATGCCATTATTTAGGAAATAAAAAAGAGAGCACATCATATAACACGAGGCTTGTCCACGCAGCAGATTCATGACGTAGCCATGATGACATGACAGCTAGATCTTGAAGAACAGTTAATATACAGTAATACAGTATTTTCCACTCAAAGCTATAGCACTGTTACTATGGGTTCTCAGTCTGTCTAGAGAAAAGATTCCATTTTGAGGAGCTGGCCAGAAACAGCAGGGTGCTGGAAGCTCAGCTAAGGTAATGGTACAGATCATGGGCAGACCATAGTGGTTTGGTAAGGAGCAACAGACTGTCTTGCAGTAGTACTTAATAAGAGGCCAGGAGACGTTTGGTTTCTGTGCACACAACCACATCCTGGAAAACCCTGTTGTCTTATGCGACTGCATTGACAGACGTGGATTCTTTGGAAGAAATGGTGAAGTAAAAATTCAGTTTACATGGTTGCTCTTTTTTCCTCTGCTGTGTACATGTTCTCATTGAAGCCAAACTAATTTTAAATGTCCAAATTCCCCACCGATTTTATCAGCTAAGCTGTTTTTGAATTTCCTGGGCAAGTGAAAGAGAAGCACGGCCCGTACCTGAGGGCAACAAAGCACCACTCACTCCTGCTTTGGGCTATGGAAACAGCTCCCTACAATCCTACTCTGCAGCATCCTTTCCAAAGGATGTGGAGACTTATAGATTGAACCAGGTATTCCCTATTTATTAACTGATTGTACGGCTCTTCTAGATTAAGAGGAAGACATTAAGTTAATTCTGAGATTAAATTTAGGAAAATATGTATACTTAAGATCAAAAAAAAGCACAAAAGCACATACTCATCTATTGTTTACTAGTGTGTAATATAAAACATCAGAGCACTAGTTGCTTGTTTACATGATTATAGTTTAATAATAACAAAAATAGTTCCCAAATTAGGTATTTTGTTATTTACCAAAATCAGAGAATATAGGTAGAACTCGATTATTGTTCGGCATAAAATCAATTTCCTGAAAACACAGTACAGGTTAACCAAGACCTATTCATGACCTCAGACCATACCTGACAGTTTCAGCTCAAGAAGGGGCAAGATCTAAGAGAAATATTTTGACTGCTACTTTATGAATTCAATTTTTGTTTCAATATTGTCCTACGTTAGGGAAAGTCAAAGAAAAAACACTGAAATATTAAATGCTTCGTTAAACATTTTTAGTTTGTTTAGACAGCGTTTCAGGCAGATCTGGAAAACACAAAAATTTCCAGTTTAGTTCAATCTGTTCCAAAATTGTTGGCTCACCAAAGAGCAAAACCCCTACTGTTTGTCCTTGTTTTCTTTTAACATACCAATAACTCTGAAGAATAGGTGAAAGGGCAGCTTCAAGCTTTACATCTAACATGCACAAAACATGTTATTTGATAATATACATCCCCATCAGTGCTAATCTCAGCACTTCAGAAATCTCTGCTGATTGCAGAAGAATTAATATTTTCCTTTGTGACTGATACAGAATACCTGCAAGAATGTTTTCTTCCCCCAACCTTAAAGAGTAACTATGTGGTAAAATAATAACATTGACAAAACTCATACAGGGAAAAGATAATAAAATTAAACAAAACATTTCAGTTAGAATCACAACCTGTCTTCCTTACTGCTGCTTTTCAGACACCTACATCAGCAGTTCAAGCCCACCCTCCAGCAGCTCCCCACTGCTGCAGCCAAACAGCAAAATTAAGTTCACATTATGTGCCTATGTTCCCTTATCTGCCAAAAGGGATTGCTGACCACAGGCCACCACGTGCGAGAAGTCCCTTGCTTATGTCAACTCCCAGACTGCCCAGGAACCACCCAGGAGAGTGCTAAAAAATCAGCCCAAGTTGTGCCAGGAAACATTTAATAATTTCACTGCATAAAATCGCTGAGATCATGTCCGAGAAACATTCCCCAGCGGTTTTTAATTTCCAAGAACGGGCAGAGGCTTCAAGTCCTGCAAAGTCATTCTGGTAACTGTGAGAGATTAGCTTTAGAACTGAAAAGTGAGGGCTTTGCAGGAGAGATTCTTCTTTACCTGCCAGGTCAGCCGAGTGGTTTTTGAAACATGATTTTCACCTCTATTAATCTCCAAGCAAAGAATTTGCTGTTTCATTCTACTATTTACCAATACTGCTGTGCAGTATTACACATCAGTTCTACAAAGATTTCTCTTTTTATGAAAAAAAATCATGGTTCTAATAATCTTCCCAGACACTCTTCTATAGAAAAGTATTAGGATTACATATATGGGAAACTCTCAGAACAAACCTCTCTTGCAAAGTTTTAACTTAAATCCAATGTGCAACCAATATTAAAGCGAATGTGATCAAGGTCTTTGTGCAGGAAAATGACCAAACAAAAACCCACAACCAACCCAGAAGCCAAATTGCAGAATTCTTAGTGATATGAGCATGTGTGAAATGATAACGACGACATCCTTTAAGTTCTGAACATACAGGAAATTTCCCTTCCATAAGGTTATGGCACTAGTATAATCAGCCAGTGAGTCACACTTATTTCCAGGCTGTTTCTGTCATAGCAAGGGATTTTTACCGAGGATGTGATTATCCAGTTAGCTCACATAGCGCAGTGAAACATAAACCCATGATAAATTCTCTCTTTCAGATGTCTAATCAGGTTTTAAATACTTTGTTGACCATGAAAAATCTTCATGAATCATCCCTTTTACTTTGGTAAAGATTTTTTTAGCCTTTTTTTTTTTTTTGTCTCCCATGGTGAGGACAAGTGGCAAAGCTGATTTAAGAGGCAGAAGAGGTTTGCTGTACAACTGAACTGTCATGTATGAAGAATTGTGCTAAAAATCTGACATTAATTTCCAGATGTTCAAAGCTATGGGTAGGAGGACAAAATTAAGGACAGAGAGAACTGTTGGTGTAAACAGAGGATCACTTAATCTATGCTGCATTTGTAATTCAGGACATTTTAAGTGAGGGGGGTGTTGAACAGCAGTAAGTATAAATTTGTGTATTGTAACTTAGTGTTCTATACCTGCAACTTCAGTATGGGATATACAGAAAGAGGAACATGACTGCTTCAGACTAATGACACCAATTCACATAATCTCTTCATGGGATTCTTCCATTTCAAGTAAATAATGCCGGTTCACTAATTACTTTCAACCAACATACTGATGACTGGTTTTTTTCAAAAGCACATTAGCAGTTTGAGATCTGATCTGTTCTGATCCCAGCAGTTCTTTGAGCACTAGTACCACACACAGTATGTGGGTGTATTTATGCAAGGAGAGTTAGTGCACATACAGATCCTCTCTGCATAGACCTAAACCTGATTTTAGCTGGTGCACAAGTGCTGGTATCAGGAGCACTAAACACAGCAAAGCAAGCTCTCCTACTCAGGCTAGGTAGGTGGCTAACCAAAATGATCTCCCAAAACCACACAGGCTGGGATGCAGATTGTAGCAATCCAGAGGTGACACCCCAACAGTCCTATCAATAAACCACCACCTCTTTTCTTTAATAGGTTGATTTTAGCCATAACTAGGAGAGTTTTATAAAATGCAGGCAACATCCTATTCGAACCCCAAATGCCCTACCTTTTCCATCCACTTCCTTCAGAACAAATGATAGGGCCAAGCTGCAATTTTCATGAAGTGCCTTGAAAGCGTTGTCCTTTCTGGTAACAGGTAACATGTAGAGACTCTGAAGAACAAAGCCTTTCTATGGGAAATTAAGAGAGTGGATGTGACTGTTTTCTCTCTCCTTATTTTGGTTTAGCATCAATTTAGAGGATGGCCAAAGTTTTCTGGAGCCTGTTCTCAGAAGGAAGTACTTTTTTTTTCCCCAAGCACCCAGGAGGAGGACTGAAGCTGAAATCTTTTAAATAATCTATTTGTATATTTTCAAAACATTTTCTCTTTGTTGCCACTACTTATATTTGGAAGGAAATTTTCATGTAGAATGCTGCAAGTGTCTCAGTAAGTTTCAGACATATCCTTCTAGCTCCCTTCATCGTATCTCAAAAAGTGAGTATTAGCACAGACCATCACTTTTTAAGCAAAAATAGCACTGCACTGATGGGGAGAGTGAAGAGACGAAAACCCATACAGCTTTGCTCCTATAATCTCCAGAAAAAATGACCTTTTGAAGATTTGCAATCACTATAGACTAAAGATCGGATAAACAGTGCATTTACCTCCTGCATCTCTAAGCCTTTGCTAGCAGCAAGGAGTAAACAAACAAATTATAACACAGGAGCAAATATCTTTCTCTCTATAATAATGCTACGTTTTCCTTACTGTTACAAAGAAATGAAGGGCATGGCTTGGCTCAGTGCAGTCACAGTAATTCATAGTTTGCCAAAGATGAAAGATGCAGCTCTCAGGATATGCTCTACGAACTACCTTCAGGACTCCTTGAACAGCAAAAAAAAGATTTCACTCCACTGGCAGTATCACTTAATGATGAGGTAAGTCATTGACAGATACAAAAAATGCTGATTTACTTCTTGACCTGGATTGAACTATCGGATACATACTATTTTTTTTAAATCATTTTTTTCTTTATTGTAGACTGTACTCTCAAACGCACAATCAAAAGTGAGGAAACTCTCACCAGAGTTATCACCACAACGCCTTGGGAACTGCAGCTTGCAAAAAGCTACAGAAATCTGCCAATTCCTGCAACTTTGGAGTCTCCGGGATAGAGATATCAAAGAACCAATGTCCCCCAAGCACATCCGCAGCAAGCTGCAGATGGAAGCAGAAAGCAGTACAGCAGTGGGGCTTTCCACTAATGGTGGTAATTGCCATCACCTACAAGTAAGCAGAATGTACACCACTTTAAAAATGCTCATAACTGAGGAAAAGCGGGTGTTCTACTACGAAAATTCCAAAGCATGCAACATAAAATTGGAAACATCCAAGATATTCTGGGAAACTTACCCACCTATAATCTATTAATATTTTCTTCTGAAGAAGCAGCACCAGAAGCAATGTTTGAGTATTTCCCTCCTTTCTTCCCCAGGATGGGAGACAGAAGGCAGCAGGAGGGTATAAATCTTCCCTCACTGAGGAGAGTTACATCTGTCTACAGTGTGTTTTTCTACTCTATTATGTATGCTGGTTATTTTGCATGCTGGAAGGAAAACGGTTAAGAAACATTTCAGTAAGATATCATCTCGTGGTGCTCCCACTTTAGATAAACACTGCACCAATTTTCCAGAAAAACCTTGTCTTTTTCTTTAATCACTAAGAAAAACACTAACACTTATTCACATGCTTACAGTGTTCGGCTTGAGTAATTGTGAGCCAGAGGCCAAGTGGTCAAACAGAAAAATCTACAGCGCAGCCAGAAAGCACACAGGTTGTTAATTAGAAACACTTCATCCTCCCCGAACACCTATTGCAATAGCAGGCCTTAAGGAACTCTGCTTCCCTTTTAATTTCTAATAAGTGCTAATGCCCTTCAATTATCTCGTAACATATCCCACGTTAACCTCCTGGGAACATACCGCCTTTCTGGGCCTGGTGAGAATCGTCAGCGCTCGCATTCCTCTCTAGCCCTTGCTGGTGGCCAGTGAACTACGACAAAGCACAGCTGTCTACTCCAGCCTGAGCGGGCTGCTGCTCTCCTCAACTTTTGGTTAATAGTGCGTTGCTGTGGCAGCTGGACAGCACTTACAGGCCAGTAACTAAACAAACCAGCTTTTTAGCATACATTGGCTGCACTGGTAAGAACACAACAGAGACCAAGACTTTTAAACTGCTTAAATTATCTTCTGCCATGAACGCAAATATATATGGACAGGTACGCAACGTTCTTTTTTATAAGATCTCAACCATTCTCACAGTTTTACTGTCAATTAACCTTCACTAAAAACTAAATCAGCTTCACATCATCTCACCGGAGCCCAGCCAACATATGGAAAGGATGCTGGAATGACGCCTGTCTCATTATATTAGTATTTATTTCTGTGTTAGTTAAAAATAAATTCTGCACTGTTCTATTAATGCGCTGCTAATGACAGCTTAAATAAAATCAATAAAAGACAAAAGCTGCAATTAAACAGCAAAAGTAATTTTTAAAAATTATCCCTGCCAAGCTACAGATGTCTTTTGATACCTCATTAATATACATGGGACAGTGCTGTCTTGTGCACTGTTTATGTACCACTAGGTTAATAACATCCTTCCTACTCTCTTACAACATTGTTAAAGCAAACAAGCAGCAGAAATGCTCTAAACTACCTTTGTTCAGTTTTTCTCTTTGCATGAACACTTCAGGATGGCAGATATGAGATTCAAACACAGCTAACGGCACGTGAGTGCAGGCCAGCAACTGCTCTTGTCAGACGAGTACGTACATCAGAGCAGACAGAATATTTGGTGCATGAAATAATAAATGACATTTTCCCAGGTATAGTACCTAGTAATGAAATACATGCAGCACACTGTAGAGAATTTAAACTGCAATAATCCATCTTAAGATGGAATTACTCACAGCTAATGGGAATCTCAGTGGAAAAATGACAGTTTTGCATTGGCCCAGTAATGTTCTCTCGAGTTCAGAATAATTAACAAGCGAAGAAGTAACAGACAACCTAAGGGCAAGGAGTCATCTACCAATCATTTACTTCTCTAAAGAGGAGATATTTTATTTAGAAAGCATCCTCTCCTGCCCATTCATTCAAATGATCAGCTGCATATTTTCACTAAGAAATATTAGCTATAAATAAGCTCTTTTTCAAAAATAAAAACATCAAATCACAACGGTAGAAAAACATTTACTGAAACACTGAAAAGGTTTATGAAAAAACAACTTTTACACATCTATCTACTTAAAATGGCTAAATACTTGCAGAAATCACAGTGTTCCCAAAATTACGTAAGCTAAAGTAACTTTGTGTCCACATGAGCTATCAAATTAAAATGTTTATATTTTAAAAAATTATATAAATAGCAATTTAGGATAATGGCACTTTAAGTACATTGCTTAACGGTTACTGCTCTCTATATAACCAAGGAAACTAACAAAAGTGGACTTCTACCCCCAAAATATAAAAACATGCAGTGGTTACTTTATCCTGCAAACTAAGTACCTAAACAAAGGAAGCAGCCCAAATATTGCAGCAGCTGAAGGTGAAATAGCAATTTAACAGTGCACTTTTAACTTTTACTTTTTTTAAAAAAAAAAAAAAAACAACTTCTATCTTCCCTAATCCCATGATAATAAATAAATTGGTGTCTAGTGACAAATTTATGTTTAAAACACAACAGGAAGAGTGCTGATGCCAGCCAGAAAAATCTCCCCCATGCTAAGTTTTGCCCTCCTAACTTCATTATACCTTCAGTCATGACTAGGATAACTACAAAATATATGTCCATATCTGCTCCAAATCCTTCAAAAGGCAACACGTTGTATACTCCCTAAGCTGGAGTGGCAAGTCTTTAGGTGCCAAATCCATACAGCTCAGGGTTCCTATATGTCTACAAAACATCCACAGGATGATTCAGAGCCCCTAAATCAGGTAGTTAACCATCCTCCAAGGTCTCTACTGGGAACATGAATTCTTAACCTAGACATTCATACAACACATATCTTAAGTTTTATGATAGAAACAGCTTGATTACGAGCATCGCACTGAATTCAATGGGCTTTGGGAAAAAAAACATCTCCAATGGTTAATTGCCCGATGTTTTTTTCCTCCCCATCTTTACAGAGCTTTATGATCTCCAGCCCATACTTGTGCTACTGCTGCTTCACGTACAAAATGAACTACACAACCCTTGGATTTTCTTTCCAGCACCATAAACACAGTCAAACACGATGGCTAACAACATAAACTTTCAAGCTCACTTGACTACAGACTATTTCTAAAGGACAGTCTTGATTTTTCTTTGTAATGTGAATAAAGGAAAAAAAAATTGAGGAAGTAATTGTCTGGTTTTGGCTATGTTACAACGTGGTACAGAACATTAAGCTTTGCAACAAGATTAAATGGCTTTTCATTTCTCTTTTGGCATTCCATACTCAATGGAGTATGGATAGCAAGTTTAAAGTTTTATTTTTGCCATAAAAGATCATTTGACTTTTTCCTCTCCACTGTATTATGTATTTCATTTAATAAACTTTATAATTAAGAAAACCCTACTAAAAACACTTCTCTATTCAAGGATTACAATTCAGGGGGGTTCATTTAGTTCCATTAGTTTTAACATCTGTGTTTTAAGTTGCAGATAGTTTGAAAAGTAGCTATTGAGGTAATACATAGCTTCATTTACAAAGGAAATGGGATGCTTAATGCACTTTGTAATGCAGTAATAACAAAGTGGGAGTATTTGCATAAAGCAGCCCACCCTAATAGCAGGTGTTGGTCCTGTCTGGCAAAAGGTCTTTTGACTTCTGCAAGCCCACTGCAGGCTCCTTATTCCATCTGGATATATATTACCATAGAGATCAGTGAAGTCCACGCTACGGAAAGCCACATTTGGGAAGGTTTGTTACCTCATCTGTGCCTAGAAAAGCTAAATGCCTGGAGAGACTATGCTTTTGAATTTAACTAATTGCGTGGACTGTTAGTGGAGAACAGACTGGCCAGAAAGGATCCATCACAGCATCACAGAGATCTGCATTCCCTTCCGTGCTTGTGATATGGCTGGTGCAGCTGCTTGGAGTGGGGGATAGGACAGGGCCCATCGGGGACCTCTGATGGCAAATGTCCAGCCAGAGTTTGTTGGTGTGGTTCCTTTGACTTTGCTAGAGCTACTCCAGCATTACTTCAGGTAAGCGCTGTTTGTCAGTAAATATATTAAACGTATGTGGCACAAACCAGTATTCTCTTCTGGTTGGAAGAGACCTTCAAGATCATTGAGTCCAACCATTCACCCTGCACTGCAGGGTCCCTAAACCATGTTGCTCAACACCAAATCCACACGGTTTTTAAACACCTCCAGGGATGGGGACTCTACCACCTCCCTGGGAAGCCTGTTCCAATACCTCACAACCCTCTCTGTAAAGAAATTTTTCCTGATATCTAACCTAAATTTCCCCTGGCGTAACTTGAGGCCATTCCCTCTCGTCCTGTCATGTTATCACCACAGGTCTCACTGGACTGCACAGCTGGCATTGTGAAACACATTCTTGAGTTTTGCTTTCCAATTGGTTTTAATTGGTTTGATCATTCTCTGTTTCAGAGGGTCAATCTCTTTGTCTTACTAACTCATTATTTCCTGGAATTATGACATCATGATAGTCACAACAATTATCTTTTCTCCTTTTGAATATGTATTTAGGTAGATCCGATTCAAACCTCAGAGCTGAATTCCAAATGTTCATACTGTTTTAACTGTAACAGCAAGCAAAGTAGAAAATTTCATTTTTTTAATCAGCTGAAGAGATAAACACTCTCAAAACAGAATCGTGTCTGCAAACTACCTGTACTGTGCCTGAGTGCTTGTATAAGCATGCAGGAGATAATCAAAACTGTGAGTTCAAGTTCATTACCATCTCATTTCAAGTTTTACCTTGGAATTAAACTTAAATTGAGACTGAAATGAGTTTTGTTACCCCTATTGTGCTGCACAGAGGAAGATTCTTTGTGACAGCAGGAAGAACGATTGCCTTTGGGACTGAAAACATGATTGGAGATACCTCTGCCACAAAATAATTCTTAAAAATTCAGCTAAGACTACAAATACCTTTCTAGACTACTACGCTACGTGTTTGCTCAGCATCCTCTTGCCAGAGAATACTTGTTGTCTGAAGTTGAAAAAAAGTGTCTAGAAGTGAGAAAAATGCTACAACGCTCAAGTTTCATTATTCTCCCTGAAACACCAGGAACAAAAACTCTATCACGTTATACAAAGCAACCAAATTTTCCCAGGGCTTCTACCTCAGTAAAATCTTCATCAACAAACACTTTATCTTCACCTGAAGATGGTAAAACAGTGCAGCAAGACAGAACTGGAAGATCTCAAGCCTTTTGACTAAATTTTAATTAGCAGTCAAAGCATGCAAAACAATCAGAAACCACAGTGTTACAGAAATAAATGACTCTAAAAATTGTTTCTTGTGTTGTAAAATTATTTGTGAAGCCTGTAAGCGATTTTTAAAAATTTGTTTCATTAAGTCACATAATAAACCAGCAACATGCGACAAAATGAAATGCACCAATTCCTACATTTGTACGTTTTCTTTGATTAAAATTATGTGCGTGTGCACATTATGCGTTATACCATATAGACCAACATACTCAGAAGGCAACATTTTGCTGTAATGTTGCCTTGTCAAGGCACCACCAAAAGGTGATTTAAAGTCTCTTTAGCCAGAAAAATACTGTACTGACTTTTAACCTACCAGATTAAAATTATACAAATTACAGCCAACCAGACAATAACCTTGGTCACAAAAAAATACTCTAATACTTCCGTAGAGCAAAGTAAGCATGAGGCATAAGGCCATATCCACCCTGAGGCCTTCAGGAAACTACGTAATTTTTCCTTTCAAGAAGGAGCAGAAGGAAGTAAGTTGCAAGGAGAACACAAGCCAGTATTTTACGGAACGCAGTAAGGCAGGTTAATGGGCAAAATCCAATCCTACAGGAGTAAAACGAATACCCCTCTTGGGGTGGTGCCTCTTGGGCCACTTCCACTGCACAAGAGGGACAACAAACAGCATAGCAGTGGTCTTACACTTACTAGCTCACTTTAAGAATGAATCCAAGTAGCATCGTCATGTGGCAAGTGATGTTAATCTGTGTAACAGAAACACCAAACTTTGCTAAAGCAATTGTCTACAAATTTGCTGATAATACCACTGCAGCAGCAAATTTTTATAGAGAAAGACGACACGGGGAGCAACCTTCTCCCTTAGGCAGAAAGGCAGTAAGAAAGCAAGAAAGGACTTTGTTCCGTATGATGTTGAGGGAGGATTATCCCCCAACACTCAGGGAGTATACACACAGTTCGGTAGTGTCCAGGAGGGAAAGAGGCTTAAACTGTGCAGCCAGCACTGCCGCATGCCGTACGGCAGCACGAACCCAAGCAGCAAAAGGGAGTGGGAAAAGAGAATTATTAATGTGCAGAACAGTGTATGTCAGCAAGGCAACAAACCTTATAAGCATTGTTATTGTACCTTCAAGTACAGCAACACAACTTTTACTTAAAATAAACCGGACAATGAGAAGAATCTCTAAAAAAATGCAGATCCAAATTCAATTTCCAACAAAGGACAGGCCTGTGTGGTCATGAATAAGTGACTTGACATCTCGATATCATCCTTCTCCCATTGAAAAGTGAAAAAGATACAAATGCATTTTTTTATCTCATCCTCTGTGTGTCAATTATAGCTTTTTGAGTCAAGAACATTTGTCATTAAGAAGCATTGTCTGCTCAAATCTCAGCTCCTGACCTACTTCTAATAGATTTGACTAGCGATTATTAAACAAGAGGCATTTAGTACACACGCAGCTTACTACGTTAGCAGTTGCTACATGGGCGAGAAAGCAAAGAATACAAGACAAATAAGTAGTAATAAGGTATTAGAAAGTTTCAAAGTTTCACATTTTCCTCACTGAACAAACTTAAGTTATATATTTTTTTATTTTAATATCTTAAATGAGAGAGAAGACATCTTAGAAATATCTAGCAACAAAAACTAGTAGCAACATACAAGTAGGAGAGAGCATCTTCTAAGTGCACACTGATGACAACAAAAGGGGAAAGAGCAAACACTGAACATGTCAAAGACATTTTAAAAACTCACGAATAAATATTCTAACCAGCTAAACTCAGTATTATCAAGGCACGCTCTTCTGGAATTCCAGAATCAATTCATGGCCTTTTGAGAATGAGATGTTACTGTAACTGCTTGGTTTTTAAAGGCACTGTGATACTACTTGGATCATTTCAAAAGAACCAATAATGCCTTTGACAGAGTGCCATTTTAGCCATTTTTTTTGAGCTTTCCTGAGGCGTTCAATGTAACAGCCATTTTATTTACTGAATTAAACTTAGGACAGAGATCATGCCAGTCTTGGTTAAACTAATTGAGCTAAAAAAAAAAAACAAAATAAAACAAAAAAAAAAAAACAAAACCAAACCAAAACAGACTAAAGGCGCTGATTTTTATTTCCTGGCTGAAGTGCATTATGAAAAACATTCCACAATAACCTTCTGTGGACGCTCCCATCTTCTGCTTATCGCACCACCACAAGGCAGTTTGCTGGAAGTTGCTCAGCAAAGCTTTTTGTTGCTGATTACTTTGTATTCTGTAGATACTCCACTGTCAACAGTTATGAATGAGTTATAAACGGATTTAAATTTAAAAATCAACAACTTTGGAGCGCTGAGGAGCGATTTTTGCAAAATGCATATAAAACCCAACATTATTTTGACAGAAATGATACATTTTCATCAGACTTGCCAGTTTACCCAAGACAGAAACTGTTAATGAGATGATCCTAGAGCAAAGTCTTTCTTATAAATATGTAACTATGCAATCAGATAGTTATTCCTTTCTTTTTTTTTAGTAATGTAAACAAGTTCTTCATATCTGACAACGCTGACTGTTGACTGGGGTGGGTCTGTGGCTGAGGAGAAAACATTTATTTCTTTAAAGCAAGGTGCAGCTCACTGATCTACTGCTGATAATGAGTAGCTGCTGCCTTTTCAGTCTGTATTCCTACAGAAGCAAAGGTTACACGGTAGTTCTCTGTGTCACGGGGAGGGAGATGCCTCTTTGTATTCTTGCAACCTTCGGGCACATTGACCGAGTTCAGTGAAATGCAAACGAAGGATAAGAAACCTCAAAGATTATCCTGTTCTTACCAGTGTAAGGAAATACACAACTGAGCTGCAGAGAGACCCTGTCAAAGGGGGAGGCTGTAGCATGAAATTGAAGCTGCTTATCCATCAGGAAACCCATATGATGAATGAAAGGAGTAAAGAGAAGGAGATTTCTTATAAATGCCGAATTGTGGCAAATCTTCAGTTGGGCCCTGGACAATCATTCCCCAAGAAAGTCTATAAGCCATGAAAGGATACAGAAAACTTCTAACCATCTTAAAGAGACACAAACCTGACCTTATACTCCTTCACTGAGCTAACAATATGAGTATGGTAAGCTTTAGTCCTGTGAAAACAGTATTTATATTAAAATTACTGATGTTTGGAATATTTCAAGAGTTATCAAATTACCCCCCAGAAGTGCTATGTCCTCCTCTAAGGAATAAAAAAAAAAGAAAGGCTACAAACAACCAATTCAAACAAAGAACAACGTTACCCCTAATACCTCAATAATTACACAAGGGTAAGTGAAGCTTCCTAGTAGCACAGGCAGAGGTACCTCCTGCCTCATTAGCAGGCCATCTAACTAGGAGGCTGAGTCATATATCCAAAATATTTCATTCCATGACTGAAGTTGCAGGGAACAGTGATTCCCTTCCCACTCTCTGACCGCCCTGGTCTACAGAAGTTTAAGCTTGGCTAAGCCTTGCCTGGGATCCCAGGACCCTGCACAAGTAGAAACTCTGCTCTGGCAGCTTCCTGGGGCATTAAGAGCATCTCCAACAGAGGGGAAAAGCCACATGCCTTTCCCACTGCTGGAAGACAACGCACAAGTGGCAACATCCGAGTAAGGGAGAGGAGATAAGCTGACAGGGAACTAAGTCCACAGCAGGGCACAAACCTAGCACTACAGATGCGCAGCAATTTTGGCATTAGGTATGTTTAGAGTCACAATACAACTACAGCACCACCAGGTCCCCGGGCTGCAGAAACCACTGCAACTCTTCTAACAGTGGAAGCCAACAGTGGAGTCATTTGGCTGTGCATTTTGGGAGGACCTCAACCTTTCCTTTGCCTTAACTTCCTTATAAACACAGATTTCCTATTCATACAGACTATAGTAAAGGCTTAGGCTATTAAGAATGCAAGTTCTCAAAATTGTCTCCCAGATTTATCTCTGAATGATCCAGAGAACAGGATAGCAATATAATGCTGCTGGCTCTGCTATTGGGTATAGTTCCAGCCAGCTACAGATAACATCCTGGAGGTAGAAAATTCATAATTAATACGTAATAGTCCAAGTGGAAACTCCTTTGATCACTCCAGTGGAAACGGCTACCAGGACCTGTACTGCAAGGAAACACTGAGAAACTTGTTGCTGCTAGGTACACCAGAAGTCTGCCAGTGGTTGCTGTGACTATGAGGACACATTTACAAAACATCACTCACCAAATCAGAGCTGCCACAGAAAGTAACAATGAGGAACCACTACTAAAACTCACTCTTGAACTGAGCTGAGGCAAGGCTACTGTCAAAGTCGTTCACCAAAATATCATACACCAAGGTGATACTGCAGGAGAGAAAGAAACAGGGAAACACTTGCTGGAAAGAGGAAATAGCGCAGTAGACCAAAGGGGGGAAAAAAACCCCAAAAAACAGGGAGCTTATGGAAGAAAACAGGAACAGGGATGCTGGATGAGAAGAAAAAAATAATTATCTGAGCAGAGACTATTCCTACAAAAGAAACTAAGTTGGATTAAGGGAGCTTACGATGAGAGCAAATATATACCTAGAAATGTCTCTGTTACCTGCTTTCTACAAAAGCCAAGTAGAGCTGGAGCCCAACATGGCATCACCTTTTTCCTGAAGAAATGCAGAATCTTCTATTACAAAATAACCTTTACAGAATAGCAGCTAGTTGCTACTCTTTTTCTGAGTCCCCTCCAACTTTTCCACAGTCTGTACACGGCTGGGACTGCAGGAAGGAAGTTACAAGCTCTCCCTGCCCATGTTATATTATTATGAGAAGAATATAGTTTGAGAGGCCAATAAGTTCTTGAAGAAATTGAATCTGTGATAATTTTAAACAGCTTTTGTACGTTATTACTACCTGCTTATTCTCATTTCTTGCTCCTTTATTATCTAAATTTTAGACTTGGCAGTGTTGCTTTTCCTGAGAGATTTAGCTCTGGCATGGTCAATGCCACAGCAATTCAGCTGTGGCACATAATTTTAACAGATAACAAACATGCATACAGGGCTTTTCCCACACGACCTCTCAGAAAATCTTAATAGAAGTGAAATATAATAGGAAGAAATCTAGCATTACTCTAGTGAGTATATGGCATCTAGTTTTTGATTTCAGGCAAGACCTAGTCTTTCATGGAAGTTCTGAATAAACAATAGCACAAGCACTAAAGCACTGAATTAATGAGGCAATTAATGAAGTCTTTGATGGATGACTCAGAAGTGAACACTAAGCAGTATTTTCAGATAATCTGACTGCTTGGATTTCAGATTTGCCTAATCATGGCAGGTAAAGCTCAGGAAAACTATGGTCCTGCAATCTATGTATGACAAAAGTGACAAACACTTTATATTAGAAGATCTTTTCTAGGAATGCAAATAGTGTAAACATTTTCCTTTTTCAATTAATCAAGAGGCAGTGTTTAAATTCACTGCTGCACTATTAAGGATCTGAACACAGATTGTGGTACTAAATGGGAAAGTAAATTTATTGGTAAAGGTTTTTTTTTCATTTGACTGGTTTTGAAAACTAAGTGATCATTTGTACACCTGGTAATTAATTACAAACATTTCTCCCTCTCTATGCTGAATAATTAAAACATTCACCGAGAGGGAAGGCATAGCTCAGTTTCCAATACCCTCATTTGGGTCAAGATACGGCAAATACTAATATGGGTTAGTTAACAAATTATTTACTCTGTCGATATCTCAGTGAGAAATAAAAAGTACAAAGCACAGCAGAACTCCTCAGAGTAGGGCGAGTTTTTGACCAGAATTCCATTAAACGTTTCTCTCTTTTGGAGAACTGTGTCATATACATCCTTAAGTCAAAGTGCAAGAACTCCCTTCAGCAAAAAGACCACAGGGAATGAAGGTTTCTTTCTTGCTGTCACAAAGCTAAAACCCAAACATGGCCAAACATTTTCTTTTTCAATGGAAAAGGAACATGTTTTTTTTTCTATAATACACTGCAATTGATATATTAGTGTGTTTTACTTGTCAGTAGTTAAAATTTACCATCAGGTTCCGAGTCCTCCTGAAGTACCTGCCTTTCCTATGTTAATCAATGAAGAAGCAGCAGGTGCAGTTAAGGACTTACCCACCTAATGCTGATGTCTAAGTTTAGAGACAATACGTGGTCGCTCATGGTCCTACCATCCCCCTGTGGACTGGCAGGAGAACTAAGTATTTACTTCAGAAATTCTGGTTTACTGCCTGCTGAAAAGTTAGGTGTTTCGGTGAGGTAGTCTGGGTCACATCTCTAAACACTCCCTGCAAGGAGTGGCAAAGGTTTTTACTCTTTTCCCTTGAACACTCCCTTCCTCCCCAGTGATTAGCCCAAGAATAGGGTGGATGATCTACTTGAGGATATGGTTTAATGGGGATTAGGGATGGTTGGACTCGATGATCTCTAAGGTCCTTTCCAACCTAGAAATCTATGAATCTATGAATATTACTACAAGTTCCAGGGGAAGGGTAACTGTAATTAAGGTTACACAATGCTTTTCATTAAGATGCTACTTTCATTTTTTAGTTCATTTTGAATGGATAAAATTCAAACTTACCATGTCACTTAAAGAAGAAAAACAGAGAGTTTTTTGGCGGGTTTTTTTTTTTTGTGTGTGTGGTTTTTGTTTTTGTTTTTTTTGAGATGGTTACTAGTACCTCCATGCTGAAGAGCAGGATTTGATACTCTGCACCAAGGCAATAAAGGTAAGAAAGATGTAACTATTCTAAGAGCCTGCTCCTGCAAGAATCTCAAATCACCTCTTCCTGACAAAAACTTGTTAAAATTCAGCAGGTACATGCTTTGAGGATTCAATCTATGCTGAACGTCTGCCAGGTCAAGGGGTTAGACAAGACTTTTCCTTGCAGTTCTTCTCCCTGGCAGATGATGACTGCTGCAACACGAAGGAAAAGCAATGAGGCAGGGGGACAGTCTCTGCTATTCCCTCTATATTGTGACTGAGGCCAGTGCCCAAGCTCTGAAGAAGAGAAGAAAAATAAAGGCAGTCACACACATCACAGAGGAGGAAGGAGCAACCAGAGGGAAATATTCAAGCAATAGTCTGATGGAAAAGACGACGACGAGACAGTTCTCATGAGAGAGTTCTCAGGACTCTGACTGGGGTGTTCATCAGAATGAGGTTTGAAACCAGTATTTGGGAAGAAGCTGGAGAAACAAGGTACAGGAAAAATGAAACTTCTGTAGTCAGCTAGAGAAAACATGAACTTGAACATCTGACCTCAGTGAAACAGCCAAACTGTATGAGACTATACCACAAAACTGCCAGTTTTACTCACTCAATTTGCCCATGTAGAAGCCTGAACCTCAGTGACGAGCCCATTATGGTGCAAGTAAAGTGCTTCGGGTTTCCTTTCCTTTTTTTTTTAAGTTGTAAAAACCAGATAATTGTTTTAAAGACACATGATAAAGCTAAATTTTGTGAAATTGAGTACTTACCCTACAAAACCTTAGATTTAACACAGCCTTTCAAGCTACTGTTTGATACTTTGTGCACAATGGTTGCCTGCAACTCTCCTCCTCCTTCCAGAAGGATGCTCAGAAATAGACCTTTATTTTAGAAGGGACCAACAAGGTGCCAGTTGCATTGATTCTCATTACACCTTGTAACCATCTCTCCCCATTTTGTTTTATTTTCCTCTGAACACTGTTGCTCTTTAAAAAAGTAGTAATTTAGTTTTAGAAAACAAAATTGATGGTGGTTCAACACACCAAAATCGGACCTTGCTCTTACTTAACGCCAGCTCTCTTTCAACGCGTTAGGTAATGTAAATCTTTCTGTCTAAAGTTTGTACCTCAAAATATAAATGTGAAGTTTCTCAGAAACCATAGAATGACAGAAAAATCCGTGTTGGAGGCAGGGTCTCCCTTTTAAGTTTTGTTTACACTGCGCTAACACTCTCAGGAAAAAATATGGGGAAGGTCAGATGGTTTGGAAAAAGGAGGAGAACATGTGCTTCATCTTCTGTGTGATTCCTCACGTGCTTGTCTGTCACCACAAGCTCGCAGGGGCAGGGTGAAAGCTGGGAAATGGCAGAAAGGCAGAGGAAGATCACCTGGATTCCAGTCTCATCCCGTCCCTTTGCTCCTGCTTCCTAGTCTACACAGCAATCTCAACACTGTGTTGTTTGGTATAGGCCCTTCCATGGCCAAGGTCTGTCCCAGCCTGGACCTCGGGATACTGCCCAGAACGTCCAAAAGTCACTGATTGAAGAACTATTCCAGCTATCTCTTCTTCTCAAATCACAGGTCTTTAAGATGATCTTTAAGAAAAGATACCCTCAAACAGCTCTTTAAAAAAGGAGCTATTTGCTTCATAATTGGGCCATCAAAAGCCCATACCTTGTGGGACAGACCGTTTCTTCTTTGCATTTGTGCGCTTCAATCAGATTTTTGATAGGCAATTTATCTAAAATAATCTGAAATATCCTTGACTGCTGTTTCAGGTGAAAACAGTGTGTCCTACCTTGAATCAAATTTTGTATTCAATATCTGAAATATCTGACAGGTATTGTGCCCTGCCAAGAATGATGATAAGGCTGAAAGCCTGCAGGCTTCACCATAGACAGTGGATTTGTTGTTTCTACTTTTGAGGCTTTATTGGAAACATGCTGAAAAACCAGGAGATTCTGAGGTTACTTACCACCCAAGGCGTCCCCAGAAGGGGCCCTGTCACTGAAACATTGAAATTAAATAGGTTCAGAAAAGGAAGGAGAAAAATAAAAAAGAAAAAAAAGTCAGATGAGTTTTTTAAAAACTGTTTCATTGTGTGCTGCCTACCAGGGTCCAACCTCCTTTATGCAGTGACCAGCTCTAAAGATGAAAAGTAGAATCGTGTGACATATACTGCAATCAACTCTGGTAAATCAGTTTTGTCCCTCTACTTTCTCTTGGAATATAGCTAACACTGAACGACGGGGATAACGTTCGCATATTGGAGAATGGAAAAATTAGAAAAGAATACTGATGATGGCAAAAAAGGATGATTTGGAAGTGGCAGCAACATTGTAAATACGATTCTAGTACGGTGTGAATTGCAAGCACTTGATACAGAGGGGATAACGCATGGACTGTCCTCATTCTGCACTATGCACGTCACTAAGATCAATGGAAGTCACATACACATAGCAAGGCAACTGCAAGATGTAGAATTATTTATGGAACAGAGGTTTCACGTACACATCAATTGCAGCATCATCATGGCTAAAGTTACGCTCAGAAGACGAAACCACATATTATATATTGTAAGTGATAAAGCTTGAATTCCTATCATCATTCCACCACATTTTTCATAAGCTAAGGGGACAACGAATGGAACGGTTTTTTGAACAGTGGTTTCTTGTGGCATTTTTTGTTTGTTTCTTTGGTGTTTTGTTTTTTTGTTTTGTTGTGGGTTTTTTTTTTTTTTAAGAAGCCATAAACATCATATAGTTTACTACCAGAAGACACTGATTCAACTTACAAATGAAGTCATTAAATAACAGCTACTGGCAGTATTTTCCAAAACAGCACTGTGCAATACATACTGAAGCAAACAAACATACATCTGAAATTGGCTCCGATTTGCTCAGAATTCTAGAGGCATCAGAGAAGCTGAAAAGCAGCACCATGCAGAAGTCCAGTATCTCCAAACCTCTGGTGGCAAGAAAGCACGAACCCATCAGCCTGTTTCCTTTCTACAACAGCCACCAAAGCTGTGTCAGCACTGGCAGGAAAAGAAAAAGCTTTACAGCTACACAGATGCCTTGATAATTTTCATATCTCAAAATTATGGCATTTCCAATAAAGGCTGCGTTTGAATCGCCATTTACTTTTAGAACTCACTTTGTCTCACAGTACTCTCTACCTCCTACTGTTAACTCTTGAAAGAAGTCTTTCAAAGATCAATCCAGTCTGTTAAGATTCTGGATGTTAAAACTGATTTTTTTCTTGTCTCCTCGTTCTTTTGAAAGGCTTAAAAGTGATTTGTGGCAATCTGCATAAAGGGATTTGATTGACAGAGTTTAAGTAATCTAGAGAAGATTCATCAGTGGAAAGTTGCTAAAATTGTAAATTAAACCACAGAGCTCTTCTCTATCTGCTCTTAGAACAAAACAAGTATTTTTAGATGTGAAAGTACTTCTAAAAGCTTCTACAAGTAGTCAATGAAAAGCTTAGAAATGCACAGCATAATCTTTCAAACAACACTCTGCAATAGCATTCAAATAAAAAGAAAGGATGAAAGGGCAGGCATCACTTCTACCAAACAAGTCTGTCAAGCTCATTCACACAAACCTCAAACATAGCTGCCAAACTTCCCTGAAGTGAAATACAGGAGATTCTGTTGAAACATCATTATTTCTCTTCCTGTGGAAATTACAGCTTTTTTTCCCTGCCTCTCTTTTGCCTGTTCTTTCCTTCCCAGTTAGCTCTCTCGAATTGCCTTTCTCTGCAATTCACCTTTGTCCATCTGCCTACACGAAGACAGCCCAGCTGGAGGACCCTTGTCACACTACCTAGTCAGTGGTGGGGAGGGAGGAAAGCCCACGTCTCTTCCAGCACTGCTCCATAAGTACCTCCAGCAACAGATGGGTAGTGAGGAGAGAGAAACAGTCCTTGCTGAATGTCTGCAGCACCAAAGACACCAAAAAAAGCACCCAAAGACAGCTCTTAAAACTGTTTGACTAACTCTCAATGGGAGTACCATAGAGCTGAGTACTGTGTCCCCATGTGACATTTCTATTCTGTTCTGAATTCATAGAATTATAGAACTGTTTGGGTTGGAAAGGACCTTAAAGATCACCTAGTTCCAAAACCCCTGCCATGGGCAGGGACAGCTTCCACTAGATGAGGTTGCTCAAAGCCTCATCCAACCTGGCCTTGAACACTTCCAGGAATGAGGCAGCCACAACTTCTCTGGGCAACCTGTTCCAGTGCCTCACCATCCTCAGAGGGAAGAATTTTTTCCTTAGATATCTATCTCCCCTTTTTCAGTTTAAATCCATTGCCCCTTGTCCTGTCACTACATGTCCTTGCAAATTCTTGGGCTTTAATTCATCAGCTCATGAGAAAAAATAAAAACAAGCTGGCTGCTCATTATTTTTAACCTCTAGTTGTATGAACAGTGTAGTACAGGTAGAAACTAGCACAGACAAAAGATCTATTTATTTATTATCCTGACGATGCCGGTAATTTTGTACGTTACTGCCACTACTCGTAAAGCCCTTGCTTTTAGTCCCAGACAATCTTACCACCTGAGACAAAATTATTACCTTCCATCCAACATAGCAACTACTTTCATTCAAGTCTGTTTCAAATTAATTTACATAATATTAGCAGGATAAAGCTTTTATCTGTTTAAAACTACAGAAAAAAAACAGAATTAACGTTTTTGTGATGATGCTTCAACCTCATACCCATCTGCTCATTCATTTTTTAAATTTTCTCTGGGCTTTTCAACATTCTTTTGTGATTCCAATTTATTGTTATCTGCAAATATAACTAATGTGTTAATCTTCTCAGTTTTCAGATCAGTTGTGTAATGTAAAGGCACTCAAAGTCACTTTCAGTTTAGTCTAGAAAAAACTACTACACTTTTGTACTAACAAGTTAGCTTGTATAAATATCTGGGCTTTCAAAAAAAGAAAATCAGGTTTATAACTATGAAACTTTTTCAATCTATTCCTCAACCCTATTCTAACATAATAATGATTTTATATAATTAGTTTGCCTGTCTCTGGTAATTTACTGTAGCTTACACACTTCTGAATTTATTGGAGACGTAAAAGAAAAAAAAAACATTTTAGATGTCAACATGAATGGAATTTAACACAGAAAACTCAGAAATTTTTCATTAATGATAAGACATGTAGTTATGAAGACTGCACACCAGCCACTCGCTCACTGCAATACTGCAGAGACCGAGGGATTTATGGAAGCTAATGACACACACAAGCCAAACACTTCCGTTTAACACATCCCGCTACACTAGCGCCTTGCAAACCGACTCCACGTCTAAGCCATCTCAGCCCTCTGCGCAGTCACTCTTTGTAAACGTCACCTTTTTTCTTTAGAATACCTATCCCTGCCGAAAGACAGAAGGACCCTACATGTGTAACCTGCAGTATTAATGCAGATGTTAAACACCTAATCTGGCAATACTAAATATTATGGTCAAGAATTATCAATTATAGACTTTAAACATGACTGTTAACTTAGAGATTATCTTTGCAAATCCAACATATAAACAATTTGTGTTTCACATAACCAGGAGATATAATTCAGTTACTTCTTTGCAGGCTGACTTGAATATTTTCTATTTGTTTTGCAGTGATTTTTGTTAAATATAATTTGAGTCTTGTGGATACTTTTTTCCAACTTTTATAGAAAATACAATGCAGTACTCATTAAAGCCAGTGATGAATGCTTCTTTAGAGAACATAGCATCTGGATTAATTTTATGATCAAAACTGGTTTTTCAATTATTTCTTTTTTATTCCTCAAAGATTCAGATAATCAGAAATCTTTACATCTTTCAATTACACATTCCTGGTAACATCAGCCTCAATTTCTGCATAGTTGTAATTTAGAATGAAGCATTTCTTTTTTTAAGGACAGTAAAGATTTTATCAGATATTAGTAGCAACCACCATCAGTCCAAACGTACGTGACTTGGATGTTTCTTTTATTTTTAATAACATGAGCTAATAAGAATTGCCATCTGTAATAATTGCTTATTCTGTTTCTACAATATTTGTCTAAATTTTTTACAAACAATTTAATGAGTGTGCAAGAATTTAAAAATATTCTTAAAACAGAAAATAACATTTTATTATTTTTTTTTTTTTTTTTTTTTTTACACAGTCATAGAATGTTGCTAAAAACTTAAACCTTACGAAAGACTAAGAAATTGCTAAAATAACCGCTATTTGCCTTGGTCAAATTCTACAGTCAGTGAAGTGACACCTACAAGGTTTCACATATCTATCTCAGAAACTGTTAATTAGTGATAAAACATGCAGTTGCAAAGACCTTGCATGCAGAAGTGACTTACCAGCTGCCATGCTGCTGGTCAGTTCGCTGCTAAATCAGGACTGGCGCCTACCGCGCGTTCGCAACCAGCTTTGGACCGTTCCGCGCCGCAGTTCCTGGCTCAGCTCAAAACGCGAGGGACATGCAATGATCTCCACATACCTTCTCATGCAATCCAGCGCCCGAATAAAGAAGTCTTTGTGAAGCTGATGCTCGTCTCTCAAGATGGAGCACTGCTCAAGTGTCACTGACATGGACGTCCGGTCTTTGGCACTTTTGCAACAGGTGAAACGGACTCCATTCAGCTTACGGCAGATCTGAAACACAGCCAGATGTCAAAGGGCTGTCCTTTTCACACCTTCTATTCTCTGCACACTAGGTAGACGGGGACACTTCCACGATTTTGCAATCGCAGACAATGAATACAGAGAGCTACAGTATTTCTCAAGAAGAAAATAGCTATTAAATGGTAGTAACTCCAACCTGAATCATAGGGATGCTCACGTGTGTCTTGGTGATTAAACCAGTTATTAGTGCTGCCATGAGGATTTTCGTATTCTAAGGATTATGCCCATGCTGGCCTGACACAGTGCCACAAAAGGCGAAAGTGTAGTGCTGAAAAGAACTGTAACTTTATCTTTTGTTCATAAATTTGGAGCATTAAGATGCTACAAAAATAGCGCCAAAAAGATTATAGCTTCTGATCTATAGCCCATTTCCAATTTGTCCAAATGACATGTTTTAAAAGCAGATCTTCAGGATTTTCATTAGCAGGACAAGCCTACAAATAACCTGCTTGCTGAGGAAAGAGAAGCCCCTATTGATTTTGAGAGAGAGCTGCACACAGCCTTGTACTGCAGTCACAATCAAGTCTCTTCCCTGCCCACTCTTGCCTCAAGTGAAGCAAGACCCAACACCACCAACACCACCTGACGGTGGACCCAACAAGAACCAAAACCATCATCTATTCTTAGTCTCGAGCAGTTTAATCAAGTCACTGAAATGTCTACGCATACTACAGCTTACAAAACCATTGCATCCAATTTCTTGAACTTGAAATAAAAAGCATTTGTGTTAGCCTAGACTATAAAAGTTCATTTTCTCCTCGCTTTGTGAAAATCATCCTATTCAATAAAAGCTTAATTGTCTGGACACCTAATGCTTGTTGAAAAAATGATGAAAAACTTTGAGAAGTCTTGTTTAACCCATTCACGAACCTAGAGGACTAACTCCTCATGAGAGTATGGATTCAGACATATCTACCAATGTACTGAATTTAAACCCAGTCTTTATTTTCAACAGGTAAACTGTTCAATGTGTGACCCAGAACAATTAAAGCTTAAGAGAAATGACTGTCGAGTGTCTACTTTCACCGTATATTTTGACAAAAATTATTAAGGATAAGAGAATCATGACATATTTTTTAAGATCATTTCTCACCTTAAGAATGAATTTGTCATTGTACCAGCCCATTAGTTTATACTTTGGGGTCAAACAATATTTTACCAGGGAAATAAAAATTTGAAGGAAAGCTGGTGTGCCCAAGTATGGGTCTACCTTTCCCTTGATGTACTTTGTCCTAAGAAAAGGTAATATCCTCTGCCCAGCTTTGCTTGCTCCTATCCCTGGACAATCATAGCTATAACAGTATCAAAAAAGGAAATAGCTATGAGAACAGGACAAGGCAATAAATTACAGCAATTAGGCCTCATCTTAAGGAACTTCTCAGCTTAGCTATCAAGTCAGATCTTGCAGGATGAAACTAGAATACGATCCTCATAATCTCACTTCAGCAAATGAGTACTTTTTTAATCCGTTAATTACATTCTCAGAAATTCTATTAAAATCAGTGGCCCAGACAATCCTTACAGTCATTAAGGTCTTTGCCTTATCATGGTAAGGGAGATCTCCAAAGCTGAATCCAGGGAATTAATTAATTGACTCTAACTTTGAACCCAAGGAAGTACAGGATATGAGTGTTTCTTCCCTCCTATAACTCAAAATTTTAAAACTTAAATCTGTTCAAAAATCTGGAAAGCTGCATTGGGATTTAAATGAAGTACTATAAGACAATCTTTTTACAGAAAGTTTCAAGCAGGGCTGATAACACTCTGAAAGAAGTTAACTGCTAAATTGAAGAGATTAATTCTCTTTACACTGGTCTCTCTTGAAGTCCATGAGTCATTGTGACTATTCAAAGTGACTAAGTCATAAGAAAAAAAACAGGTAATTATTCTGGATGAGCGATGGCCTCTGATGCAGGGAGGGGAGACTAAATCCCAAATCTGGGCTGGCAGCCTACCTACAAAGGGCTGGCTAGCGAGAGAGTTTTGAACTGAAAAGCATTCTAGGCACAAACAACGAATGACCATAACTACAGGCTTATTTTGCGCTGAAGTTCAGTACAAATGTCGCGATCATCAGTGGATTAAATAGAAAACAATATGTTGACTTGAATAAACAAATTAAAAAATCCTTAGATTCTGATTTAAGAAGAAAAGTAAGTTAACGTGATAGGCTGAATGACTCAGTTCACCAAGGAGCAGCAGTTAAACAAAGTAAATAATTAAAATGGGCAAACACGATGATCTGATGCTCTAGAAATCTAATAAGGGACAATACCAAATATATGGTAATAACATATCAGAACACACAGCTTACAATTAGTGTCCAACCTGAATTTTATCCCCAATTTTGCTCACTTCTTCCCCAAATACATTGAAGATACAGGAGGAGGAGAAATAGACTTAACATTTATCAGAGCTTTAGAAAGTCTCCCTTACGAAAACAGATTTAAATTATTAGGATTGTGATTAAAGAGGGGATGATAAAAGCATAAAAAGAAGCATATAAACCCATGGAGACTAAAAAAAGATAAATCAATACTTTGATTATTTCTCCTGATACAAGACAGAAGATGAAGGGTGCAGCTTAGGAAATAAAAATACATAACATCTAAACCTCTGTCGCATTATATTTAGAATAAGGAATGTTTGTGATACCAATTTGCAAGAGTTGACTTTTAAAATGCAGATGTATTCCCACAGTCCCGTTACAACAGGAATTACATGCAGGTGCAGATACATATGCATGTCCATGTGGAATCTCATACATCTACTGCAATAACAAAGTGATATCCTTACAGCAGGGAATCACGCATTTGCAACAAACAGATGTAACACAGTATAACAGTGTGCATGTAGATTAATGGGTCAAGAAATACTCATTTCAGAAGGTTGCAGTACAGTAACGTAAAGAGAAATAGAATACAATGAAGCAAAAATCTGAAACAGTTGTATGTCCAAAGAATGCCTTTTACCCGTGAAATTATTTTCAGGGAATCCCAAATAGATGGTGGAAGACAAATTTCTATATTCAAAGATGAAGTAAATTCTGTCATATGCTTTGTAGCTCATTTTACACTAACCTGTACTGATTTATGTTTTGGTTCTTTAAAAAGCAATGTTTCATAGTAATTGCAAAACTGGTACTGCAAGAAAAGCCTATATTTTTACTCGTAACAGATTTATATTGCAATAGCATGTGATAATATTTATTAACCACACGGCAAAATGTTATTAGCAATATAAAAATTAAAGCAGTGTTGTTAATACAAAGATATAGTTAATACCGTCTTGTTCCTGGTGTTAATGAAAAGTCATGGAAAATTTTATTAACATTTTGTATCAAACATTTATTTGCCTTGAAGGGCATATACATTTGAAAGTTCCTTTAAACACAAGGGTCTTGCTTCAATTTCAGTAGATATCAAAGATTCCAGTGTCTGCTTGTGTCAATGGGCAGAGACACCGAGGGTATTTTCCTAAATCTAAGACAATTGACTGGTTGAATTTCACATTCCTGAAAAGCCTGAGCTGTTTATAAACATCTAAGGGTTGTTTTCTTGTTTTTTCCCCATCGTTTATATGTAAAAAATGCAGAATTGGGAAACAAAAAGGAATTACATGAATAAAGTGATGTAAGCATTATCTATTGTTTGATAAACATTTTTCTTTGTGTTCTTTCTGTGTCTGAACAGCTGTCCTTTGCCTACCTAGCTTATTTTGTGTTGCTATCAGTGCCTTTGGAACGGCTGACACCGTGACACTGGCTAAAAAACCATAACACGTGATTGACTAAAACTTGTACTGATACAATTAAACACTTACTTATAAAACCTAAGTACCTTAATTACAGAAAATCAAAACGTGAGTGCGGCAATATTAAACAAAAGCCAGAGCAAGTAATCTTGTCCTGCATCATATCTGAAGGCATATGGACACTAAACAATAAAAGGAAGATAGTTTGAATAACCAAATTTTATATTATCGAAGAACGGATATGATTTTAAACCAAAAAAAGTTAGATAATGTAGCTGAATACTGTATCGCCTCTCTCATATAAGGTAATGTATTTACAGCTTTGTGCAATCATTCAGGGAACTGATTCTGCCCATACTGGGGATGAAGGCATACCTCTGCCTAAACCCAAACTCCATTAAAGAAAATCCATGGCCCGAACAAAAAGCAAACCTCTTTTACCCTGTTACACAACTTACAGATAAATGAAAAACCCTGCATCTGGAACAAAACAACCCCAAGCAGAGGCCACAGACTGCTTGGCTTGGAGAAGCTCTGCAGAAAAGGGCCTGGAGGATGTAGGGGACAATGAGGTGACCAAGACCATCTCTCGTGTTGAGTTCTAGCCAGTTCTACCAGTTAAGAACGAGAGAGAAAGAAAACATCTGTAATTTAAGCGTAGGAAGAAGAGACATATTCATGAGCGGAGTGAGAGGCCATCGGAATGGAAGTGTTAGAGAGATAGTTTGATGTGGGGGGGTGTTCTGGTGGCAGGAGAGGGGATTTGCTCCCTGTGCCACCAGATCTGAGTCCCATCCCCCTTGGAGGGTTGAGCCAAATCGGCACCTCTGCAAATTGCCACCTCTGCAAATTGCCCTATTTAAGTTGAGACAAAGGGACGGGAAAAGGTCTTTTGCCCAGGAACAAGGAGAGGGGAGGAAGGCACTGCCCTCGTTCCCGGCCGGGCGGCTGCCCGGGCTGGGCTGGTGCCACGTGCTCAAGATGGCGCCGGCAGGGTCGCATGGGGAACTCGGGAAGCACCTCGCTCCCGGGGTGCCCGCCAGGCCAAGTTCACCCAGAGACGACTAAGATCTAAGAGAAACAGCCACACCGACACCAGGTCAGTCAAGATGGAGTGGGAGGAGGTGTGCTGGAGCTGAAGTTTCCCTTGCAATCAGTGGTGAGCTGGCAGGCGGCCCCCCTGCAGCCAAGATAGACTTGGCAGAGCAGAGACCCACTCGCAGCCCATGGAGAAGCCCACGTCGGGGAAAGAGATGCCTGAGCCCAGGAGAGGTCTGTTAATAATGGGGCATGGGATGCACGACGAGGTCGTGAGGCATCTAGAGCCCGTGGGACGATCCACGCCAAAGCGAGTGGCAACAGCTCCCTAAGAATCCGAGAGTGTGGTGAAGCCTGCATTGGAGTAATCTAATGGGGAAGGATTATATCCTGCGGGTAGGACTCAGCCTGAGAGACGTTTCTGGATTTTTCTCGTGAGTAGGGGATCCACAGGAGCAAGGGAAAAATGGTGTAAGGACTCCTCCTCCTTTAAGAAAGGAGCGGCAGTAACACCATGGATGAACTGACCTGTACTCCCCCATCCCCTGTGCCGCTGGGGGGGAGGTAGAGCCAGGAACGAAAGGAAAAAGGCGGATGGGGAGGTGTTGTTTTAAGATCTGGCTTTGTTTACTCTTTATCCTCTCAAGTAACCAGTTTTGTTTCCTTTTGTCCTTGTTTAAGCAACTGTTAATAAATTGTTTAGTTTTAAGAAAAAAAAACTGAGTCATGTTTTGCCCAGGACCATGTTTTTGGTGGGTGTTCCCTCTCTGTTCTTGTCTTGACCCTCAGTTCCTTTTATTATAAAACCACAACAGAGAGCCATTTCAGCATATCTACCTACTTTAATCACTGAGTTTTCAAATCATATCCTTAAAATCCATTGCACTTCCTATATCAGCAGGCATGTGAAAATCAGTTTGTCACATGAATGTGCTTGAAACAAAAGAGCTTACCGTCGCAGCCAGCCACATGATTTCTACATTCTTCCTCTTTTTGGCCTGGATGTTTTGATGAAGATTTTCCAGCAATCCCTTTAAATCATTTTGTTCTTGAAAATGTGGTAGACCTGGAAAAAAAAAAAAATGATAAGGTTGCTCGCTATGATAAGGTTGATGATAGGGTTGTGCTGACTAAAGCAAAGGTCTTTTACTTACAGCCTTATTTTGGAACACAGGATGGAAAGAACCAGCTAAATATTCAGGGAACAAGCAAATCTTATTTCTTTCCAAGTATTGGGTTGTCCTCCCCAAGATCTTCACCATGGAAAATTAAAGCGTCTTCAACTTTTATCTTATAAACAGACAGTGAAAACATTCAAATTTCTGCTGTAGTTCTGTTCATCAACTATTATAGACTTTCAATGGAAATTAGTAGAGAAATAACCGAGTGTTTTAAAACCTGCCTTGATGGGATGATTTTTCAATTTTTAAGTCAAAATATTTTGCTTTTGTTTTCAAAATGGAAAACCTAATTTCTGCTTTAAAATGATGCTTTATTTCCTAATATAACAGGAGGATTAAACAGCACTAAATACACAACCACCAAAAAATCTAACAAAGGATATTTCTCAGTCTGAAATTAAGTAGGACTTGAATTTTGAAATACAAAATAATTTCAGGTTTACTTAAAATCCGAAATTTAACCTATTTGCCCTTGGTATGGCAGCTGAGCTGAAGTTTTATTAATCACAGATTTCTAGAGGGAATTCAAGAGTAGGCAATTTATTTTGCTCTTCTGTTTTGTGTGTATATGTAGGAGGAGTTTGTTCTCATGTTACCGTTACCTTCATTAGTTTTGAAAACAAGTAGAAACAACCAAAATCTCTTTTTTGAAATGATATCCTCTTATGGTAGTGAAGTAAAAAGAAATTTAATAATTTCCAAATTTTTTATTTTTCTTATCAAAGAAAGGCTCAGAATCAGTTGAAACAGAACTAAACCAAATTGATACTTTTTTGTCAACACAGAAAAGTAGGATGTTCCACCCAGTGGGAAGAAAAATAAACTAACCCAGGCCCCAAACCCAAAACCTGAAATTTATATTCAAAGAGTAAAAAGAAGGCAACTACTAATGCAGGTCAAAATCCATTCCCCTAACCTGATCCCAGTTGGAATGATCCCTCTTGTCAACAGGCTTTGACCTTATATCTCTAATGAATTCTGTAGTTTCTCTTATGCATGATTCATAGTAAGAAGTAATTTAAATATACTCAAAGAGAACTAATCTAAAAACGTCTGAGTTGCTTTACTCTTATGGTGCTGCCAAAAAAGAAAAAAAAGGCTGAAAAAGTACATTTGAACTAGGTTTGCAATAATCTTAACGAGGATTGCTTCATCTGTGTATTATACTACAATTCCTGATCATGCAATTCGACAATGCAGAGCATATAAAAATACATCACGACCCGCTAGACTATTACAATTACCCTGCATCTGTTCCTTTAAAACACACGGCACACAGGGAGTACTCTAAAAAGATGCTTCCAGATTATGAGAATGCATCACTAGGTAAACATTTTATTGCTTCAAAGCAGTTTCCCTTTGGTTCCCAGCAGAAAACGCATCATCTCAGAGCGATGACTTCACCACAGGTAAAGCAAGATTCTCCTAATTTGTAATATTGCCTAATGAGCTGCATCTTGACTGGATATGATGGATTGCTTAAATTCCTTGCATCACAAAGCAGTATTAAACCGTCAAATCATTCTCATAGATTATAAGGCGGAGAAGCCCAGAAGTACAAAACAGACCTATAGACTTTATGTCAAAAATGCACGTACAGCTACGTGCATTATGATGCTATGGAAAAAAAATCTTTATCTTCTTGCAGGATTTCTAAACCTTGCATGCATCTCTCTTCTCACATGGGATAACGCTTTGCAACACTGATGTTGCTGTGGGTGTCAGGTATCAACCCGGCAACGCCGAATATCACCCAGAACATAGCTTTCTCTGATTTTATGCTTTCAGCTGTTTAAATTGAATTCTAAGCCATTCTTTTCAAGTAATTATGCACTACTAAACAACAATTACACATTTTGGTGCCCTTACTATGCTACTATGCCCTAACTATGAGTTAAAGTTTTTGTGTAAGAGTTTCATGAAGGGTTTAGCAAGCAACAGGTCATTTACGCATACCTAAAGAATATAACAAGATGACCATCCTTGATGCTGTCAGAAGTGACTAAAAGGGAGACTCCTTTGTCAAGAACTCTCTGCCCTTGAAGGGAACATCTCAGAAACTGCATAAACTTTGTTCTCATGTTTTTCTAAACTGTGAACACGCACAGCAGTGACTTGGGGAAAGGGCAATTCCAGCAGGGGGAGATGGTGACCACCGACTCATGGACCACTTACCTTAAACATACCCCAGATCAGAAAGAAAGGGGAGGAGGAAGGGAACTGAGCCTGTGAAGTAATTTACATGTCAAGCGAGAGAAAATTAACCAATTGTTGAAGAGAGTAACAATGAATATGTAAACGTGTTATGAATATGCACGATCGTCGTGTATAACTAAGTTTCTGTCCAGAAGCCAGGTGTGCATGCCAGGAGGAGATATCCCCCCATGCACCTGGCAACACAATAAAGAACGCCGCTTTCTAAAGTTCCAAAATGAGTCTTGGAAAGTTTGATTTCAATTGCACCAACTTTTCGGGTATCAACTATCATCAGCTATTCTCTAACAGCACTACTATTTCAGTGCCTGAGCCAGAACTACATTTGGTTGGCACTTTTGGTAGGAATCTTCCAGGGAGCACATTATTATTTATTGTTTTCAGAGTTTCCTACTAGAAAATTAAAGAGATTAAGAAATAGGAGAGTGACAGAATGCATATTCATCCAAAAGAAGACAGAAAGTCAGTGTTCAGCATGTGCAGTTACAGGCAGCTGAAGCCTTTTAATAATCCAGAATAGAGAGAAAGCTAGAATATTATTGGCAATGGGAATTACAGAGATGAGAGAAAAACTAATAGCAAAGGTGGCAATATCTTTATGACAGTGCGAAATTGAGTTCTTTGAAACGGAATATATGAATGAAGCAGCAGGCAAGTGAGGCTGCCGAAGGATGGTGGATTCAACAGACAGGCCAACAAAGCTGCGGGTCCTCCAATCCTGCTTTATGAGCACTGTTTTGTAACTAACAGCTTTGGGAACCAGGTCCTGCATTAATTTTGTAGCACAGATTTGGCACTACAGGAAACTATCTGGAAAGGTGTGACAAAACCATCAAGGAGCCATCAATACTGAACAGCTCTCACTTGGCTACAACGCCAGGGCTGCTGCCAGCTTGGGTGGAGGTTTATCTTCCTAAGAACTTGAGCACAGAGGTGGGGGAAACAGGGGAGAAAAGTTCTCCTCCAGCTGAATAACTCAGAAAGCTTCATTTTTTTCCAGGGAGCTGGTTTAAAAGGCACATTCCTCAAAGCCAAAAAAGCAATTCTGTATAGCAGCAGGGAGCTACTGGGAAGGGCAATGGAACCAGAAGGTGCTTTGTGTTGTGTAAAAATTTGGACAAAGAACAGGCTCAGGCCTTAGAGGTAGAGAAGAAGGAAAAAGGTAATAATAACCAGAAAATACATGATGAATTAGACAAGCATAGCTCTCAAAAGCCTGCACAATCCAGAAGAAGTCCAGGACGACTACGTGGCTCGCTAATAACCCTTCTGTAGAAAGCAGTATATGGTTAGTTCCTGTTAAGGAAAAGCAGCCAATACTATCTGCATGCAAATTTTTGCTTTTATATAGTCAGATCCATTCATGAGGTAGCAGATCTACCTTAGACCTAACCCCAGATGAGGTTAGTTTTTCAGGATGCTTTCTTGGGGGATTCCTCTAAACTAATTACTATCTTCTTGTAAGAGTTTCTCTGTAGAAACCCTAGAAGTACTAGGGATGTGGCTGGCTGGATGGGCATACTGTCCACTGTTCAGGAAAAGAGTTTTGACATCTGGCAAAACTATTAACAAATGAAAATCATCCTGATATAAAAGATAAACATGTACACATATACAGTGACATATTAGATATAACTACAAGTACATACATGTAATGGATAATTTGCAAAAGTAATCAACAGTAGGTGTCCTATAAGAGAACAGAAGCTTTGCATGGGATTTTAACCAGCAGTATTCATCATGAGGAGTTACACACGTGTCCTGTAGGATGATAGATCTTTAGATCCAAAAGACTCACCCCCCTCTTTACCAAGGGGAAGGAGCAGAGGCTTAAATCCAAGCTATTTAAAATCAGGCTGTAAAATCCACAACATTTGGGAATATAGTTTAAGCATTAAGACTACTTTAACAGGATTAGATCGATAATGAGCTATTCAGTGTTTGCTTTCAACTATCAAAGTATCAGAATAATAATGTTTATGATATATAAACCTTTTACCTTATAGCAGCCTTCCAGTACTTAAAGGGGGCCTACATCAAAGCTGGAGAGGGACTTTTTACAAGGACGTGTAGCAATAGGAAAAGAGGTAATGGTTTTAAATTGAAAGAAGGTAGATTTCGATTAGATCTAAGGAAGAAATTCTTCACTGTGAGGGTGGTGAAGCACTGGAACAGGTTGCCCAAAGAAGTTGTGGATGCCCCATCCCTGGAAGTGTTCAAGGCCAGGCTGGATGAGGCTTTGAGCAACCTGGTCTAGTGGAAGATGTCCCTGCCCATGGCAGCAGGGTTGGAACTAGATGATCTTTAAAGGTCTCTTCCAACTCAAACCATTCTGTGTTTCTATGATACCAAATTTCAATAAAATTGGAATATAGGGCCTATTCTAATGGAATGATGCTATTAATATCAATAACATTATGATGTGGCTCATTGCTTGTATTTGCATCTGCGGATTTCTCAGTGGTTTGCCATACCTTAATACATATTCAAAATAAGAATGGAGGGAATAACTGAAACTGATGAAAATTCCCACAGAGTATTTCTCTATAAACATAGTAGGATTCAGACTGTCCTCTACTTGAAATATTAAAAAGCCTATTATATTAATAATTTAAAAGAGCTGTTTGGTTGATCATTCCTCTGTTTCACTCCCCCTGTAGTTTCTGCTATGGCCTTGGGCCTGCAGTCGCTACTGACTTCAGCAAGGCTGTGAACAGGCACAAAGTGTTTATCTTTATGGAACAAGCTATGAGATTGAGGTCTAAATCTAAAAGCTGCACACTGATGTTACTATCTTACAGTCTTTCACTTATCAAACATTTTCAAAGCCACTTGGATATTACATTATTTTGTACTCACAATCAGGAGGCATTTTTGCTGTAAACAGCTTGTAATATTCTTTTAGAAGTTCTAAGTTTTCCTGGTTAATGTTTTCCTGCAAAGTGGTATCTCCAAACCTATAAAAAAACCACAGTAAAATGATGAAAAAAGCCTCCACCATCAAAACCAAAACAAAGCTATATTATCCATCAAAATGATTTCTTCATATAAAGAAATAACTTTGATTTCTTTTTTTCTAGTGTTGAATATACTAGATTTTGTCAAACATACAGTTGCTTCTCTCTCATGTGCTTTGGAACTACTATTTGGGAACGAGGTCACCACTCATGGATAATTCTTTGAAAAAAACTTACAAAGTAATCCATTTACAGAAAAACATTCAACAAAGCACATTCTTTTCCCTCCACAAATCCTTAATAAATGCAAGGGCTCTTTGTGGGAATTTCAAATGGCAGCAAAGGCAGAGAACACCAACTCCTGCATCTCTTACTGCTGCTGTTGCTTAGCTATAGCAATTTCCTTCAGAGCTGGACAACATCGAAGCCACACAAAAGGGAAACGATGCAAGTGTCAGGTGGAAAAATCTTCTGAGGAACTAATTTGTGCCCTGGTCTCAGAGTATTTGCTGTAAATAGTCAAACTGATGACTCCTCTGAGCCCCCTCTGCCCTATGCTGCGCTCCTGAGCTGTTAGTTATCTTGCTTTCTTGTGTCTCAAACTAATGAGAGAACCGTTTCTCCACTGCTGAGCCGTGATTTCGCCGTGAAGCTTCACAGAGCTGCAACCCGCAGGCTAGCTGACTGCAGCTGCCTGCACTTCAGCTTGCTGCAGCACACAGACCTCAGTGGTTGCTCTACAGTGCTGCAGCTGCCTCAGGAGCGCGTTACGGGCTTTCTTGACGCAGTCAGGTCTGCTGGGAACACATCATCCAAATCCTCGTTATCCTGCACCTCACAGAAAACCTGGACAACATCAGGATGTCGTTATGCTTATCCATGAACCGACTATAGCTACATGGGCAAATGTCTGTCTTTCTGAGACCACAATTTCTACAAAAGCCAAGTTTCACATAGGCTAAAAAACTCCCAAAAACTCTCTCCTGGTACCTCTACTATGAAAGAAACAGAATGAACATAAACACAGGAACGTCCCTTAGGCAGTTAGGGTCAAGATTTTGCAACTCATCTTTAGAATAGCCTTGAAATGAAGACAAGACAGGCAGGAAAGGAAATGGAGGAGTACAGAGAGGCAGGGACAGGTTAAGTGAGAAATTCCAACAGGCAAGAGGGGACATGAATCAGAAGACACTAAATGTACTGCTACATCATGCAGACGGGAATCAAATATTTAAATGGGCCAAAAAGGGAGAGACTTGGCTACTTCCTCAGTAGCCATTGCTGCACGGTCACATAAGAATATTTCTTTTAAATCAGATACATTCTCAACTGTGCTTTATTAAAAGAAGAGATGTTTGCATCTAATAAAATAACATTTTCTAGAAATGTATCACAAAATCTTATTTCTATTCTCATATTCATTTTCCCACAGAAAGCCCCCAAACTTTTTACCAAAAAGCATGTGCAGTGTTTCCAATCTCCAAGATAAATGTACAGCTTTAGAATTTAAGCAATATTTTGAATTAAATCTAATGTTTACACCTGTAAGTGCATGTGGACAAGCTGTCTCTGCATGGAATAATCCAACTTGATTTGCTTGATAGATACAGATTTATAGATACATTATTTTTTCATTCATGGCTTGCTTTGTGCACAATGCAAAATCACCACTGTGAACACTGCTACCTTTCTTCCCGCCCTCCACTTGCAAGCCAGACATCTTTTCACACCGACTGCTCTACAAGTCCCCATATATCCAAGGCTATGTCTAAATCTTTTCAAGTCTTTCTTTGGGACAATTGTAACATACAGTCTGTCCTTCCTGCCTGTCTCATCCAAGTAAGCTCTCACAAACTTGCTTCTTAGTTACCGCATGCTCCTTTTGTCTGATTTTGGAAAAAAGTGACAAGTCCTAGTCACAATTGTCGTAACTAATTTTGCCAGTTTTGTATGCTATCACTTTGGCCATGTCACTCCTCTCATAGCATCACTTTTCCTTTCTTTATGGCACAAGAATAAGACACTTTTGTTTTCAAGAATGTTTCAAGTTCTCTAACCAACTACTCAAAATGTCAATGATTCAGCCAATGTCTACCATACCAATTTTCTGCCTTAATTTTCTCACACATGACCACTCACAACTCAGAAGTCCACCATGAACATCCACAAAGCTACCTGATAGCATTCCTTAGAAGTCTTCCTTAAAAGACTCCTTTTACTCTGCACTCTACAAAGAACAGGACGTGAAACTCCTGTTGTGCTTAACTTCTTGCATGTTGTCTAGATTAATGGTTTTTCACTGCCCGTCTCTGTTTCCCCAGCTATGCTTTTGCTTTTGAGTTTGTAGTGAATGCAAACTAAATTTAAGTATTACGCCTCCTGGATGGTCTGTTAATAAAATCAGAGGGAAAAAAAAGCAGCTGTCTCATTGCAGTTTTAGCATTGCACAAACTCAGTAATTTAACATGACCAACAGATACTCTTGTCTTGTGTGATAGTTTGATGTGTGTGGGGGTGTTCTGGTGGCAGGGGAGGGGATTTGCTCCCTGTGCCACCAGATCTGAGTCCCATCCCCCCTCGGGGGAGGTTGAGCCAAATCGGCGCCTCTGCGAATTGCCCTATTTAAGTTGGGACAAAGGGTCGGGAAAGGGCTCTTTGCTCAGGAGCGAGGAGAGAGCAGGAGGGCGCTGCCCTCGCTCCCGGCTCCCGGCCGAGCAGCCGCTCGGGCCCGGGCCGGCGCCATGTGCTCAAGATGGCGCCGGGGGAGCCGCATGGGGGACTCGGTAAGCGCCCCGCTCCCGGGGTGCCTGCCGGGCCGAGCTCCCCCAGAGAGGATTAATATCTAAGAGAAAACAACCACAACGACCGGGTCAGCCAAGATGGAGCAGGAGGAGGTGTACTGGAGCTGAGGTTTCCCTTGCAATCGGTGCGAAGATGGCAGGCGGCCCCCCTGCAGCCAGGGTGTACTCGGTGGAGCAGAAAACCCACTCGTGGCCCGTGGAGAAACCCACGTCGGAAAAGGAGATGCCTGAGCCCGGGAGAGGTCGTGGAGCAGGGGATGCGCGACCAGGTACTGTTAACAATGGGGCATGGAATGCACGACGAGGTCGTGGAGGCATCTGGAATCCGTGGGACGGCTGACACGAGTGGCAGCAGCTCCCTAAGAGGCCGAGACTGGTAAAGCCCAAACTGGTGCGATCCATGGGGAGGATTGCAATCCTGCGGGCAGGACTCATACTGGAAAAGTTTGGGGACTTTTTCTTCGTGAGTAGGGGATCCACCGAAGCAAGGGAAAAATGGTGTAAAGACTCCTCCTCCTTTAAGAAAGGCGCAGCAGTTAACAGCATGGATGAACTGACCTGCACTTCACCATTCCCTGTCCCCCTGTGCCGCCGGGGGGGAGGTAGAGCCAGGAAGGAAAGAAAATAGGGGGTGGGCAGGTTGTTGTTTTAAGATCTGGCCTTGTTTTCTCTTTCTCCTCTCAAGTAACCGGTTTTCGTTCCCTTTTGTCTTTTGTTTAGTAACTGTTAATAAATTGTTTTGGTTTATGAAGAAAGTCTGAGTCATGTTTTGCCCGGGACCATGGTTGGTGGGTGCTCCCTTTCGGTTCTTGTCTCAACCCTCAGTCCAAAAAAAACCACGACATCTTGGAAGAGAAAATTAATAGATTGGTGAAACTTTGACTACTATTGTATTTATTAGTTAGTTTCCAGTAATCTTTGCTGAGGAGTAATAACACCACATCAGAACTTCATGTTTCCACAAATATATTAGTAACACATTCCCCACTATTAACTACCGCTCAACCCTAGAAAAAAGCCCTAGAACGCTGAGAAAAATTATCTCTTTCTAGCTCATGACTTGTACAGCATCTTCAATCCCACTTGTAAGATAATAATAATTTCAAACTCACGTTTGTGAAGGCCAAAGTACTATATAGAAAAAACCTTCTACGTCTGTGAAACAGAAATCCATTTTATATCTGTATCCAAAGGAAACTTGGCCTTGACTGTGTGAAATAAAGTCCTGTATATGGTCATATCTTCACTCAGACTTTTTCATTATTTTCCATTGCTTCATAGCTTGTGCTTATTTCCTTTAATATTTTTTAAAATACACACCGAGTCCATGTAAGATGGTCCAAGAGCAAGTAACAAAAGATTTATTTTTAATCCTCAGAGATACCCTGTACTAGCATGGCATAACTTGGACAAAAAAATGAAACACGTTTTTTTCTTACCTCTCTGCAAGTGTTTGCTGTTCATTGATTCCAACATTAAAGAGTACTGGATACATGCGAAGTAGCTTTCCTTCTTTAATCTCTTGTGGCAGCAACTCAAACATTTTTGCTGGAAGCTGGACCTCTATAACGTAATGTTCACTAGGAAAAATAAAAATAAGAATAAGGATGGGAATATTGATTGGTTTGCTTGAAATTATAACCTTCCTATATAGAGAACATGTAGACTTATAAATCAGTTCCCCCCTTTTCCCCTTAATTGTATTGAACAATAAAATGTGATGATCCAGCTTGCTTGTTTTAAAAGCATAACCAAGCTATTTGGAAAAAAGCAGGTGTACATGTAATCACATACTCTTGATACTGACTTCTTCACTGAAGTGAAAATAGGACTAAAGACAACAGCAGTAAAAAAGTCTCCTGCTACCAAAATATGAATGAGAACACTTCAGCTCTTAAAATGCATGCTGCTGAGTTACAAAACCAACTTCCTTTCTCTAAATGTAATATGAGCAAAAACCTTTCATGAAAACCCAAAGCAAAATTTCCATTTTCTTCAGTGGCTGGATTTCCTCCCTGGGGATAGAAAGCCTCACCAATAACAAAATTGACTTTGTGAAGATAATAATTGAAGGCTCATTACACAAGCATGAATCCTATTTTAGGAGAAAGGATATGATTTACAGCAGTTCTGGTTTTATGTTTGTGTTTGGTCCGACTTTACGAAAAACATGTTACTTTGGCTGCCAGTCCAAATTCTCATCATGTGGAACCCTGAAGTTGAATTTCATGTGTCTTGGAGGATTGATGCCTGATCCCACAACAAAAACAATGGCATGCTGTTAACTTAGTTTTTATTAGCTTGCTTTCCGTTATTAGAGCAATCAGTCTAATAAAAAAGAACAGACTAGAAGCAAATCCATTAGCCTCCAGGATCTGACATTTTAAACATTCAAAGAGGGCCAAGTGATAATGAAGACTGAAATTTTCTCTCCTGCAGAGCACATTTGGGATACCACCAAGATGGGTGAGTATTACAACAAGACGGAAGGAGGATCTATATCCCACCTACAGAAACAAGGCCTAGGAAGTCACACATCTTTTGCACGTAAACTTAAGATGGAAAACTGTTTGCACCTATTAAAATAATCTATCATGAAGTCTCTCCAACACTTATTTTAATCAACCATGTGCTTACTAAAGAATTAAAATACAATCTGGATTACCCATGTGTAGAATTTGGGGGAGAAAAGACAGAAAAGCTTGAAGAAAAAGGGCAGTTTCTGCAGTCTGACACCCTCGGCAAGCTGGAGGGATGAGCAGCATTATCTCAGAGAAGGTGCTTGGATTAACTGCTGCAGCTTAGAAAAGCTAGTGGTCATGTTTGAACCTCTATCCTGCCCATATGTCTGAAAACATAATAAAATGGATCCAGTAGAGACTTGTGACTGAAAAGTAACTAAATTGAGCTAGAGCAACAGCATATGCTTTGGTACAGGCTAGAACCAGTCCGTAATCCGTGAGCAAATGCCAGATGCTCCCTACCGAGGGGGGTTATCAGATTGGAATGGCGGACATGTCTCAGAAGAAGGAAAAAAGGGGGCAAAAAAAGAAATAGTTCTACTACTCCGATAAGTCTATTTCATTTGTGTTTTGTTTAATTAATTCACCCACATGAAGGAAATAGAGAGTTAGCAAGGATGACAGTAAACAACTCTCTACAAATGACCTTTGCGTGGCAGCATTCATTCTCAGCCTGCATGTGAGCACTCTCAACTGCTGCCAAGTGCTACCAGAACATTGTTCTGTGGTGGAGTCTGTTCATGAAGTTGAGAAGAAGCGTTGGTTTAGTCTCATTCAGAGAGCACACGCTACTGAACCAAAACAGCACTGAATCACTGCACTGCTACATTTCACACCCCCAAAATCACTACAAATCTTTCAGTCTGTGAAATAACATTGAGAAATGCTGACCTTGAGGCATGATAAATTAACGTCAGTACCATTTGAGAGCTTCCCCTTGTCCGTTTTTGTTTGTTTGGTTGTTTTTTTTTTTATTTGCTTGTTTCTTTTTCAGAATGTCTTTTGAAGTCTCAGAGAATCCTTGGTAACTTTCAAAAATCTGTAACCAATTGCACAATGAAAACAAACCACTTCTGATCATGTAAGGAAAAGGCTATAAAGCTGTGACAGAGATGTCTGGAAAGTCCAGGAATGGTACTGAAGTCAGGTGGGGAGGAAAAAAAAAAGGAAAAAAAAAAAGAATTCAAAGTACTGAAATCGAGAGGACTTGTTCAACATGAATTTACTACAAATCTTACAAGTCCTATGCTTCTATTTAAAAAGAAACAGTAATACAGCAATAAATTTTATCACTGTGTAGTTTCTCTCTTTTATGGTTGGACTCAGTACAGAGACACCAGGTGATTTTGGCATGAGATGGATAAGGCAGCTACTACATTTTTCCAACAAAAAGGAGAAATCCCTACATAATTTTTAACATTTAGAGATCTTTCAGGAAATAAGGGTGGAGAAATCCAGCATGTTTAAGAGGGTAAGTAATACATCATCTCCTCTTTCAGAACGAATTGTACAAATTTAGGTATTAAATACTTAAATAGATATGATTGCACTAAAACAACATTGCTTATGAATATATCTTTGACTTCACTTGCCTTATCATCTAGTATTTGTTATCATCACATCTGAAGATAGACAAACACTTGCAGTCCTGTTAGAAGGCTTCTAAAAACTACCCCCATGCAGCTGTGGGCCATGGACCCTGCAGCTACTTGCAGTTGGCTGAAACTGTGCACTCTTAGTTCACTGCAATAAACACAAACCAAGTTGTTTACGCACACCTTTGCTTTGTAACAGAAACCCCTCCCACACACGGTCAGTCACTGCATCTCAGCTGGGAGGTGCTTTACCCAGCTCTGCTTTCAGTTAAGCCACAACTTTTTAGATCACTTCAACGTGGCTGTAAGCACTAGTCTGATCGTGGGCTCCATTGAAAACATGGTATTGAACCCTGTGGTGCCTCAAAGTTCATACGTACAATCAATTATGTTCTATCAAAGAGTTTTATAAAGTAAGTGTTAATGACTTTTGCCTATAATAAAAGAACCCGAGTGCCTGAACAGAACTTCACTGCAGCAGGATGGTCAGGGTCAGTCACTCTCACTGCTAGTCAGTGCCATGCTCTTTGGATTGACTTGTTTGCGTACATAAAAATCTCAGTCTTAACCATTTCCCCAGAAAAACACTTACAAGCGAATACTCTGACTCTGCAAGATAAGAATTTGTAGCTTAATTTTCTGTCTTGCATTTCTGCAGTCTTTCGGTCTCGTTTTATCGAGCAACACCATATAACAATCAAAATGATCTAAAAATGGTGAGGTTTTTAAACACTGATTAGAAAATAACTAGCTTTGCCACTGTCTTCTCTTCTCTTGGTTGACTTCCAATGCTGTCTGATAGGAGCTGTCTCATCACAGCTCTAACAGGAATGGGGCTCCTCCACATAAGCCTTAAAGATTACTTTTTTTTCTGTCAGATACGGATTCCATCCAGTGAATACCTGCCAGTAAGTACAGTACAGCAATCACAGGCAGTAACTCTTCTTCCTAAAGACTGACTACTCCATCAATCCAGAATGCCTGAGGCAGCTTAAAGCTCAAGTCTCTTTCAAACCCAGGACCTCCTAGTGTGACAGTTCAGTGTACTGCAGTAATGGCAGCAAGCCATTAAATGTAGCTGCTGGATTTTTCAAGATTTTTGACTGCTGTGACTTACAAAGGATGTATTTCTTCTGTCTTATCTACACACTATAATTATTCTTAATTATTCCCGACGTGTTGCCTATCATACTCTGGCCTTCCTGCTATTTATTTCAGTCCTTTCTTGGAAGGCCCATAGGACCAGAGTGAATGATTCAGAATAATTAAGTAAATCAGTGGTGAAAACCCCCTTCAGAGGAAACATATCTTTTCTAAAAGTTGCTGCTTTTTGCTGAATCTAATTTACAGCCATCTTAAGAATAATGATACTATTAAGGAAGTGATTTCTGCAAAAGTAAAAACATTTGGAGCTTCAGACTAGAATAATAATGAAGACGAAAAACTCATTCCTCCTGTGTAACAATCTTGTTAACCCTGTTAGAGCCACAATTAATGAAGTATTCCAGTTTATGTCCTGATATTCAGCAGTGCTTATGTGAGATGCATAATGCATCGGTGGCTTTACGCAAGGATTTCTGAGGCTGCATATGGCCTGTGAGATCTTCAGTAACTAAGATAGTGGTCATTTTTGAAAAATGAAGGCTAAGTTTTGGCATCCAAGTTTTTCAGCTTTCATCTTAAGACAATCAAGGCCTAACTCTTAGAAACACAATTTAATTTGTGACACTGAAATACAAGTTCTGGACACCTCAGGAACAAGATTTCTTCTGTTGGAGACCCCTTGTGTAAATATTGACCCTACTCTTGGACACAGTATCTATATACGAAAAATGCAACAGAAACTCTGTACCATCCAGACATTGTTTCGACTAATTTGTATTAATAGAAGGAGAACTTTTAGCTTTTCATCAGGAAAGTAACCCAAGAGTCCATATTGCTACTATCTTTGCAAATCCCTACAAATATCTCGTTACATCTCCATTCACCTCATGAAAAGCAAAACTACTGCACTCAGCAGTACTAACAGAACTCAGCAACAAGCAAACCATTGTTTGGGTTTTCATGTGCTGCAGATTAAACCTACATGCCATGGGCTCCAGGAAACAGAGTTCTTACCGCCTTCCAGTTATAACAGGCAAAAAGTCTTCTGATTTAGCTTCAATGACTTTAAACATTACTTTCTGCAAATCTGAAATTCCCACAGCCATGTCTTCCAGCATCCCTGCTTCTTCACCTATTTGGAAAGATTACAGAGGTTATTAACAGAGTAGACAGATCAGTCACTGAATAGGTTAAAGGAATATGAGGATTATATTTTCCAGTCTGTGCCTCTAAAAAGCATAGCCCTAAATCCACATTAAAGTAACCTACATAAACGTAGACTGATTTTTAGAACTGCTGACAATTCTCTGTGGCCTACATGATAACTATTGGTATTAAGCACCTCTGAAAATCAGCCTGCTCTATATGTGCATAGAATAACCTCAGAAAAGCCATTTTCGTCTATTCTGAAACTATTTTTAAAGACTGTCCCTGCTGATGGAGGATAAAGGTTTTGAGAATAACAACAATGAATATCATGCAAAAGGGAGCCTGACAGCAATCTCCAAGTGAGGATCTGCAATTGCCTGTGCATTAAAGAGCAGCACAAATGCTAAATCCCTCTACTCTGGTCAAAACCTCTAATTTGGGGAAGGATTCTATTACATCTAATTTAAAGCATTTTGCAACATATGGCAGTTTCTCCCTCCAAACGTCTTTCTTAATACCTATCAAATGATGGCATCTGTAAGAAGGTAGGAATCAGTTTTCAAGCTATCTTCACATAACCAATGCTGGCATGGTCAAGGCAGAAGCTGATAGAGTCAGTAGCTGTTTAAATCTGCTGCTTAAGTTGGCTGTATAAACCTGCTATTTTGGGTCAGGCCAAACGCCTATATAAATGGAGACAGTTTTTATTAAAAACAAAGTTCCACTAGCTGTACTGAGGAAGCAGTCTCCTGTGTTCGAGACAATGTAGCTCACTCCATATGGAATAATTAGCAACTACTGTTCTCAGAGGAACTGAGAATAAAATAAATGGGTGTCCTGGTTTTGACTGGGATAGAGTTAATTTTCTTCCTACTAGCTGGTTTAGTGCTGTGTTTCAGATCTAGGATGAGAATAACGTTGACAACACAAGGATGTTTTCGGTATTGCTGAGCAGTGCTTACACAGAGCCAGGGTCTATTCTGCTTCTCACTCCACCAGCAAGTAGGCTGGGGGTGCACAAGAAGTTGGAGGCAGGGTGTGGGGGGTGGGCACAGCTGGGACAGCTGACCCCAACTGACCAAAGGGATATTCCAGACCATACGCTCAGCATATAGAGCGGGGGAAAGAAGGAATTGGGTGATGTTTGGAGTAATGGCATTTGTCTTCCCAAGTAACCGTTAGGTGCGATGGAGCCCGGCTTTCCTGGAGATGGCTGAATACCTGCCTGCTCATGGGAAGTAATGAATGAATTCCATGTTTTGCTTTGCTTGCTTGCACGGCTTTTGCTTTACCTGTTAAACTGTCTTTATTTCAGCCCACAAGTTTTCTCACTTTTACCCTTCTGATTCTCTCCCCCATTCCACCAAGGGGGAGTGAGCAAGTAGATGCATGTTGCTGGTTAGGGTTAAACCACGACAATATGTAATTTTTGGTGCAAAATTGACAACACAGTATCAACAACTTCAACTGTGCTACTATATGGAAGCCTAACATCTTCTAAGGCTAGTATTTGTTGATTCGATAAGCCAAATTACTGGAAGCAAAAATAAGAACCTCCTGGGTAAACTTCTGGTCTGGATGCATAAGGAACTTTGTCTAAGAACAATACTTACTGTAAGTACTAAGGAGTCCTTCATATTGCACAAGCAATCCAACAGTATGAAGCTGTTGTAAAAATCCTTGATCATGTAAACCTGTGTGCAGTTTGATTATAAACCCACAGACCAATCCAGCGAGCTATAAAGAAAAGAAAAACGTTAAAATAACAGATGTACTGTTACAACACGGTTAAAATGAGACTTACTATCATTATACCCAACAGAAGTAATATTTAGGTATTTGAGAAAACAGCATAGATATTCCTGTTTAGTGACTACGGACATGATTTCATATTAATATTATTATTGAGGCATTTTTTAGTGTAAAAAGCAGTGAAATATTCCCTTATTTTACATTAGATAAGCTTCATCTGCTTTGTGGTGTTGTGTGTTATTTACACAGACATAAGCGAGACCAGAACCTCCGCTGGCAGGCTATAAACATATAAGGCTGTGAATTGTCATGGATTTGAAAGCAATTAGGCACCTAATGCAACTGAAACTCCTTGGCAGTTGCACCCTAACTCCTTCATTATGTTAAGAAAAACATGGAACTTAAGGGAGAAATGAGACAAATCGTTTGGAGAAAAACCTATCTGGAAAACATGATCTACAGGAGATCAAAAGAACTTCAGTTATTTACCAAGCAAAAACAAGTCTGAGAGGAGACATGCTAATAGTCTTCAATCACAGAAAATACTGCTAAAAACTGAAAACAAATAATATGTTCTTCATTTCCAAGGTGACCAGGGGGAAAAAATACCCAACCTGAATAGCAAGGAATATTCAAGGCTAGACTTGACAATTTCACCTACGGGTGAGGATAGTGGCATATAATCTAGGAAGACCAAAAATAGCTTTATGGATCCTTCTTTGGACAAAAGGAAGATTAGGTAACCTTTTCTAGTCCATTGCAGACCTGCTTCTCTGACTCAGTGATACAGCTACTGTGGTTTTCCATTTACTATTAATTTCTTATCACATCATAAAAAATTTAAGTGGATGTAATGAGAAATATATTAAAAAGTTGAGTTAAATTAGAAAAGAGAAAAAAACAACAAAAAAGACAAACGCAAACACTGGCATGAATAGTATGCTTAATTATCGCCAACAGTAGGAGATAAGTGACACAAGACAACCTACTGCTTGACTAAAGACGATGTCTCTTCTTAGGGTCAGCATCAAACATTGTGGCAAACCACAGGCAAGTTCCTGGAGCAGAACGAACGCCATCGATTGCTTTGCCCTGGTCACCACCTCTCCCATGCAGTCCTTCAGCGTAATCACCAGGGGATAAAGCTGTTCATACCAGTCACCTAGAACAAGACAGATCATCCGTTCCAAATTGGAAAACTTGCAGTGAAAATCCTGTTCAGAATGGAAAGAGGGCTGCAGTGGCTGCGTAGATCGTCCTACACTTTAAAACGACCCTGCAGCTCTATCCTAACTGTTGTGGTACAGCAAACGCCAGCGGAGAACATGCTTAGAGGAGGTAGGACTCCAGCATACCACCGAGACTGGGGCCAAATCCTCGGCCTAAGTCTAACTATATCCTGAAACAATGACTTTTTAACAGACTCAAATTCTCTGTAAAATTTGCATTCATGTGTCATAAACAGAGCACACAGGGGCACATGTGAAAACTCATTTAGCATAAAATAAATACAGTGGAGGTGAAGATCTCCTGTTCTTTCCACCACTGACAACTTACTACCTAAACAGAGGAAGTACCATCAAAAAGAAAGGGGGAACAGCCTATATTTAAGAAAAAAATGGGTGCTGGAAGGCAAAACAGATGAACAAATAGATATCTAGAAGGATATTATCTATTAAATTTACAAGCTAGAAAAATACTAACCTTCAGGTCACATAGCTTTTTCTTTTTAGCTTCTCCCTATATTCTCTTTAAATATTTAGAGATCCTGAGCTCATTTTTTATCTACTTTGAGCACAGAGATTTAGAACTACTTTGTAACATGTTTTGCTCTGTTAAAATATATGCTAGGAATATCATAAAAAAGAAGCTAGTAAAACGCTTGAAAAACGAGACTCCTTAATATATTACAAATGAAACAAAGTGATAACTAGGAATGGAGGAAAATCAGAACAGCTTACTCAAACTTCCCAATTGCCCAAGTTGTTCCTGAATTTTTCAGGACTTAATAAAATCAGACCTGCATTGCAGTTGCATATGGTTTTGCCTATCCCTCCAAATTGAGCAAATAATTAAAAAAAAGAAATCACCCTCCTTCAGAATCTACATCTCAGTTTCATTGTTATAGTTTGAAATGAAAGAGAAATCAACACTCCAGAAGTATCTATATAAAAATAAGGAGCGTAACTGACTTAACACAGTCCATCAGTGACTCAGATTTTCTATAGATTAGTGTAATTAAGAATCAATGATAATTAAAATCTGTTCCATTTAAATTGTGATTAGGTGGAAGATAACAGCACTTTGTTTCAGGTAACATTCTGAGTCAGGCCAATGAAAGACTCATTAGCACTGAAGAAATTCTTTAGGCAGGAAGACATAGCTGCTTGTTGCAAAGTCAATTTGGCTACGCTCCAGAAAAAAATATGTAAATGACTAAAACTGTAGCCAAGAAGACTGGAGAGTGACTTGAAAGCCAGGAGAAACTGGAAAAAAAAAAAAAAAAAATAAGGCACAGGAAAGAGGAGATAGGAACAAGGAGAGAGCAGGCACAGAGAACAACCTGGGTTCCTTCGCAAATAATGTCTTTGTGGTCAGACAACGCGTGTTTTAACAGTCATACATATTTAAGTGTGAGTAATACAGACTGAAGAATTGTTCCCTAGAAAACAGCAGTTATGAAGTCAAAGCCATCGTGAACAAAACAGAACATAAGCCATCCCCACTTTCATGCTTCAGCAAAGAGAGGTGATTTTATGCACACCATTGACTAAGAGAGCACTGATACACCATGTGCCAAGGTCTGGTGTACATGTTTTGAAGAGACTGCTGAAAAAAACAGAGAGCTTGCAGAGCAGAGCTACCAAGATTTATAGTTTAATCTCCTTAAGCCTATGAAAAAAGGCTGAGCGGCAACTTGATTTCACCTCTTCAGGAGGAGAAAATAACAAGTACTAACAGGGATGTTTATTCTAGGGAATAAAAATGAAAGAACAACCAAAGGCTGGAGGCTGTTGTGAGACAGTCAAATTTAGGAATAAGGCAGACAACAAGGTGTGACATCCTGGAAAGTCAGTCTAGACAGACTAGACAATCTAAGCTCTCTTCAAACCTTAAATTATAGTAATTTGTTAAATTAATCAATAAATAAATGCCAAGGAAAGCAAATGCAGCAGAAGACCAAAAGATGTAATGTATATCGAATCAGTGAACAGGGCTGTATGTGGTAAGAACAGAGTTCATTGTCTGCTTCTGACTTGAGCAAATAATGAAAGAGATCATGCCTGGTCAATTTAAAGTAGACCTGAAGGCACAGCTAATAGACATCTATTTCACTTTCATGGGAAAGCAGAGCTGAAAGGATCTTGCAAGTACACTGACAGCCAGGGCAAGAGAGAAAAAGCTGAATTTCTAGAACTAGCCATACTTTGTGAACCTGCTATTACAATTTCAGGTTATGTGGATAAGGCTGAAGAACTCTACTGACCCTCTTTTTCATAAACGAGGGGGGTCACATACTGGCCACAAGTCCCATCACACTTAGATCTGTTTCTACTGAGCTGCCACTTAACCAATCTGCACCATGTGTTTCTGCTTCTTTAGGAACATAACTTTGTACTTGTTCTTGCTGAACTGCATCGTAATAGTTCAGTGCTCTATTTCATCAAGATCCATTCTAATCCTGCTCCCATGGCGCTTAAAGCTTCTCCCAGCTTTAAGCATCTGCAAATTTTATAAGCATCATCCATATTTCATAAGCCCAGTCGGTAATGAAAATATTGAATAATACTGGACTCCAGAACAAATGTAAGTGGATTCTACTTCATGCAGCCTTCCAGGCAGGCAGTAAACCACTGATAACTACCTTCTATTATGATTTTGCACATTATTTTGCACATACCTTGCAGAAGCTTCAAGATTATTTTCTCACAAGGATTTTTTGAGGGAGACTACACATTTGGAATACTAACATAAGTAATTTTTGTTAGTAATGGTTGCACTAAGAAGGAATTCAAAGATTTGAAATTCTCAAGGCCATTTTTTCATTAAAGGACATTCATGCTCAACATACTAAAAATAAATGCTACTGAATATTTAATGTCCCAAAGAATTCAGACATATGTATTTTGCTTTGTAGAAAACAATAAAAATTGTAACTTCGTAGGACATCTTACCCTAACGACTGAGGAAAGGTAAATTATTTTATAATAGAATATCAATAGAATTGCACTTGCCAAAAGGAAACAAGATAAAACTATATCCTTGTGTGATTAAGTTATCCGTAACAATCATCCACTCCTTGCTCACACTGAAAATTCTTCTTCACAATTAGCAAGGATGTCCAATCCCCAGAAGGTGGAGCTAGTTAGCAAATCTAAGAGATTTGTTTCTGGAAAACAGAATATTTATGAATCGACTAGTATATTCTCATGTTTATCCTTTTACTTTAAAGCAAGTTCAGTGTGCCAAGATCAAAATAAGAGGTGTATCACAGACTGAGGTCTCGGAAAAGACAGCTCTAGAGAAAAAAAAATTCTCTATAGCTGCTCAGTTTTCAGTCTGTTAAAATTGCCGTATGTCACTTATTATGGAGCATATCTTGTTGCAAATACTCTAGCAAGAATATAAATCAGAGTCATTCATTAACAACGCAGAAAGGTCCAAATATCCATCAGAAGCACTTACAGCAAAGACTGCAGCTTTTAAGTTGCTCCTTGAAACCGAGAAGCACTGTGAAACTGAAGTTTATGAAACAAAAAAACCCCATTGTATTCTGAAGCTTGCAAGTAAATCCAGTAGAATTTGGAAAAATAAACTTGTCTTGTACATAAAGGATAAATATTAAATATCAATTAAATTCATAAAGAGACATTATTTTTAAAGGGAGCTTTAAAACGCTGGTCTAAATTCAGGTTTTTATGATCCTGATATAACTTGCCACAACATTGCTGATATGCGAGGATACTGCTTGATTACAAGCTACTTCTTGCACATCTGAAAGAGTCTGGAGAGAGATACAAGATGCCCTACAACAATTCCTTCATGAGAAAACTGGCAGTCAGCTCAGAATCAGTTGTTGCTGTAAAGATGATGCAGGAGGTCAACCACGGCTCAGGACCCTTACTCCCGTGGAGACTGATGTTAGCTTGGTAGAATCACTTAGGGAAGGGAAGAGTACAGATTATTGCTTTCGTATTTAACACATTCAAGGACTTACACACATGTTGACTTTTCAGGTGTCAAATTTTTTTAGTTAAAAACTACAAGATTTGGATTCTCGACACAGTGGAAAATCCATTGAAAAAGACTGAAGAATTAACTGAATGAGTAAACATCTCAAAACAAAGGCATTGGGAGCAAGAACAGAAGCAACAAGGAGACTACAGGATGACTTTCAGGTCTCTAAAATGACAAGGACCACCTGTCCTGTTTGCAATATTTAGCATCCAAACAAAAGAGTCAAAGCCTACTGATGAAGTAAGGAGACTCAATTGAAGAATTGTGCTAGTCAGCTGTTGGAAAGGAAATTAAAACAAGGCATAAAAGCCAAACACATTACAATGGAAAACGGAAGGATGAAATTAAAAAAAGTAGTAGCACCACTATGCAGTTAGTATAAGATTAAACCAAAACAGTACATGCAGCCAAGCACTGAGTAAATACTCCACTCCCATTGCTAGCAGCCAGTTGTGGAAGTTCAGTTTATGACAGGGTTTGCCCTTTGGTTGCTGGAAAATGTCCTTGAGTCCCATGTTCTCTTAATCGACACGCCTGCACAGGCAAATGACTTGCTTAGCACCCAACTAGTCATTTCTACATGCTAATATTCAAATTGCAATATGTCAAACTGCATGTTAAATTTGATAAAGATTGGCAGGAAAGCAAACTCCTGCTCTTTTCAAAGTCAGGTCAATTGAAGTGCTTATTAAAACATGCTGGTAATCAAATAGGAAAAGCCCTAAGGCTTTGGAATAGCACTCCTGTCTCCTTTTGCCCTGGCAACAGAGAAAAAAGTCAATTCTGTCACTGCTAGGTCTGCACCACCTAAAAATCAGTGCAAATCTTTGATGGCTTCAAGTCACTTCAAAATTTGAATAGTATGAAGTTAAAAACTAAACATGGAATTAAAAGCAGAAGAAAGCATAATGTTGTACTCTTAAAAGGAGCAGAGAGCCTTACAGACATATGGTAATGAATATAACAGGAGCTACTCACGACTTAACTTTTCACTGTAGCTAACCACTTATTCCCTTACTACCCAAAGGCATGAACAGTCCATGATAGGATTGAAATCATAAAGGTCAAACAATGTAAATTAATTGTCTTGATATCAAAAATTAAGCATTAGACAAACTGTGCCTTCAGGAGAAAGGCAATAAAACAAACGAACCAACACAAAACAGTAGAGAAACTCCTCAAAATCAGCTAGTGCAAATAGCATGAAATAATTAACCCACAGAGTCTGAATTTACTCACCTAGGATAGGAACATTTTTCTGATTTTTATTTTTTTTTCCTAAGGGAGGTTTAAAAACTGACTTAGTAGAGTTCATATACTCAATTTTGCACCATAGAAAGGTCAGCTTTCTACTTCTTCATCTTGCCACTCAGCTGTTGGAGCTCAGTTTAACTCTAGTACAAGGACTAAGCTCTTTGAGAAAGGATGAGGTTTTATGCTCATAATTCTGCAGCATAAGTCTTCCTGGTATTTTCTGCAGTTAATATAATACCAGTCTACTTGGCACAGGTAGGGTGTCCAGAAGAACAATTTTGAATTCTTGGGGATTTTTTATTCCATTGTAATAATCTAAGATTTTCTATAGCGTCACGTGGATTAATAGTGAAAATGAAAACCATCTCATCATACATATACAAGTGTCCCGGCACCTTTAGTCACAACAAAAACAGAAAAAGGCAGCAATGGCAATAACAGACATAAAGCCAAGGAAATCTAATATACACAAAACAGGAGTAATGGGCAAGCTTTGCTCTAGAAGTGTTGTGCGATTAATATTCTGATGTCCTGTTTAAAAAATAGTTTGTTGATTCAGTTAAAGTCTTCCCTTCCCTACTTAGAGAAAGGACTGTTGAAGGGGTTGTCTTATACACTGGACTACATACAGCCCAGTTAAGGACCCCATCAAAAAGAGAAGGATGATTCAAAAGTGAGAGGGAAAAGAAAAAGAAAGTGCAGAAATAGAGTTCATGCAAAGAGAAGCTTGAGAGAACAGGAAAGAAAAACGTGAGGAAAAGGGAGGGAAGAGAAAGTTTTTCAGAAGTGTTTTTGTTTCCTCAATATAAATATTGTCCACTACTCAAGCAAACACAGACCAAGGGAGAAGTTTTCATCTTCTTGACTAAATGATAACTTACAGTAAAAGCTCTTCTTCTGAAGATGCAAAGGAAACCAGAGCACAGTTTTATTTCACATTTCTACCAGAACTGCACTGGGAGGGATGCACTAAAAGGATGCAGTGCTCATCCATAGGGCACTGAAAGACAGAAAGGTTTAATCTAGACTTAGAGAGTCCTCATCAGTATCAGGTTATTCAAGCAAAATTATCCCACATATGCCCGTAGCAACGTGGCTATGAACGGATGCTTTCCTTCATTCCAGCTAAGAAATAAGGCACCATTCCCCAGGTGCTCTTTGCTACCTACGCTGCAAGTTACTGTTGGCCAATTCATCTGCCCAGCAACATAGTTTATGACTCCGTAATCCACTTCAGGCAAAATCCAGATGCAATCACACTGCCAACTTAAATGGTTAGAGATAACGTGGTGGATTTTGTATGTAGCAAATTAGGGAGCACTCACACAGAGCCAGTGGAGGAATGGCTGCGTGATATTGCTGACGGTGTGCTACAAAGAGCAGATGGAAACAACAGTCTCTTTTAGCAGCACAGCTATACATGGAGATCTGTCAGGGGCATAAGAGCAAACTACTGTGTTTCACCAGCACCCTCTGATGCTGCAGGACAACTTTCGCATTGTGACTCCCATGGAAAACGAAAAGGCAGAAATAAAAAGAATTTAATATTGTCAAGCAGTCCTTCAAGGCAAACCGGCCTAGGGTTAAAAGAATAAAAAAAATCCCTCTCCTTTAAAATCCATCTAGTCCTCCCGAGGACTGCAGATTTATCCTGCAGAGAAATCATAATCCTGCAACTGATGAATCCATAGTATGTTACCTTGGTAACTGATAACTCAAATTCAGTTTTAGGAATACACTCAAAGGTCAGACTGCATGAAAAGTTAGGCTAAGGAAGGTATAATTCGTGTTGAAAGGTAAGTACAAGAAAAAAGTGCCAGCGGTATTTCTGATTACAAAGATTCCATAAAAATAAACATAAGCATGTTGGGGAAAAAACAAGAGATTGCAAATATAAACCCATCTTAGGAAGGTCTGAATATATGACAACATATATCGTTATAGGAATATGCTATTGCTCAAAACCATCAAATTATTGCGATAACATTTTCTACCATCTAAAATGAAAATGAGTGCATTCTTTGACATCTTTGTCATTGTTACATACTAGAAAAAAATGTCAAATAAAACACTCAGGTTCACTAATACAAGAAAACATTTCGTCCTATATTTTAAGGCATACTTTTCAAAGTTTTGGTCAAAACACTGGGTATTCCTCATTTTTCTTACAAACAGCAGCACAACTTTTCTTAGGATCAACTCCAGCACTGAAACAGTTTCGGACTCCAAGGTCTACCTGTGCCCATACATTTCCAGTGTTAATCAAATACATTGTGCTCAAATGATTGTATCATGTATTATCACAAGATACAGCAAGCTTTTCACGTACATAATGTGTGTGAATTGTATGTAGCATAAAATTCTGTAATTTTAGAAATGTATCTATGAGTGCAAACACAGTATGATTTTATATCTAGGAAAAAGTTACGAAACCATAGAGCCAGGCTTCAAATATAAAATGGAGCAGAATTAAGGCAGAATTTATAACCCTAAACTTAAAATTTCAGCCTCTATGTAGGTGTTTCACGTTGGATCCTCAGGGCTTCATGTCAAACTTCAGAGAGGGAGATGCAGAAAAAAACAAACATATAAACCCACACTCTCTTAGAGAAGTCAAGCATGAAAAACTCTGGCCCCAAAGGTAATGGTTTTGAAAACCATTAGGCAACCAGCTTTGGCACACACCTGGATGGTTCTTCAAAAAGCTCCATCTTTTAAGTTAGTCCTACAAAAGAAAGCAATTTTAAAACGTCTCTATTTCTGCATGACCTTGAAAGTCCTATAAGCTGTCAAAGGCACTGCACGATGCTCTCATGAAAACCTTGTTAGAAAATGATGTCTTCCTCAAAAAGCAGAACACGAAAATAAAGCGATCCACCCCACAAGTCTCCTGCAGCTTCCATGTGATGGGTGTTGCAGAACACTCAGCACAACTCAGCAGAAGCACTGACTCTGCTCTCACAGAAGAGTGCTTGTACTGACTCAAGAGAAATAAGAAAGGTCCTGAAACGAGGGAAAAAGTAAATAATTTATTCCAGTGCCAAAATAACTTGGTATTTTTGTGTCCTTGGCCTGTCAGCTCCAGACAACAACTCCTCGGCTGAACGAAAGACATCTCTAATTTTCTAACCATTACAATCGTCATTATTGCTTAGCAAGAGGTACCTTTTGTTCTATTTGATGACTGCTTATTATAGTACTTAAAAGGCAGTAACTCTTAAGTTTTTTGGTTTTGTAAGCTAAAAGCTCTAACCAATATTTCATTTGCTGTGTAGGGTGTGAGCCTGAATCAAAGCCAAGATCACACTTTTATGACTACAATGAAAGACTCCAAGGGACTGGTTAAATACATCTCATGGCTTATACAGAATAACAGAGGACTTGTTCAGGGAGTTGAAGAGAGTGAAGAAAATCTGCAAACATTCATGCTGCCAAGTATGTCAGAAAGCATCCAAAAAGAATTATCCTGAATCGTGGCTGTTTTCAGACTGGGGAAGAGAAGGGGAAATCTGAAGTTTTGTTCCTTAACTATGGAATACAGACAAAAACCAGTACGTGCATGTCTATGAATAAACACACAAGTGCACTGCAGTAACTTGGGAGAAGGTTGAGGGAAAGTGTTCTATGACTTTATCTGAAAACATTACTAACAGACATTACTAAAAGCTGGTTAGCACCAGGAGGAGGAGAAGGGAGTTAGGCACAAGAACAAATATTCGATTTTGCTCTTTTCATCAAAATCGCTATGCTTGGGTTCACTTTCTAAAGATTCTTTCAAGTTGACAACTACATCTACATATGGAAAAAGGTCTGACAAACATGGAAAGCTAACTTTGTTGATACTTTGCACCTGCAAGGCTTCACTAGAGAACAAAGATGATATCAACCCCCTCTCTAGCATTAGAAGGATACTTGCCTGGTAGACAGAAACTCAGAGAAGCAAGCAGAAAATAAATACTCTCGTCTCTGGACTATTTATATAAAACCAAGTCCAACACATCTGGCACTGAAAATGAGAATTCCAGGATGCCAGCACAAATCTCTCATACTGGTAAAAATGCTGATGTTGCAGCTGCATTAAAAATCAATACTACAACCAAAATCTGTTGCACAACACTCACCAGTACTACACAAATGATACACAGCTAAATCAATAGGTTTCATTCTATTACCTAAGAAAAAAGCTGCAAATTAGTTCTATTAACTTTAAAACCCTTGATATAAAATTGTCATTAAAATCAGGGCAAGGGGGAAGAACATGCAAAGGAAAATACAGGATAAAATACACAATTAAAAAAAGCCAAAATTCTACAAAGCTCCATAAAATAAAGTGGTTGTGGGTTTTATGTTGTCTTTTTGTTTGTTTGTTTGTTTTTTTAAGTGAAGAGTGGCACAGGGTTGGTTCTGATTTCCTTATATTTGGACTTACCACCCCTATCACTAAGGAGCAACACACTTGCATGTCAGAAAGTCTCGTAAGACTTATGAAGCAGATCTAGTCTATGCTTAGAGAAAGCAACAAGGAATGTAGCCATAGGGGAAGATGAGAAGATTTGATGACAAGGTCCTGCTGTGGAAAAAGTATCCTTTGTATCATCTCATGGAATCACTTTACTTAGCCTTCTGTATTAACACAGACTTATAACTATATTCAGGGAAAACTGAATTTTAGCAAATTGGAAAACAGAAATCAGCGTATCACTTCAGAAAAGTGGAAGGGTTTAGAGGAGAATGACACTGAAACAGAGTGTTTACTTTTCCTTACAAGTTTCTTACGGGGTAAGACACACTCCAAATTTTCCTCAAAATGGTATGTTCAAGTAAAATCTAAAATAAATTAAGCTACATCAACTTTCAAAGGAAAACATTGTGATTTCAAAAGGTTTTCATTGTAGCACGAAAAATTGAGCACAGCAAGCAGTTTGAGCGCACAACGGAGCTGTAAATTGATAAATAGTCTTCCATCATTCAAGGCTGCAACTGTGAAAAACCTTGCCATCAGCACTCCCAAAGATACTATTGACTCTTCTCTATTTCATTTTTCCATCACTTTTTTCATTTTTATTTACTCTAATCAATGATTTAAAAAAAAAAAAATAAAAAAGGTTGCTTACCACCTGTATGCAACACCTTGCAATCTGCTGCTGAAGGGTCATTTTCTCCCTCTTTAATGTTGCTGACATCTTTTTCAAGCAGTCTGTCCACCATGGCAATTACGCAGTTTAAACTCTTTCCCACATTGGCCCACACCCTGTCCTGAAAAGTGCATAATTATCACTTCACATTACTGAAGAAGAAAAAAAGAGACAATACTGACTTCTTATTAACACCTTAAAGTGGAGACAGGGACATGAAAATCACTAGAAGCATTTCTAGAAACATTAAGTGCCAGAATATTACCATTTCTCTCGTTCTTCAGCCTACCACCAACTTAAGCCTTTTGTCATGGAGTTTTTTCTTGCAGTGTAAATGACTGAACTGAAATTGAGCTTTTTAGACACTGGAAAACACGTGCTTCAAACTCAACACAAAAATGCACGCAGAGTTTCAGGTCCTATCACAAGGAACTGAGCAGTTTGTATATTTGAAATAATACAGTAAGAGCACAGACACTCAAAGACTTGCCAAATCAAATCTCGTGTGCAACTGCCAGTTTTGCCATAGTGCTTGGCAACCTCTTTTTGATAATGTAACATACCCTCTTATTTTATCATATCAGTTACTCCGTTAAAGCAAATGTAAAATTAAAGGACTAGAATTAGAAACTTGCTGTCCTGATATGTTTATTAGGTAGTACAATTTCAATTTGGTTCTTCACCTCTCACACAAACTGCAGCCATCACACTTAACCAAGTTTATAACAAATATGAGAATTACAGAAGTAATAGAGTGATAGAAGAAATTCTGTACAAGCAGAGAGCTAAAGAGAGAACACAGAGCAAAAGAGCCAGCTGTTCTGGAACAGAGATACCCAAAGGGTCCTTCAGGTGCTGGATGCTGCAGAAATCAAAGCTCCTACACACCTACCTTTGCGAAGCTGAACAAGAAAAAAGGAAAAAAAACAAGCTGTACTAGAAACAAGGCTGTACACAAGGCTAGCAAGCAAACTAAACTCAAAATAATACACACCCACAAAAACCCCCCATGTACATGTTTTAATGCTGAGTCATTCTGAAACTAATGCAGACCAACAAGAGTTTGCTTGAGGGTTAAAAATGGGCAGTTATCATCACTGCTTTTCTTTTTACTCTATGATACAATAGCCAGAAGCATTATGTGTACGTCAGGCCTTGAAGTGTAAAAAGGGAGTTGCAAAAGACAATGAGAAAGAAGGTTAAAGAAAACTGAAAACTCAGAGAAATAGCACAGTTCCATATAAATGGTAACACTTGGAAGCTGGGGGAAGGCAAAGTCAGAACTACTACTAATGCAAGCATTTAATCTAAGATTTAATTACGTTTCACACTACTTAGGCCATTATCTTGACTAGAGCGATCTGATTTTTCCTTATTCCCTCTGCTTGAGGGTACATCCCGTGACAAACGGGTATCCTGCCCTGCAGACAGAAGCATGTACTCACTGAATCTGTACAGCCACACAGATCCTCTCCTCCAGCTCCCCAAATCTAATTCCTGGAAAGATCTTGTAGAGCTGCCTTAAGGACAAGTGAGCATCTAGTGTCACAGGTGGATGTAGAAACTATGGTCTGATGCTCTCCCTAGGTAAACTCATGCCTTAACCATACTATGAAAAGGTATTGTTGATTTACAAGAGGCAAGCAGCTAGTCACTTTCATACAGAACCGCATTTAATCCACAAAATATTTAAGTTCTGCACATACAATCTAACAAGGACAAATATCTGCACCTGTTCACTCGAAACAAACCATTAGACATATAACTATCTGATATCCACATGTGTAGATACAATTTAAAGCCAAAGACAGAAGACAGGTTCCTTCAAAAGATTCATCCTGTATGTACCTACAACGTTCCTGAAAAACATTTAGGATACAGGTGAAATAATTGATTTCCACCACTCACAAGTATTACTTTTGTGAGAAGGATTCTATGAAGGGCAATGAAATACTGCAAATAGCAAAAATTGTGACCCCAAATAGCTGCAAGTTTTACCAGAGAGTAGCAAGGAACTACAGGCTTTCTAGTCACTCAAGTTGCTCAGTGCGGCTGCAGCAACGTAATTTCCCTTTTCCTTCCTCTGCTGGGGGAGTTCAATCTCAACACAACGAGTGTTAAGCTCTTAATGAGCATCTGGAGTTATTGCACCAGCAACACAAACATGAGCCCTCGTTTTCATTTTGCAAAGAACACTTTTCTCTTTTCCAACCAACTATTAACCCAGCATTGAGATGATGCCTGTACAATATTCTCACAAACATTCCCTGAGGGTTTAGAAGCAAAATTCATAAACATCTGTTGACAGAAAGCTCACTCTTATTATCATATATCCGGCTTTTTCTACATATGGGCACGCAAGAGGGAGTAAAGGCCTGTCCCACAGCTCTTTTTCTCCACATAGGAGGTTCCTGGGATTAGAAATCATCATTACAGGCAGACAGAAAAAGTAGATGTGTCTATCGTTCATTGCAACATTATTCTGTCTGCACCAAAGACGGTCACGTTTCTCCAAGAGGGCTGCTGAAATTCTGCAGTTTGCTAAGAACAGTGCTCAAATAAAAAAGCAGTTTCCAGTTAATGAAAATCAAGTAACTCCCCATTATTCTCCACAAGGAGAAATCCATCCATTTCACATTCTTTATCAATGCTTACTATTATTATAATGTTTTCCTGTAGCTTAGTACACTTTCCACCACCCACCTTTCACCTTAAGTGGTCTATTTCTAATTTGCCTAAGAACTACCTTCACAAGTGATCATTTTACAGCATGTGCCAGGTTAAAAGACAAAATACACCCACAGCCTCTCAGGTAAGCATTCTTATAAGCCCTCTGTGTGAAGTGAGGGATCAGAAGAAAGTACATCTTAATTCTTGATACACCGAAGTACTAAGCAGGATGCTTACCCTACTGGATTCCTAAGCAGGATGCTTCTCCCCTGATACCAGTTTCCCCGCCAGTTGCTGTGGAGCTAATTGGATGATAAGTTTACTACTGTGGTGTGAAAGAACAGGAGAAACAAGGTCTCTGGCTCCCTCTCATTACTGCTTCTTTAAGCTCAAAAGTCAAGCCAACGACAGGGAAGGTGGAAATCTAACAGGGCTTTACCCTATTGGGACAAGGCAGACTGGGACAAGGCAACAACACATTGACACCTACTTCTTCCAAATTTCAGAAGCCATTTAAGGATGTTAAGGAGTCCTGGCAAACGTGGCTAGGTGTTACTAGTTAGAAATAGCCATAGTGGCACTTCTCTTGCAGCCTCTGCTGTGGCACTGGCAGGCATGCGTCCATACTCATAATCATCTCCATGAAGAGCTAGGCCTTGGCATCATAGAAAGCTAAGCACTTCTCTTAGGACATTTAAAAACAAACTTGTAAAATCATTCTCTTTCATCCACCCAATTCAAAAAACGTAATTCATTTCCATCTGTTCTGAAAGTATCATTAAAAGACAATTCAACTCCATCATTTCAGAGAGTGGGAGTGGAAAAATATTTTCCCTGTCACTGCACCTGACTGGATGCCTTCCTCCTAAGCACTGCTGGCCAGTGCAGTCCCGGAAGGGGTCTTTTGGTTTTTAAAGGATTCTCAAGCTTTCTAAATTCACTACAGAGCTCTTCAGTCATCTCTTGCCCTTCCATACATGCCACTTCAGTTGCACGCTTTACTTGGGCCTAGCATGACACAGCAACTGTATTCCCCAGTGCTCTGAAGATATCTTGTCTTTTTCATGTGGGTTGATAGACATATATTACCTTCAGGTCCTTTTGAGGCATGCTCATAGATAAAGCAAATATCTTAACTAACGTGCACGATTAACACCGTCTTGCGATGCGACAGTGCTTTGGAGTGCAATGTATCACATACAGGTCAGTGTTTCAGACCCGTGTCTGAGTACCATGCCAGTATTTGTACCATTTTATCTGTTCTCTGTGGCTCCAACCACATTAAGTAGTCAGTCAGAAATGTAGAGCAGAAACAGCTCCAAGTGGCAATGTGCCCACCTTTTCTTGTATTATACATGACAACATGCGTTGTTGCCTCCTGCAGGGAGGTTCTAGGAGAGCAGGAGCAGCTGGCAAGAGGAGAAGAGACTCTCTACCCAGAGGCAATCTAAAACTCTCAAGTTAAATATTTTTCCTCCAACAGCAATGCTTTACTACTGCCTACGTGTAGTGCACCAACATAAACAGCTCAATGCACAGTGCTGTCAGCTACTCTGGGATGAATGTGCTTGGTAGGAAAGAAGAGAGGTGCAACACAGCATTGCTGTTGAGAAGGAGGCTTTTTGGGAAATACTGGTCACTCAGTGAAAAAGCACTCTGCACACAGTTAGGAAACTGGAAGTTATTCCTTAAAAATAAATATGGATGGCAGGGAAGGGGATGGATCTCGCCTAGTTTTTAAGCACTGCCTTGAATTCACTTTCATGATGGTGGAAAGGTAAAGTGGTCATTGGAAGCAGATGGACCAGGGTCAGCTTAAAGAGCTGTTGGACATCACTGATTGATATTTCAGGCAAAACTAAAATTGAAATTCCAAGTGTAAAATAAAACTCTAGTGCTTGATAATAGTGAAAAAAAACGCCCAACAACCAACAAACGAGTATGTAGTACTGTGCATACAAAGCAATGCATCTCTTTTTCTTTTATAGTTGACTTTCAGAGTAGATTAAGTATTTTTTCAAATTTCATATCCATTTATTCTCTTTTCATCGTGCTAATGACAATTTGATCATTAAAACTCGCATTATTCATTACCTCCCTTGACAAAGAACGGAAAAACAACGGAAGCCTAATCTTTCAAATTTAGAAAAAAAAACAAATTTCTGTAAGATTTATACTGTCTCAAGTTGAGACAGTGACTCTGACTCAGTTTAACTCAGAGAATACTTTAAAATACACTTAATTTCAGACAAGTAGGTAATCTTACCAATTCAGCAGAAAAAAACAGATATACTTTAAACTGATCTGCTTATATGTTTTAATAGATGAGGACCAAACACCAGGCAGAAGTGGATTTTTAAAAAAATCGATAATGAAATACAGTAAAGCTAGCTTCTCTGCAGACACACGAGTACTAAATTAAAACAAAACTCACACAAAAATGCCATTTTTCCAAAGCAAAATTTCTCCCTTTCATCAAATCTATTAAGATATTTATTTTTCTGAATGTTACAACAGCTGGAAACAAACATTTTATCTTTCATTTCAAGGAAAGAAGAACCATCCTAGCCCCTCAAGTTGTTGAGAAAACATGAAAAAGTGAATTCAAGGCTTTAAAACCACAAGACAAATAGAAGAATAAGTTATTTATTTTTTAAATCTCATAACTACTTAATGCATGGGATTGGAGACAATTGTCTTTTCTCTAGAAGAAACATATTCTTCTTATTTGTGATATGGATAAAAATTACAGTTCAGATGTAAGTACTGTAAGCTCACCCAAGTTATTAATTACTTACAATAGAGATTAATATGCTTGTGTCCTCCACATTTATGAGAATACTGTGATGAACTGAAAGTACGAGACTGAACTGAATAAAAATAGCTTGAGTTCAGGGTGTATGTAACAAAGAAGCCAAACTATTATGGACACATTCACCAAAATAATTAATTTAGAAAAACTCAGCTATATAAATAATACAAATCTTTGAAAGATGTGCTAAGAATGTTGAAATCTAAAAGCAATGTTTAATTCTTTTACGCAATCTCAGACATCTCCTAAGAACAGTCTAAGGGAAAACAGCTCTATTTTGCTGAGGGTTAATTCATGTGAATTTAAACTATTTATATTCAGCCTTGAAGGAGGAGGAAAAAAAAAAAAGACAGAATTTTCCCTCATAAAAGCATATGCTGTTCCAGTCTCCTTGGATCTGCCTCACTAGCAAAGAGAACTCCAGTAAGAGTAAAGGTAGACGGTTTTCCAGTATGGGCAAGGCAACATTGATCACCCTCACTGTTACATGCACAACCAAGCAGTCACACAGAAGCACAATGTACTTAGGAAAATTCGTTCCAGTTAGTTTCAAAACAGACAATGCATCTGAAAAATATTACTTCACCATTTTGTATTCCTTCCCCCCTCCCCAATAACATGTGACAAGGAGACTTAGGGCTTCTATTTGTTCATGCTGATTTGTAGGGTTTAGGATTGAATACCAACCAAGAGTTTCTGACTACTTACCCACTCTTCCTCATCATACTCAGAATGATGGGGTATAGAGTCCTGTCTTTTAAACTGAGAAGGATGGTCCTGATGCTGTGAATCACCCCCCTCTTCACTGTTTCTAGGCACAGCTGGTTTCTTGAGGACACAGCCAGGCCGGGCTGTGTATAGTGCTAAAAGGGCACTTCTGACCAGCTGATCCTTAAATGCATGCACAAATAACTCCGTCTAGGAAAAAAATAAAATATGAATGAAAAGGTTAGATCAAAGAATGCAATACTGCAACATAGCTACTATAACACCGAATCACCCTTAGGCAGAGTGGATAGTTGTTTCAGGCCAGCCTGAGAGGCAGGAAACAAAGACCAACAAACAAAGAGGAACAATTCAAGGGTTTTAGGGACATCGCCACATTCTACAATCCCAGTGTTCTAAGGATTAACACAAAAGTACAGTATCTGTCAGAGATCATCATGTTTTCACACAATTCTCTTTCATTCGAGTTCCAAATTTTGCCTGCAGAGACAAGCCTCTACAAGAGCCAGTTCCAGGAGTAACCAACCAGTGCTCAGTAGTTTCCAAGTAAGTGTCAGATAAAACATGATTAACAAATTTAAGGATCTTCGTAACTAAAACACCACCACTCTACACTGCTGAGATTGCAATATCTGCAAAAGCAGCGTTTCCCAAACAAATTTTGGTACCTGTAGGCATCAACTGAGATATCAGGGCAGGTGATGACACCTGATTTCTAGCCTTATTTTATTTATTTTTAAAGAAAGAAAACCTTGAAGTAGTTTTTCCAGGCTCTCTGAAGATGTTATTCAATCACTGTATCATTTTTCTAAATCCTTCTTGTTGTCTGTGGCAGCTGGAAGTTTACCATATTTTTAAAACCCTCCAACCTCCCTGCATTATTTGTCTCCCTTCCACCTCAACAAGGAAAGGAAAATGCTTTCTGCGCATGGCCTTTAGCATCTCTAGACTGTGTCCACGTAACAGCACCTGCTGTTGCCATCGGTCTGCCACGGATGCATGCCCATCTCCTGCAGTCCTACACAACACATGGCCTTATCTCCACTACTCCTCCTACTTAGGAGGCCAGTCCGTTTGCCCCATCAGCTGGCACAACTCACCGAACAGGAGAGGGTGAGGTGCAAGGACAGGGTTCCTTTCACTACAGGGTGGTAACCACTAGCAAAGCCACAGCGACAGAGAGCTGGCAAGGGTCACAATTTTGGTTACTTCAACTGCCCCTATACCACATCTACCACATCCCACCTGGGCTGCCAGAGCTCCTCTCCCCAGTTAGAGGTCCCGGTACACAGGTGGTGATGAAGCACCATTTCACATTTGTTTCACAGCACAATTACCTGAATTTATTTGTCTCAGGTCAGTGGGATTTAGTTGCCTTCCTATTTACCCAGAACATAGTGGATTGTCATGTGCAGATTCAGATGCTGAGCTGCCTTTGTGCACACAATCTTAAATAAATAGGCACATGGAAAAGCATGTAGATAAGAGTCAGAGCAACCAGCCTGAAAAAGTGGTCACACAAAGCTAGGAAATGCTAGAAATAAAGGTTGTCCAGCCAAGCTTCATTCAGCCTTTTCATGCTTCTTTTGCAAAACCTGGAGGAGAAGCAGCAAAAAACCCCAAACCATACAAGTTTCAAGTGTCAGCATCTACTTTCCCAGAAATCTTTCTCCCACTTTCTGTACTTCTATTCTTATCCCCTTTTGCTAGCGCTTGCTTTCCTTTCGTATGCCTCTGCTCCTACTCAACTAATTTTTCTTGCTTTCCTGCCTCAATATCCCCTCAAAAGTTTCCTGAAATTTAGACACAATGCTCTAAATTGCTGGCTTTCTAAAGCTCCAACTGCTGGGTTAGGTACCTGCTTGAGAAGTTTCTGCTTTTTCCCATTTTAACCATGTTTAGGAAAAAGGTATTTTGAATCCTTAATGGTTTCACATAGAAAAGCTGAAAATTTGCTGCAAATAAAACTCAAAAGTCTTAAGAATAAGAACCCTAAGCTATGATTTTTTACATCAACATTAGGGCTTCTTTCAGACCTGATTTGGGATTCTTTAGTGATTAGGCTTCACAACACTATTCATCTCCTTGGCAATTACACCACACCCTTTCTGTCCCCTCCTTACTAACTTGGTGCCTGAGGGAAAGGGTGCTTAAACAGAGACAGTTTTCTTATCTGTAGCCCTTCGGCACTGCCTCATAGTAGTCCTGAACCGCACTATAGGACAACCTCATTTTTCTACATTTCCAGCCGCCACGTGGCGCATGCTCAGGGAACAGGTAGTCTTTGGGGACTATTGCTAGCAAATCCTACTAATCTTCTATAAAGAAGAGGCAAAGTGAGACTTGCAGAGTTGTCTTTTCTTGCCTGGTAACAGTAGAGCTCCTCCTTCAAGCCTATTCTACAGTTCCATGTCGAAAGAGTCCAAACTGCTTTACTTGTCTGTCCTTAGAAATGACAATATCATGGTTTTGCTGAGGTTTTGTACCTTCCTTCCCTGCAAAGTCTGCTTCAGACCATTTCAGATCTCTGCATCAGGTACGGTAGACTCAAAAAAGCTTTAAATTTCAGAAAACTGTAAGCATTGGACAACTTGAATTAAGAAATGATCACGATGACTGCAATGCATATTGGGTAACTATCTGAACAGTTCAAGTAATTTAGTTTAATAGAAATATTTTATAGGGAAAACTCATTTTAAAAAGCAAACTGGCATGAAAGCTAACTTCCATTTTTTTCATATAGAGACTAAAATGCTTCTGTAATTAAATTCCATTCAGGGATTCCATTGGTTTAACAAGCAGCTACATTTGAACTGCATTTTCTTACATCTCAGTACAGCTAAATTTGCAGAACATCACTATTTATAAAATTGAATCGAAATCACAAAACAAGTCTACACAAAGAAATGAAAACTTTGCAAATTCTTTTAGATACTCGACTAAAGAAGATTTCTGCAAACAAAGATAGGCATAGCTGGAAAATGAATTTATCAAGCCTTCTGCAAGCTGCAAACGCTGATACACTTGTCCACAGCTAAAGGCTTCCTTAATCAATTAACAGATAGCATTGATAAAAGGTTAGTCTCAGGAAAACACTACAGTAAATTGCAAATCATACATGGAGAGGTAAAACCATGCTTAATATGAGAAAATAAGCTCAATTTAAGAAGCAGCAGTGGAATTATTTGATTTAATTTTCCACTTTCAATGCATGCAGCCAGTCCTTCCATTTCTAATATAAATACTTAGCTGTAATTCACATTATTGATAGCTCAGATATACTCACTCTAATGTTTTTAGAAAGAATTATTCTATATATTAAATTTAACTTAAAATAAAAGTGATATGCTTTTTAATAAACTTGAGGAATTTAATCGCCAGGCAAATCATTTTTATGACTTCCTTAAATAGCTTTTTAATTTCTAAATTTCAATCCAGTTAAGAGAACATTTCTTTTTTACGCATAAAAAGTATACAGAAGGTGAGAGAGCAGAAGCACCTCACATGCCTCAAGAATACAGGTAGGCATCACACAATTCTATTCAGAAGAGCATGTCAACCTATCTGAAATATAACCAGGGACACACTGTTAGTCTTGGTTCTGCCATACTGTACCACATTATATACACAGGTTATCTTGGGATATAGAGATGGCACTTTGTAATAACCCTGAGGGATCTAACTGCAGCATCATAGAGGTTCACTCAATTTGGGTTTTTGAAATTTAATATCGCCCTTCCCTGAAGTTGTTCCTTGATCTTTCCATTCCTCCCCAACTCTCTTCCCTTCTTTACAAGCAGCTGTCCCTCCACACCAGCTTCCTCAGCAACAGTCCCACCCTCTTTCTCAATTATCATCTTCTCTTCAGAGTAAACTTGGGAAAAGACAGGGAAGCAGGTATTCAACTGTTCATGCAGCAGTTGGTCAGATGAATGGATTCATCTCTTCCAAGCAAAAGGTGGAGGCTAGATAGAAATTACGGGCTTTCAAGGTCTCTTTGTTGGGTGAGACTCCTACTTCTGCTTCTGGGAACCTGTGCTCATAAACTAGCCAGTGATTTCACCGAGGCCCCGAAAAATTGATATGAACATATACAACTAAATCACCAGCTATAAATTTAAAATATCTGTTACTTTTCCAAACTGAATGGATTGTCTTTTTTGGCCCTTTTTTGTATTGAGACTCTCCAATAGGCCATGGTTCAAACAGTGGGTTAGTATCACAGCTGCCTACAGCCACTGTGAAATCATCCACTCTTGCCCAGGCAGGCAAAGGTGGGAAGGGCAAAGCAAATGGCTATAGCTAACACAGAAAATTCCTTAGCAACCAGGTCTTGAATCTTCAGGATGAACAATTCTTTGTTTGATTTGCTTGACTTGTGTGTGCATATCTCTTTGAACTAAACCTAACAGAGCAGCTCCACTTTTTCTGTGCACAGCTAAAAATTCCTTCCTCCAGTACTACAAGGAAAGGTACGCTACAATTGCCAAAAAAAAAAAAAAACCACCTAAATTCCTCCCTTTCATTTCCAGGCTGAATTCTGCTTTCCTATATTATCCCTGACACTCACAGTGACTCCAATGTTCTCAGAGTTACTGTGGATTTACACATCTGTAACCGAGAGCAACGTTTATCTCCCCCGTGGCTCCAATGCAATGTCTTCGCAGTATGTGGCTGAGCTCAATATTCCGATTTGAAACTCTCCCACTGAACGATGTACTGCTGGGATAATAGTGCTCAACAGACCACAGGGGTTGCCACTTCCCAATAGCTGAAGATATATTGAAATGGTTATTGATAGTGTTATTAAGCCATATTGAGATCACATTACAGAAGGTATGGCCCATGAAGCAATGGGAAACTTTTTTCAACCCCTCTGGTCATAGCCACAGTGCTTAATATTTTTATAGGATAACATATGCTTAAAAGTACCTCAGACTTCAGCTAATCTCCGATATCGCTCTGTGAGACAGGTGGAAAATATTATCTTCCTTAATTTCAAGCTAAAGAAACTGAGATGAGGAAAAGCCTACAGCTACAGAGGAATATAATAGGAGAAAGAGGATTAAAATTTGAGACATCCTGGCGCCAACTTCCTAGCTTCTCCTTCCAGATTGCATCACCATTTCTGATCGTGCTATTATTCTAAACCTTACACACGTACCTGGCTTGAATTACCAGTTTGAAGTACCACAGAAAGAGATATAAAATAACTGTTTATCATTCCACAAAATTATTTACAATAATCTATTTTTGATAAACCCCAGTACGTGGCCACTAGAGGATAACAGAGAGACATGAAATTAAATTAATTATACTTTCAAATAAAGACAACCTTTACAGATTTCATTAATTTTCTACATGGAAAGCCTACAGAAATGCTAAATAATATGCTTTTTCTGATAACAACATTTTGAAGCTTATTTTAGCAGAGCTTATTTAACATTTCCTGATGCTATGAAAGTCAATTTATGCAGAAAAAAAACCCAGCAGTTAGAGACTTGGTTATTCCATTTTCCATTGCAGTGAAGATTTCAATCTTACTTTTTCTGAAAGCATCTTTAAAGAATTCTTCAAGCTGTCTGGAGAATGCTGGCTTGCAGAATTAAGCAGCAGGTCTGCATGGCTTGATATGAGAGGTTGTAGATGATTGATGTTGCTGAGAACTTCTTTTGCCTTGGCTGTGTTTTCAGGTGAATAGTAAATACACTGGTATCCAGTACTGTAATGACAGAGAGTCAGTCACATAATGTCAAAATCACTTCTGCTATTAATAACAACACTTCGTGTGCTAAAAATCTTACCACTAGTTTTGCAAAAAATGACAGATACCTGAACTTCACTGATACCATTGAAATGTTTCTTCCTTTAAGGGTAAAAAGCAATCCTTGCTTGAACAGCAGAGGACAACAGACTGCGCACCACCAAACACTCCAAGCAGTACTGTTCAACCTAATCATTCCTTTGGGTGATAAATCTTAATATAAGAAAAACATATCTTTATTTATTTATTTTTAAAAAAGGTAATTCTGGAGAAAAAGAAGGTTTGACCAAGTCAGGTAATAACCACAAAGAGCATAAGGCTTCTTATTTTTCCAACTGAACTCCCCATCACTTTATTACTTTATTAACTACCTCACTAAGTCTTTCAAAATGAGTCATTAATGTTTAATTGATCAGCAGCCCACACTGTGTTTTGATCAGCATCAGCGATGTCCAGGAAGTGCTGATAACCAGAATTATTTCCAATAAAAACCATGTGTCTAATTTGCAAGAAAAGACACAGAAACAGGGTGTGGGAGCTAATCACTACAAAACCACACAAAAGCATACTGCAGACTTCCTACTTTCCTTTTAACTGCTCACAAACTAGTGCAATTCTTTTGCATGACTTCTTTTCCTATTTCTCCTTTTGCCCCCTCCACCCCCCGCAACACTTACTAATTATACAATATCCTTTTATACCATTATTCCCAAATACCATTTTAGACAGCACGCACACACCTACTGGTTCTTTGCTGCAGTTTACATCGCCACACCTAAAACTCTTGTACATAATCCTTCCCTTTATAAAGCTCTGCTTCAATCTTTCAGAGAAACTAACCAAAACCTTTCGCAGTTTCAGACGAACCTGTAATACTAACATACGAAAAAATGTAACCAAGCAACTCCTGAAACATTACCATACTACTCTGCAGTTGCTTCTGTATCTCTCTCTTCTTTCCTCATGTGTCTTTTCATCATACACCCTTCAGTCTCTTCCACCATTGATTTAATTCCTTTTTTAACATCATCTATCAAGACCTGAATTTTGACACTCTTGCAATCCTTTGAATTTCATGCATAGCTTTTCATTTCAGTCTTTTTCCAGATCTCTTCACTCTGCCATTTTCTCTTTGTGTCTTCTAGTGTCCCTTCCAGTTTCTTCTCCTTAGTCTTCTCTCACTTAAAAATTACATTTAATTCAATAAAGAACATATGCAATGCACATTCAGAAGTCCAAATGAAGTCATTTCCATAAAACTTAAAAGACTAAGTCTTTTGGCAAATAAGGATAGATTCAAGCAGTCTTAGCATTAAGACTCTTGCTTTGCTGAGTTACAGTCCCAAATTCCACAATATCCCATCCTATTTTTCTGTCTTTCACCAATGTCTCCATTTTTAGATACAGTTCTTCACAGAGGCAGTCAGGATGAAGAGCATCTGAGTCAGCAAAGCTTTGCCATGATCAGTCACGTTACCAGCCACATCAAAATTACTATGCATCTCCAATTTGCAGTCCACTACATGAGTTGCTAGACTGCTGTGTGCAGAGGTCAGAATTCTCCTAATTAATTGGGAAAAAAAATTTCCTGTCTCTCTGCGAAATAAGGAAACGGCCACAGCTCTGTCTTCAAGGTGGCAACACTGTCAGTGAAATGAACTTCCAAAGTTAGATCTATCTCTTCACTGCAACTCTCAAGCTGTCAGATTCAGTAGACAGGACAGGGACAAAGAGGTCTATGTTAATCGCAGTGAAGACATAATCTTAAGAGTCTTGATACTTCACAGTGCTGAATTATCTTCTCTAATTCCCCTTCAGGCTTCTCTCTCCCTTTATCAAACAGCCTTTTTGCAAGCTGAATCTGGCTAACACTGTTATCAAGCTCACCATGCACATACTCCTTTCTGGGATTCCCCTCAGCCTTTAATTCCCAGATCATTTTCACTGATCTCCCACAGCTCTAAGCCACACTGAGTATTGCAGCAGAAAAGCTACAGACAATGCTATAAGAAAAGAAAGACAGAAGAGAGATACTAAGCCTGTGGGTAGTTCTCACTCTAATAAAGTCAATCACGGCTTTTAAATAAAGGAAATAGTGAAGAGAGAATGACTCTTTCTTCAGAATGGACAAGTGTTCTATCAGACCGCAGTATTTGGCTAATTTTAACATTTCCTGAACCCCAGAAAGCATGAGATGACTTCAAATATTCAGTTTCTTTCAATACTTGAGGGCAATTTCCCCTTCTGGCAAGAAAGTGTGTAATTATTTTTCAGAAATAACATGTTTGGGATTATCTGAAGTTTCCAATTGTTGTATCTCAACACCATTGCATCTAAGACTAGCCTGAGATTTTTCTGTGGCCTTACCATTCCTGAAAAGACATTACTACTTCCAATTCACTGGAACTAGTTTCCTTCTAAATAACTATTTTTAGAGCTTCTGTCGCATATAGCTATGGTATATAAGTAGTATTACTTAAAAGAAGCAGCTACTGATAGAACATAGAGAGAAACTTTTCACAGGTGTCGTAATGCAGAAACTAGAGGAAGGGAATTACAAGTAAGAAGAAACTTTTGCATTAGGGCAAAGGCCACATGAGTAGGTCCAGTGTGGGAAGCCAGCAGCACGATGAAAACCTATTTTTGACATGCAAAATATATTATTAGTCATGTACCTTTTGAAAAACTCTACAGTAATGTTTTCTGGGTTTAGTTTCAAAGCTTTCACTAAGCATATAAAATCATACATAATCGTTTCCATATATTGGCACCATCATTAACTGCATACACATGGCTGTCAGTGGTAATCTCAGTTTTAAAATTGCTTTAATGACATTGTCTTGCAATTTCAATAAAGATTACATTGACTATGTCTGCAATTTTAACTCTAAATTAGCAAAGTTTTTGCCTGAGAATAAATACTGCAACATGCTAAATGTCTAATTTTTAATGACACTTCGAGTAACTTCACTCCTGCTGTTAACTCAGTAATTTGTGTGACTGAGTTAAACTGTCACCATCTGGGACTGGGTTAAAATCTTTCAACAATGAACGTTTGACCTTGCATTTTTCACAATCAAAATCACAGATATTAACTTAAAGCACACACAGTAAGAACATCTATCCCCACATAACCTCGATCTTATGTACATTACTGAAGATACCAATTCAGTAGTTTATTTATGCATTATATGTATTCTGTCTAAAGTGGGAAGTTATGATCAAAAATAAAAGTTTATGTAAAAAAACCTCAGGACGATTCACTGCCTCAGGAAATAAAACTAAACCACCTGATCAGTGCCGAGGTTTTCAAAACAGGACTGAGAGATCAGAAGTTCAAATTATTATTTCTTCTTTTTCCTTAAGGTTCCCTTGCAAACTTGGAAATTCTAACTTTGAATACTGAGGAAAAAGGAATTATGTTATTAGTTCTGTCTAATCTATCTTTACTTCTGAAGCCCAAATCTCCACAAATCCTTATCTTGAAGCAACGGCTAAGGCTGCATACACAGAGCTTCTCTTGCTGCTCTTCTATTTCTTTTTCATTCCATTTCTTTTTCATTCCTAACTGACCCTTGAAATAACTCTACATCAATGCCCTCAACTGGTAAAGGGACATGAGTTTCAGTGAAAAGGTCAAGATGCCCTTCACCAGCCCTCTAGAGACCTAAGTAGGACAGATGCTGCAGTGGTATAGGTGAATCTCACAGTGAATCTTCCTAGGGAGACTCAGTCCAGGAAGGCTGAATGCCTAGGGAAAGCTTTAAACAGTTCTTCAAATTAATTTTAGAGCATCTTTACATTGGTGGAAAGATTTAAGTAGCCTTCAACATAGGAGAGAATCTTATGCAGGGTGACTGAGCATGGTTCCTTATCAGAAGAAAAGAGGTATTGTGCCTCATCACAAGCCTGAGGCTAAATGGTGCCCAGTCAGTGAAGCCTTCTCCTGGCAGCCTGCTGAAGCAAGTGTTATAAGTAATGATGGAAAAGGCATGGATCCACTCTTCTTCTGCCACTTTTAGAGTCCATGAAGATGGAAAAGTTTCCTGCTCTCCAAAACATAGGATCCTTTCCAATCTTCACATGCAAAGCTCCCTCAGCTCTTTCTTCCCTTCTTTTTCCAGTTCCAGACTCCTTTCATGCCTGCTTAAGGAAATGCTCCAGACAATTCTATCCAGACAGCCCAGTGGCTGGAAAACACTCTGATGAGATTTTTATATCTCAATGAATAGCAAAAACTTTGGCAGTTTCTCAGCAAAACTTCCAAGAACCTTAATACATTGATTTTATGGTCAGTGCAAAAATTTTCATCTCCATGAAGTCTAATCTCTCCTTCTCACACACACAAATACACACAAGCAAAAAAAAAAAGGGGAAGAGAGCAAATAACTACATCTCTGTGAAAAATGGATGACAGGCTGTTGTTTCCCTTTGAGAATAAAGGTTACAATTAGATCAAACACAAATCATTATTATTTCAACACCTCTGGGATTTTCTGTAAAACAGTACCATTTCAGGTTCTTCAGAGCATGGAAATGGGTTAAAGGTTATGAAACTCAGGTAATAGGAACTCTGAAGATCCCAGCATTAATAAAATTTCTGGTAATGAATATGTTAGTGAAGGAGCACGCCTCACACCTTGACCAAAAATGGCCTCGTCAAACAAAAAAGGGTCCTTTTAGGTAGCTCAAATCCAAATCAAATTCTTTAGTCTTAAAAAAAAAAATAAAATCAGAAAATCCTTTTCAGTGCTATTCCAGCTTTAAGCTTCAGCTAATGTAAAGGAGAATCATTTTTAAAGACCTTGCTAGAAATGGCATTCAAAACCACAGTGAATCACAGCACCTAACACAGCTTGTGGGACACCGCTTTTTCTTGATGGTTACTATCTTGGCATTAAAAAACTTACCATCCTAAGTGTGCTTTGGCTAAAACAGAGATCATCAAATTAGATTTTAAATAAGAAAAAAAGTCCTTAGTGTACCTTGAAAGTTATTTATGAACATTTCAAGCAGTGAGGCACTATATGAGTATAACTTACAGAACATCTGCCTTAAAAGCTCCTGCACAACTGAGCTCTAAAAATAATTTGCTGTGTCATCTAGACTGATGAGAAGACAAGCACTTCCATTTGCTGGAAGGAAGTATCTGTACTAGCAGGCCAACAGAAGACTGAATCTGAACAACTGACTTTCTCTTTTAGCTAGAAATAAGGAAGGAAAAAAATAAAAAGAACAAATCAATATAGCACCATTAAAAACATCCTAAAATAAATGTATATCATATACAGATAATTAACATTCTGCAATGATTTAGCATACCTTAATCATCACATTTTATTTGAATTTAGAATCATAGAACAGTTTGGATTAGAAAGGATATTAAAGATCATCTAGTTCCAAGCCCCCTGCCATGGTCAGGGATATCTTCCACTAGGTCAGACTGCTCAAAGCCTCATCCAACCTGGCCTTCAACACTTCCAGTGATGGGGCATCGACAGCTTCTTTGGGCAAACTGTTCCAGTGCCTTATGATAGCGTTTAAGTAGCATAAAAAAAGCATCCATTGTTCTTACTGGTCTTACGAAGTTCACTACTATCTACTCAAGGGACAGACATGCTAGAGTCATGCCTTACAGACATGCCAGATGTTTGTAGTGGTAAACCTTTTTCTCTGTCTCTCTGTTGCAGATAAAGAACAGCATCGGCTGTGAATGGGTTATAGCGCAGCAGACCTGGCTTCAGATCACATACCACTAAGTCTTGTTTTTCACCTCAAAGAAAAACTTTATCCCTCTTACTTGAGATCATATTTTTAAACATCCACCTTTTTTTTTTCTTTTAATATGACCTGCTTGGTGGTGATAAATGAGAGAATTGCAAAAATACTGCATTTTTAAAAAAATATTATTATACAATATCTTCCTCTCTTTTGTCTGCACAAAAATGTATATTCCGTGTAATAGAAAATATGCCAGGCTTATCTTCAGATAGACGTTTTCCACATTCTTCTGTTTGATAAACTTTCATGAAACATATGTTTGACTCTTGTTTTGGTTTGGCAATTGCAAATGTAATTACGCTCTTGCAAAGTGAGATATAATCTTGCTCCCAGTTAACAGCGTCTCTTGTCTGTTAATTCCACAAGTATAGGTTTGAGCAAGGAACATTTTGTGATACGCTGACATTGTTGAATATTTTAATAAACTGTTCTAATAATCAGCCTGAAGGTCAAAGGCATGCAAGGCATTCTGTCACGTGCACTAACAACATCTTGAAAGCTACTGAGATTAGTTTGAGAAATAATCTCTTCCCACATCTTCCTTTAGGTCTTCAGCTCAGATAGCCTAGAGGTAACGGCTGCTAAATGTGCTTTTTTTTTTCCTGTTCATTTTATATTCTGATTGATATCTCAAGGTGTCACGTCTTCCTTCAACCAAATTTTCAGAAAAGCTGCTCCCATTGCAAAACAGAAAATTTAAATTGTAAAAGCTGCCCCTGGAATTGTTATGTGTCCTCAAAGCATCCTCATGCAGTCAAACAAACAGGTGCTTTCAAAACAAAGTTGTCATTGCCACAGTGAAAGAAATTTCTTCGTGGTAAGAATAAGAATGGTCCTGTCATGTATCTAAGGTAGACCCACTCTTGAATATTCACATAAGTGAGATCATATTCAGAGCTTGTTTTCTCATGTCTTTCCACTCACACAAGTTCTTCTAGTTGAAGGAAAAAAACCCACAACCCACACATGAGGAGCTTTCTCTGAGCTGCCCTCAAGGTTAGAAGGGAAGATGAGTTTCAGAGGTTTCCTCCTTTCTACTTTGTGGGAATTCATACACTAAGCAAGCACTTCTTCAGGTCTGGTAAGTGATCAGCTAAAAATTGCAGTCTCCTGTTTTCAGTGCTCAAACCTAAGTTAGTTAACCTGATTCAGGATCTTTTTTTAGGAAGAGTCTGACACGATAGTAACACAGTTACCCTAGTTATATCATCCTAAAGACAGAATTTTGTTCTTTCAGGGAAACAAAGGAAAAACAAAGAAAACTGCACTGTCAGAGAAAAGCTTCAGTATCCTGTCCTTGAAAGTCACCAAAATACAGATGCTTCTGAGGGAGGCAGAAAACTAAGAAGCAGAGCATATATAAGGAGATGTGTAAGTATGAAATGTCTTGACAAAACCTGCACAAAGCTTTACCCAGTGCTCCTGAGCACAATCCTCTACCAACTTAGAGGTCCTCAGGGTTGAGTCAGCGCAATAAGAGTGAATGAAAACGAGAAGAGGCTGTGTTGCACTGAGCATCCTTCGCCATCCTAGCCTTTTGCCACGTACCATTGCACAGGATTCAAAGAAAGGACTCTAGCCCATCATCTTCTCCTCTCCTCTGTTATGGAGAACTAATAAACAAGGGCATGGTCTGTTCATTCCTGTAAGATGCTGCAATATGTGTCCTCCCAGAAAGAAATCACGAAAGTCTAGATCTCTTTCCTGTAATACATTTTCCTTTTTTTCTCCAATGAACAGAAATCACGAATAATAATTTCAAGTTTGCATTCACATTGTATTTTGGGAAGTCTCATTCTGCCAATGTGTATATGCTGCAGAACCGTGCCAGTGAGAAATGGTTGATTTTGTGAAAGCTGAACACTGAGGACTCGAACTGAAAAGTTCTTTGTATCACTTATGACTTGAATTTCTTATTAAAGAAATGTAGTAAAAACCTACTAAATACTACTGCAACTATATTAATCAGATAGTTAAGTAGCAGATACCTTAAGAAATGTCTTTAGACATTTTCTTCATCAGGATATGTAGTTCATAGGCCTCCATAGCGTGGGCATAAGGCTGCTTATACCACACTGTCTGCGTGCTGACAGCAGAATAGGTACCTACTGTTAACACTAAGTTCATGGGTCTCGGGATCAACGATATTCGTGTTTCAGTGGCAAGTTTTGTCACCCAAGGCGAGTAGGGAAATGAAAGATTTTAGAAGATTTAATATAGGTTTTATGTCATGCTGTGCAAACGGAAAAAAACAATACAGTTTTCAAAGGAAATGTATCTGGTGGGTTTTGTTTGGCTTTAGCATTGAGCCGACTTCTAGTCAACCTAGAAGTCAACAGTAGGTTTTTATAATTTCTCCTTTTATTCTTTATGATATCGTTAACCATGAAACTTTTTTCAGCATTGAATGTAATGGAATTCATTTTCTATGGAGCATCATGATGATTTACATTAGCACACATAGAGCACTTCCTGCATTCCCTTTAGAATGCTGTGCCACTATTGCATGGGGTTGGCACAGCTAGTCCAAGTGTTGAGGAGTCACAACAATGCGTGCTGCCAGTGACAGCTGTGGCTGCTCAAAACGTCTTAACAGCCACAGCAACAAACACAAATACATCCAAATTCTTCGTTAGCAAAATATGCAACTAAGAATTCTGTACATGTTCAGCGGTTAACAAAGCATTGAGCACAGCAATAAACTAAAACCCCAGTTAAGGCTTTTATCTTTGCTTAGTCTCATTTTGGCCTTCTGAAGAACAATAAGAGTAGTTTCTTATTTACTTCACAGGTGTGCTAAAAATATTTTTTGCTCACATATGCCCAGGGCTGTGAGAAATGAAGATGCTACCTGAAGCTACTCTTTCTTTATTGGAAAATTGTCTATAGCTACTTTTCACTTAGCACAAGAATTACCAAAGAGATATCTCATTCTGAACAGCACATTTTTCAAGCACTGATACTCCTCAGTCTTCTGAAATACAGGAAGAAAATTTCACAATTTTGAGTCTGTGTTCAAAGTAAGTCTTGATAGTAAAAGTAAACTATGCTTCAATTTTGCAGTCCAGCAAAGCAGGGAAGATAAAGGAAATATTTTATGAATGCATCCTTGTCTAGTCCTACTAAATTTTTATCTTCTATGCATTCAGCAGGGTAAACTGTTTTGTCACTCAGTGAGCTCATAACGTTTTAATGCAACTTTAATGACATTTTCCTAGCTACTTACAAAAATACTTACTTTCGTCTTTCTGCCTCAAATTTGTTCAGCAGTTTTCGGAGACCACCATTCTTAAATCCTTGGAAATGTGCTGCTGGCGCTCCCACGGTGATGACATCATACAGAGCATCTGGAACAGGAAGAGACAAGCATAGTAATTTAAGTGTGCCTATGCCCAAGGTATGAAAACACTATGATATCTACTCTACCAGACATGAGGACAAGAAGTCTAGATTATTTTCAAGGAATAATCGAGCATGTGTGTCTCAAGGAGGCCTGAGCTAATCAATCTTTCCATACAGCCACCTGCACATCTTAGAAAGTTTATCTGATTTATTGCTACATCTAAATTATATGCCACAGTGTAGAACAATATTCTAGCTCCGCAATTTACAAAGCTGCCAAGTAAATTGGCCCTTTGTGTATTTCACTTTATTACCCCTTCCATTATTTAATTTGTAGTCATGTTGAGATGCACAGACTCAAGCATTTTAGAGTCAAAAGAGACCATTATGATGGAATAGTCTGACTGTCTGAATAATACAGGCTACAGAATTACAGCTAATGATTTCTGCATCAAGCTTATGTCTTCTGGTTAAGTGAAAGCATTTTTTTTTTTTAAAAAAAACACAACATATCTAATCTTGGTTTAAGACTTCAAGTAAGAATTACTTCACTGCATTCCCAGAGAAGTTGCTCCAATGATTAATCAGTCAATCTGACAAGTAAAAATCTACACTTCTTTTCCAGTTTGAATTTGTTTTGCTTCCACTTTCAGATATAATTATCTGTTTAATGCTAAATTGAAGAGCCCTGTTCTATGACATAGACTTACTTTCAATCTATGCTTATAAACACAGAGTGAGTCAGTTGTTTTTAGCTGAAGAGCTACCAGAATGGGAAATAAACTATACCATTGAAATTCTTGCTGAGACAAACTGTTGTTACTCCCCGAATGTACCCGATGTCTTGTGACATATGAGATTAACTTTCTCTATGGATGTATCCTTACAGAACTGGAGATGGAACATCTTTTTTTAAAAAGCCTCTCATTTTGTGCTTGTGATTGATTGTCAGTGCAGAGATAATATTTAATTACATCCCAAACCACAATAATTATTGCTTCAAAGTTTAAATTTACATTTGCAGAATTTACGTTTGCACTAAGCAGTACCTGTTTCATGCCCAAGCTTACTGGAGGTATAAAAATACAGGTCAGAATGTCCCATTCTTGAAATGTATTTCCAAAGGAACCATTAGAGGATTTTTTTGTGAACTACTTTATATGTAAATTAAAATTGAATCCTCTCCTAAAATGGAACTTTTCTTGCATTCTGATGATAAATATCCCTAGAAGCAAGAACACTGTACAAAAGATTCACCGTTAATGAACTATGTTTTACTTCCAGAGTTGAATCTCAAAGCATATTCACTCAAATTGATTTGAACTCTAATGAATTGGTGACTCTTCAATTTCCACCTAAAAGGAGAAGAGACATAATTTCACTAGCCTAAGGTGAGCTTCAGGATTCTTAAATCGCCCATTCTTTCAGGTCTTCATAGAGATTTATCCATAATACATAATCTTGGGCTATTAGAACTCCATCAGTACTTGACAGTAAATAGTCCTATTGCTTAAAACAATTGTGGCCTGAAACCAAAATAAAAGATGAATGCATAAGTCTAACTAGACAATGGCTTCTGAATATGTTTACAGATAAGTCATGAAACTACACTTTGACTAAAGCCTGGTGATTTTTCCAACTCTGTTTTAAAAGAAAAAAAAATAGTGACCCTGCTTATAGCTACTTGAGGGAAAATGGGATCTACCAAGCAGAAAGCTTTCATTCAGCCTGTGGCCTCTTCTCGGCACGGTCAAGGAGCAACTGTTGGAGACACAAACACACCCAGAACAGCTAAGCACCTACCCCCTTCAAGTGAACATGGGAGAGTGAGGATGGCAAAGAAAAAAAGGTCTACCACCTTGGTGATGGGCACAGGGCAGTCTCACTCCCACTTTCCAGAGCAGCGGGCACAGGAAAGTGCTACAAGAAGAATGCCTTGTGATGTGCTCCATTTACACATCAATGCAGCAACTTGTGAAGGAAATGCAGTGTCAGCATGAGTGCACTGGTGCAGGAATGCTCCAGTGACTCAGAACCACCATCTGCTTCAAGAACAGACTACTGCTGACAACTCTCTACACTGGAGGCAAAGCTTAAAATGCAGCAGAGTTGTAGAGCTGTATCATATTGTCAGTGTGCTCCCCCCAAATTATTGATAAATAGATGTTAAAAAAACGTCGACCCTTCCTCAAATATTACTTCAGAATTTGAAGGAAGAAAATGCAAAAGATTAGAGTGCAAGGAAATTAAGCTTTAAAATAATCATCATTTCATACTAACTATTCTGACTTAAAGATACATTCACCTCCTGCTTCTAAAAGTGAAACATTAATACCAGTTACACACTCGCCAAAAACCAATTCTTCACCACGCAGAAATACGAACTGACGGCTCATCACTCCTTCTCAAATAAAACACAGAACTTTTGCAACATGGTGACAACCACAGTGACACCACAGAAGTTCCATAAACCTAAGCTTTATCAGACCAGTTTAAAGAGCTGAGGGATTTTTAAGTCAAGCACAGCTCAATCTCAAATTTGAAGCAACCTGCTTGCCTTCACAGGAGGCAGTCAGTGTTCCACACTGGTCAGAAACAAAATAAAAATCTCCTCAGTCCACTAAAATGACTTAAAACAAGGACAGTTAATGTATAAACAGGGACAAAAGCAAAGCTATGGCAATGTATTACGAACAGAGCAAAGCGTAGTGTTTATCAAATGGATAGGGATACAGTTATCCCATAATGAAACAGTATTTTTCTCAAAGCTGTTCCTACCAGAAGTTCAAACACACAGGTATTTTTTATTCCACGTCAGTACCCAGTAGCAATCCAAATCAAAGTTCAGTAAAAGTAAACCTGTTCATGAACATGTTGAACAAAAAAGCACACATCCATGTGAGATGATGATTAAAACCTATCTGGTATTCCCAAAATTAAGACATCTGACAGTGTGAGGGTTAATGACAGCTTTATTGCTCATCAGCTTGTTCAATCACCACCTCAATGTTTACACGCTTCTCCTCCCTCACCCCCAGCCATCTCCTGGTTACATTCTGGGTGCCCTTTGATAGATGCCAAGCAAAGCACCAGATTAGAAAGACCACCTTGATGTCCAAGTGCTGCTTACTTCAGAATCATTAGCAATTGCTACAAACTGTTCAAACTGTATAAATCTAATAGAAGACACAGCTCTTTAGTGCTCATAAAATGAGACTTATTTCAGCAAACTAAACAGATGGGATAGCGGCTATATAATAGATATAACCAAAGTCAAATATAGTAACAATCTTCAATTTCTTCTTGTTATATTTATACTATAATGCTACCAAAATATCCTAAACATATTGAGGAACCCATTTTGTATATAGAGAAATTAAAAGACCTCTCCATAACTAAGGTGTCAGTCTTCCAAAAATACATGTAAGCAGAAATTTTAACACAAGTTCTCTTCTTGAACGTTTTGCTATCTCTAAACTTCAGTGTAATGAGAACAGTGTTATCTAATTCCCATGCCAGTGGAGTGAACATTAGTTAAAGAAAAAAAGGGAGAGTTTTATAATTTAGACAAAGTTCCAAATTTAGAAGATGATACTAACAACTACCTCTTTCTCTACCCTTTTTAATTATGGATTAACCATATGCCACAAGTAAAGGGGTTTCAGAGGAGAAAGGAGAAAATTCATTAAAAACAAAACTCAAGTAGTATAAAAGTTGTGGGTGATTAAGTGGCATATTTAATTCCATTTTTTTGTTTTGCAAATAAACACACAATGCCCTGTTCCCAGAGAAGTTTTGTTGAAAAGACATAAAATTAAGGTTCTGGTCATCTGTAGTCATTATAAATCTAAAAGTGCTTTTGAGTTAATTAACTCATTAGCTAAATTAAAATTTGTGCTGTCATATTCTGTCACTATAAATCCCCATCTTGTTAAAATGTTTGGAGGCACCTTTGTTCAGTAAAAGAAATAATGAAATATTGGATCAATACCATACCTAAAACAATCAGAAGTCCTCGTGTTCCAACTCAGAAGTGGATGAACATCAGTACACAGTATAATATTCCAATAATTACTGTTTGTACTTAGTGTTTTAGAATCTGCTTAGATGCAGAGTGCAATTATAAGGCAAAAAATCTTAGAGCGTAATTTCCGTGTTTCTACAGTGACGGTAAATTTAATAGATCTCAATTTATCAACAAATTATTCGCTGTATTATGATTTGCTCATATGTATGTATCAATATAATCTTTCCTCTGTAAAAGATGCTGCTAAAATTATAGGCAAACAGCAGCAACAGAATTCTGTATTAAACAGAACCACAGACAACATTACGGAATATTATCCGGAAGGTACTAGAAGTTCACAGTATTTTCAGCATCATGAGTGAGATATTTTCACTTAACACTAAGCAAATGCTTACAAGGCACAGGGTAGCACTGAATAAGCTGATTTAGGCACGAGCAGTGCTGGTCTCATTAAGGCTTCCTAAGAAACAGGATATATTAAGTTTAGAAGTAACACTGTCCTTAATGGAACTGTACAACTCGTATCACGTAGGCTGGTGAGTTCATCCTGGCAATCTCAGGGAGGAAATGTATTGTGCTCTATCACTATCTCTGGTGGTACAGTAGGAAAAAACCCCACCACCTTAGAAACAAGACAGGTAAGACTGGCTTTTACACCACACTGACATTATGGATCACAATGAAAAATGAAGTCGATACCCTAGAAGGACGTGAATCTTACTGAACACTGTGCAGCGTGTCAGTATGAATCACGAGAGTATTAGTTCTGCACAGCTGCAACAGAATGTTTTTAACCACACATAGGTTACCAATACATTTCAGTGAACATACATTCTGCATTTGCTTATTTGTTTGAAGTGTCACAGAAACTAAATGAGCATGACACCCCTGGTGTTTATTTTAAAAGAAGAACTTAAAAGAAATTTAGTTAACCACTCCTTAGTTTTCCAAGATCTGCAGTCAGTATCCAGAACTTGTGGCTTCAGAAGATGAGGCAGAGAAATCCCTTGCATAGCTTTAACTTTGGACCTGATCCCAAGTTTCAGCACAGATTCGGGACTTCTGATCAACCTCAGGGACAGTGCACCTGGGTGCAGGTTTCAGAATTTGTAGGGAAATAAGGAGGACAGGCAAGCTGGTCACTTCTTTGATCTCATGATTTACTAAAGTGTGGTCCTCTACAGATAGTACATAATCAGTTGCTCTATAAATATTCCAAACAAGATCCAAAACTGAAATCTTGGGTTTTAGAAGATGCATAGGCTTGAGAGAATGAAATTCAACCCTTGAGGAAGACAGGTGGGTTCCAGATATGTACACAAAATAAAGGCAGGAAATAACCACACAGAAAGTTTCTAAAGCCCATTAAACAAAATGAAAAACTAAACACATTAAGCCTGTAGAGCAGTACAGATTTTTAAATAATGAATTTAGAAGCTTGATTTTGACTTAAAAAAAACCCAACACATCACCAAACAAAAATAAAAAACAAGCAACAATCTAGCCCTACAAGAAGCCTTCGATATCAAGCCGTACTGCGTGTATCTGACAAACAAGCTAATACTGTACAAACTTCACTGACGGGCAAAAAACATGCAATACGAAATGAATCTCAGAATTTTCTTTAAAAGTCACTGTATTTCTTGTGATATTTGTTTCTCCTCAGCATTATTCCAAATCTATGTAAGCCCAAATTGCACAAATTTACTGAAAGAAAAAAAAATAATCAACTTAATGCTATTACTTTCCATGCTTTTCATCCGTAGCATGTTTATGTCCCACCTACAAGGGCAAACAAGACTGTTGCCAGTATCCTACCATTAAGTGAAAAATTAAAAACGACTAAGATTCAACTCTCTAAACAGCACACCTTTCAGTTCCATTGCGGTTTTAAGGTTTCATCTGAAAGCATGTCCACCTAATGTTCATCCTTGAAACTGGACACATAAACTAAGATATTTACATCTTCAAAAGGGCTAAAATGGAAACCATACCTCTCGGTTGTAAGTTTAATTGCATTTCAAAGCATATTTTGTCAGACTTGGAATTTCTCCTCAGAATATTCTTTACCTTTCAATCGAGGACTATGCACGTGCATTCTTTGCAGATGAAGATTTATTGGAATGAATTCTAATGTTTTTTCTCCTTTGCTACAGCTTGATTTGAACGAAGAACCTGAAAAACAAAAGTTTAAAGAATCATTATCTTAAGCACCCAGCAGATGTTTTGTCGTCTTTTTAATGCAAGGATAATACTTGTATATTAGGAGTCCTCTTTAATTTACTTTTAGTGTGTAATTGTATATTAGGAAAAGAATGGTTCACTAACTGAGTCTCAGCATGTATCCATATTGGAAGGAACAAAAAAGCTTTTAATTCACAGAACAAACTAATTTTTTAGTCTAGGTGATAGACATTTTTTCCTGTTGTCTGAAATCACTCAGCAGTCTGCTGGAAACAATGTCACAGTTAAAGTGCATTACGTTTATTCTGTGCTAAAAACACAGAGGTACAGAGCTATGATGGTACTACATTTTCACCAAGTAACATTTTTTTCTGCAAACAAAAGTATTACATTGACTAGGGTACACATTCTTCCTAGAAAGTTCAAATAAAGAAACATAAATTAGCTTAAGAAAAGCTACAAATTAGCTTTCTTTTTTAAAAGGCAGAATCGCAAGAAGCACAATGCTCTGGGGAAAAAGAAAAAAAAAAATCTAGTTGCATACTTCAAAAGTATGAGATTATGAGTAACTATGGCAGTATAAAAGACTATCATTAAAGTCTGACAGTATGAAAATGTTATTTAACTGAAGATATTTGATACAGTATATATAAAAAATAAAACAGTGTAAATTAGGAAAGAGAGGTGGTCCTATCTTCTTACTCAGGCAGCCCAACATTTACTTAAGCTATTTTTCAACATACTATCACTTTGCCAATTATTAATCATTAGGACTAAAATTCTTCTGATTCAGATAGGATTTTAATAAATAAATAAATAAAAGATAAAGGAAGTATTTGAAATTCTTCTTTTCGATTTGCTCAATCAAGATTTGCTAGAGGTCATCTGTTGAAACTGCCATGGATTCCAACAGGACTAAACATTGAGCCTCCCAATGCAAATCCCGTTGCCAGAGGGCACCAATGATTCTCCAAGCTCAGTCAAGACCGCTTAGGCTGCTATCTAAGCTTAGAAACTTATAATAATTTAACAAAGATTAAGAGCAAAGGTAGCAAGAAAAGGAGGAGTCAAAGATTCAGATTTGATAGGAAGCCTGGGGATGCAGGCTGAAACCATGAGTCATTGATGATGAGGAATAGCAGTGGGAAAACTGCATCTGGAAACTGCAGAAAGACAAAACTATGGGAGCAGTGAAGGGAACTTGAACCACATCAGAAAAGAAAGGGAAACAGTGCAAGTGGGGAGGTTGTAAATCATTAGGAAAGAAAATAGAAAGGGGGGGCTTATTTATGAGAACTCAGCTGAGACCAATATCAAAGCTTAAGGAACAATAACTGTGTCTGAGAAAAGGAAACAGAGAGACTAAAAGGAGATCAAAATGACAGCAGATGAAAAGGAAAGGTGAAAGAGGAGTAGGAAGGGGAAGAGGAGAAGAGCTTGCTCTCCCTGGAGTACACTTCTAACTTGAGCTGGAGCAGAACACATGCAGCATTGCTGCGTCTTGTTATTTCTCTTTTCAGGGAAGACCTGTGAAGCAAGAATCCCTTCCCACCCAGTGCCAGAAAGATAGGAGATAATAATCACTCACTGCTATCAGTTATTCTGTTTACTCAGGTCTGAGAGATCCATGAAGTTGAATTAATATCTCAATCTGCGTTTACAAGTATCATCCACATGAGAAAACTAATTTTTCATAGAATCATAGAATGGTTAGGGCTGGAAGGGACCTTCAAAGGTCATCTAGTCCAACCCCCCTGCAAGGAACAGGGATATCTCCAACTAGATCAGGTTGCTCAGGGCCTTGTCCAACCTGGCCTTGAACGTCTCCAGGGATGGAGCATCCACCACCTCTCTGGGCAACCTGTTCCAGTGTTCTACCACTCTCATAGTAAAAAATTTTTTCCTAATATCCAACCTGAACCTACCTCCCTCTATTTTAAAACCATTACCCCTTGTCCTATCATAACTGGCCCTCCTGAACAGCCTCTCCCCATCTTTCCTGTAGGCCCCCTTGAGGTACTGGAAGACCGCTATAAGGTCACCTCGGAGCCTCCTCTTCTCCAGGCTGAACAGCCCCAACTCCTTCAGCCTGTCCTCATAGGAAAGGTGCTCCAGCCCTCTTATCATCTTCGTGGCCCTCCTCTGGACCCTCTCCAACTGGTCCATGTCCTTCTTATGTTGGGGACTCCAGAACTGGACGCAGTACTCCAAGTGAGGTCTCACGAGGGCAGAGTAGAGGGGGAGAATCACCTCCCTCGACCTGCTGGCCACGCTCCTCTTGATGCAGCCCAGGACGCGGTTGGCCTTCTGGGCCGCAAGAGCACATTGCCGGCTCATATTGAGCTTCTCGTCCACCAGTACTCCCAAGTCCTTCTCCTCAGGGCTGCTCTCGATCCAATCACCACCCAGTCTGTATTTATGCCTGGGATTGCCACGACCCAGATGTAGGACCTTGCATTTGGCCTGGTTAAACTTCATGAGGTTGGTACGGGCCCACCTCTCCAGCCTGTCGAGATCCCTCTGGATGGCATCCCTCCCTTCCAGCGTGTCGACGGCACCACACAGCTTGGTGTCATCGGCGAACTTGCTGAGGGTGCACTCCATGCCACTGTCCACGTCACCGACAAAGATGTTGAAGAGGGCCGGGCCCAACACAGACCCCTGAGGGACGCCACTCGTGACCGGTCTCCACTTGGACATTGAGCCGTTGACCACTACTCTCTGAGTGCGGCCATTGAGCCAATTCCTTATCCACCGAGTGGTCCATCCATCAAACCCATGACTCTCTAATTTAGAGAGAAGAATGTCGTGCGGGACAGTGTCAAAAGCTTTGCACAAGTCCAGGTAGATGACATCCATTGGTCGACCCTTGTCCACCGACAATTTTTGGGATAGTTTAGGGTTTTTTTTTTTTTAAATAATTCGGTAAGTTGTATGTAGGACCAAGAAAACTACGTTCCCTCTATTAAAATAGTTATTATTATTGTTGCAAGATTAAACTGTTCAAAGTTAGGAAATACCAGAATACAGATGCAATCTTCATCTGACATCCACCTGAAGAGGAACTGTGAAATAGCTTTCAATGACATATCACATACTAGCTTTTTCCAGCTCACTGAATGTTTAGGGTCTTTGCTGCTCACTTTAGAAGCAGTGATTCAATATTTTGTTTCCAACTTTTACTTTGGCATCTGGATTCAAATATATTGCTCAAGCCTCCCGCAAAGACAGGATTATTCACTTCCTCCAACCTGTCTACTGCATGCATCACTACAGTTTCTAAGGGCTTTACAAATATTTATAGACTAATGTGAACTGGCTGAGTAAAAGGGTTATAATTTTATCCATTCTAATGGCAGAGAATAACTTAAGGTCAAAGCATTTAAGAAACAATGCATCAATATGAGATATGGAGGATCTCATTCCGCAGAGCATGCGTTATAATGCAGCATCACATTCCATTTAGGAAGCACAGCTCCCACGGAGTTGAATTACATCCATAAGAACTGAGTACTTCTGCAAAACAGATTGTGTCTATTGCCAGGCTTCCAAAAAAGAACACCCAACACTAACCACTTCTGAAGTCTGACTCGCCTAGTGTCACACAGAAACTCTGTGACAGAGGCAGGGCTAGTGTCCAATTCTCCAGAGCAATATTCAATTGCCTTAACCTCAATTGTTTTTTTCTGCTCCTTCTAGGACTGGATGAATAATAGAATTTTCAGTTTGATGACTGAAATGAAAAATAAATCCAAGGGGGGAAAAAAAAAATAAAGAATTTCAGGTCAAACTAAATCTAATGGAATCTATTTTAATTTGTGATTTAATAAGAATAAAAATACTGTAGTGCATAGTTAAAAGGAAATACTGTCTTTAGGACAAAAGGACTGGGCTAATATTTGGCTTTAGAACATGTGCATATCCCACTGATCACAACAAAATCAGTTTTCAAATGTTAAATTAACTTTTCACACAAGATGCAAAATCAGAGGTTTTCCAAGTATAAACCAGTATTTTACCAGCATTGTATTATTAAGGAAGCAAAACAGGTTGTTGAAGAAACGAGACTTAGGTATGTCCCTCAGTGTTGGCCTCCAGATTAACATCTCCTCATTATTTCGCATCTTCACTACAATTATTAGATTGCTTTGGTTTTCTGCTTTGTTTTGTTTTCAGAAAAATGTTGCTATTTTTTTTTATCTGTGCTGGTTCCGTCCTCCTCAATAATCTCAGGTTCCCTGGTCCACTGCAGTTCTCTCAAACCACAGCTAAGACAGGTCGTTTGACACCGCCACTTGGCACAATACAGGCCTTGCAGAGTTTATGCTTAATAGATTACTTATGCTTACCAGATAGTCTATTTTTTTTTTTTAATCTCATAAGGTCATTTCAATATTTTCCTGAAAGTTATGATTATTCCTTCATAATCTGTATTTATTGCCTTGCATATGATACTTTATAGAGAACTTTCGAAATGCAAATTATTATGCAACATTTAGTGTAACAGATGAGCTTTTTTCCCCACAAGCATTTAAGCAGGTGATCAACTGCTCCCAAAACCATTAGTTTCAGTTAGAGAACTGTCTTTTTTGTTCATACACCAGAACAGGATTTGTCTTTTCCTGTAACCAAGAAAGCTATCCCAGAGGAATCTGGAATGAAAAATACTATGCTCAGTCCTGTATTAGAAGATGATGGCTAAAGGATAAAAATACAATTTTAATGTCTATTTTGGAAGGGGAAAATTTGTGTCTCACCTACTAAATGCTGCAGATTCATTTTAATAGAATGTGCCTAATTATTCTCTATTAGAAGAAATTATTGCTACGCATTTTAGTTGTATAGTAAACTAAAACCTGATTGCTTCATTTTTTCAGTACACACAAACAAAAGTTTTGTTTGGACTACGTAGAAAGCTAGAAATAATTAAGAAAAGACTGTAAATTCTTCATAAACACATACCAGATATTTCTAAAGATGTTATCACCATTTATACCTCTATTTTTACAAATATTCATAACTATGAAGTACCCATTTTCAAGAAATATTCTAGGTTGCGAGCTTATATGTAACACAATGCACAGTGTTTACCTCTCACACACACACAGCTGTGGGAGTAAGGCCACTCTAGGAACATCTAATGGTGAGAATATAGAGCGAAACAGCATATGCAAGCAATAATGGCAGCACAGCCACCCAAAACACGTATTGAAGATGGTGATTGTAAGGACTGGCATTAGACCTCTGACACCAGCAAGAAAGTAGCAACAACAACACGGCCTTTTCCTTCCAGAAAAACTCAATAACTGGTGGCAAAAAGAAAAACTCAACCAGCAGCAAGAGGCAGAAAGGCACGCTATAAACAGACAGAAATCTTTGTTTGCTCAAAATACAGTGTTAGTCAGGAAATAATTCCGGTAGTCTCACAAAACAGAAAAGAGTTATCCTAAGTTTCTCCAATGATTTGTGAACAATCAGAAGAAAAGACATTAAAAAAAAAAGAAATAATTTCTCCTGCAGTCTTTTTTTTTCTTCTTTTTATAGGCAAGAATTACTACAGGAGGAAAAGACCAGCTGTCTTTTCTGCACATTTGTCACTGACACTGTCTTATTCCACTGGCAAGCAGACACAATGACACATTACAGTCCCTGACCACAGGACTCCGGCAGATGTTAACTGGACAAGCACCCAGTGCACATCACAATATGAGACCACCGTCTCCACATAAAAAAAAAAAAAAATCAAGACAGCGCATACTGCTATGTCTGGACTGAGGACAGACTGCCCATCCCACAGTAATTCTGTGCTTTTCTGGCACAACGTGGGCAACGATAACTACTACACTAAGGATATGTAAAGTGTAGCGAGATGCTACTGTTATCCTGTAGACTGTTAATCGTTAACTTAAGTCAGGTTTCAAGAAAAACTGACACAACTACCTCCAAGGCTGGTTTCAATTGGCAGATAGTACGCAACACTACCAGAGCAGTATGTTCAAGGGAACGTGCAATTAAACCACACATACCCACTTCTCCAACTTTTTTGGCTGCTGCGTAACCGTGTGCCATGTTAACTGTGAAAAGCTGCTGGAAGGCAGCAAAAACATTCAGCTGAGGAAATAGGGCACCTGTGAGTATCTCAGAAACACAATGATTACCAATATACCATTTTATGTGTTTTATTTCTGCTGAATACACCAGTATTTAATAACAATCAACCTAGTTAAGAATTAATTGCTCCAGAAGAAGAGAGGCTACTTTCACAGAACCATACCTGTATGCTTCCCAAGCTCTGCCAGAGTGTCCTGATACATGCTCAGCATCTGATCACAGTGAGCAATAACACTTTTGCGCATGTTGTCCCAGTGAGGAGCAAGTTCTCCCAAGTCTTTGAGCTCCTGATTCCTGCATCAAAAAGTGAAAAGAGAAGGCACTAATTAATTCATTAATCCATTAACATTCATCCAAATTCATCCAATTAATCCAAAAGCAGTTTATTAAATAAAGAACATCAGAAGAACTTCCTAGTTGAAATAAAATCTGTTTTCATGATGCGTGTAAACTCTGCTGATTTCAGCTACACAGTAAAGAATTTCAAATCAGTGAATAATACAGTAATTTGTGTTCAAGATGTATCTGGTAAAAGCACAGTAGCCTGAAAACTGAAATATTTTTTTTCCTGGAGGTAAGGCAGCTTCCAGGCTCCAGAGAGCTGTGTTCACAGCAAGCAAAGAAATATTAAACACCATTGTAAAGAAAACAAAGTTTTCCAGGGCTTGCAGCATAGCTGTTTTAATACAGTCTACTCTTTGGATACTTTCATAAACACCATAAACACAGTTATAGCAGCATTTCTCCAAAAGTCAGTTTAACCAACACACCAGCCCTCACAACGTTTCTTTAGTATTCAAAACAAAACATGCAAACAAAAAAATCCAACCCCACCAGTCCCCTAAAACGTAATCTTCAGTCTTACAGCTGTGTTCATCAGGTCAAAATAGCAGTGTTATGGTAACCAAACATGTCACTGAAAATCTGAAAGGAAATCCTTTAACAAATTATCAGTTTTCCTGTACACTCTGAGAGCTGACCTCAGTGAAATAGAGATCACTAATTTCCTACACAAACAAGCACAGTTACAGTACACTGGGCTTTCTGTTTGTTTTCCCCACTTGCAAAGTAAGTTCATCCCACATCTATCCCAGAGTTCCTTTGAGGGACCTGCTTTTAAAGAAACTGAAAACAAAACCTTTCGAGACTTCAAACTAGGAACTATTCAGAAGAAAACTTGTGTGACATGACCAACTAGTTTTCCTCATTTTCCTCAAAGCATCAAGCAGACTGTTTCACCACAATATTTGGAAGTATCAAAGAATTGCAGAGGACAGCTCTCACACATACGAAAATTACTGAAGAAAACAGAAAAACAGGGGGAGACGGAGTAGAAAAAGACCAATGAGACTGCAACACAGGAACACAGAGTCATGCTTACTGCAACAGTTCTGACCACTAGCCAAAAAGTCCTAAAATTATTTTTAAACAGGAATGCCCCACACTGATACACAGATGTTTCCCTTATCATTATTAGCTTCGCATTAGCGTGAACAGTATTAGAATAAGCTATATAGGCATAATTCTGCTCCTGGTTAATACGACAACCAAAATCAAACAGATTGTACTGGAAGCAGAATGAAGGTATTTTGTTTATACGTCTCCTTGAAAGCATCAAATCAGAAACAAAGATTGCAATACATTAACTCGTCAGGAGTTTACTCATGATGTATGATTACTTTTTTCCCCGTTTCATTCAACCCGAAGAACAGAAGTAGATTAAACAGTTCACCTTTCCTCCGTTGATACAAACTGGCAATGCTGTAGCACAAGAATCATCAGCAGTAAGAGGATAAAACTGCCATTTTCAACCATCGTTTTCCTTGCCAGTTTTTAGCATCTTAAAAATGAGACATCCCATTAAATGAAAATCTCAGGGCTTCCTCCTCAGAAAAGCTCGTAAGATTTGGCAGGCTATACAATTTTATTTATTTGCAGTGAAGTTATTTTGTCCCTTAATGTTTATGGTGTCTTATTTAATAGTTTTAGGAACAATGTTTGGACTTGGCTGAGCTCTAAAACTTTACTGCTCCTTCTATACAGGAATATAGTATTCTGCAGAGACTGGAGAAATACCACACAGTGGGAGGTGGGCACATCAATATGTCACATTCTGAGCCCTCTACCCCATGGAAAATCCACTGCTGGGGCTCTGCTCTCCTGTCCCTATCTAAGCCCGCTCCTGGAGCTGTTGGCCCCATGCTCAAGCCAAGCAACAACAGGAGTAGAAACCCCTTATCTCAGACTAAAATATCTAACCGAATACCAAAACTGGTTTAACTGGCTGGCTATGAGTTAAACTCCATCGACACCAACAGCAATGGGTAGGGAAAACTGAAATCCCACCATATTAACATGTTTTCAAGGAACATCAAATCCTGCTCTTGTCAACCAGGTTTCTATTTGTTCCATCTAAGAAACATATACACATCACTGAAGTCAAAATACAGCCACTAGAGTATGTCATAAAAAGACACATCTTATCTTCAAAGTTTTAATAATGTAAATGCACTTTTATAGTCATCTAGAGCATGTATAACATGGAAACTTGAAATACTACCTTTTCTAAATTTATTTTTTTTTTTAAATACAGTAAAATCAAAACCATGAGATAAACAGGATTATATGCCACACATTATTCCTCAAAAAATAGCCTTTTTGCACATTTCATATCTTTTTTTGAAATGAAAATATATAAGACGTAGGATTTCAATATTTTTTGTGTCTTGTGATCTCTTACTATTTGTCATTTCTGTTGTTGATTCAGTACAACTCTGAGTTATGGCTGAAAACAGAATTATCTTGCCTATATCTAAGTTCCATCAACAATATTCCACAATACCAAGCTTTATTATCATTATCATGAAACATCTCTCCCAAAAGTAGACAAACAGATTGAAGAAACATAATATTTTTTAAATTCGGAAGTTTACAGTTCATACCAATACCCACAACAACAATCTTAAAAGAATCTTTAATTTGTTTTAATAATACTATAATACTTACACCAGAACTTATTTCATGGAATAACTTTAAAAACACACTTCAATCAGTAATCATATCAACAACTGTGCTATAAAAGAAAATTAATAAGTATAATATATATTGGTTCTACAGAGAGCAAATCGGTTACTGATTCATCTTTTCAATGCAGCAACGGAATTTTGAATAGGTTGTAAAAAGAGCAGTAAGCTCAGAGCAAACTCAATATTGTTAAATCAGAACTATTTATAATCTTCTTGCCCTCCAAATCCCCTCTTGAAGTCTTTTCCAGGTAATTGCATTCATCACCATGACAGATCCTGTGCTCAACATTAACTTCAACCTTTCTTACAGAACCAAATCCAAGCTTTGTCTACATCTTGCTGTTCAGATCCTCAAATTGACTCCTGGATAGTCTTTTCTGGACAACAGGAACTCCCACCCAGGAGCGTGTATCAACTTTCATTGCCTCCTGCCTTCATTACTTCAATAACTTCTTTGGTGGCCTTGACATAATCTTGCCCCATTTGTATCTAACCAGAACGTGGACAGAAAATGATCTGTCCCATTCTTCCTCCTCTACTTCAAACATTAGCTAATTAGCTTATTTTTAAGCCTTTCTCAGGTACTTTCTCTTTTTCACATCCATTCTTTCCTTTAGTAGACTAATGATGCCAGCTTTCCATCAGCACTTCCAATTACGGTTGGAAGCAGTTCCTCATTAAAAAAATAAAATCTACCTGTTACCTTTTCTTCAAAACTCTTTGCTGCCATTATGGCAGAAAAAGTCCATATTGGATCCTGATCTGCTGAAAGCACTATTACCACATTGATCATTAGTATAAGGATTAATGATCATTCGTGTTAATATAACAAAATTTCAAAGAGATGAAAAATTAATAAGATATGAGACTCCTCAGGATCCCACAGCACTATTAGAAATGTCACCAACCTTCATTTCCGGCTCCTACTTAAAAACCAACAACTTCTTTTTCTCTGAATGACTTGTCAATCTACACTCTGTCATTTAGGGGACTTGAACTTTACCCAGCCTTCCCCTGCCAACGGAAAGCAGAGACATGGCACAAGCTGCTACACTGATATGTGGGATGATTTAGGAGGATCTGCGCCTGGACTGAAGTATCTGTGCTTTTCTTAATGAACAGCTATTTCAGGGCAACCAGAGATCAGTAAACACCACATGACTGGATACGTTTCTGACATTACTAGCAGTTAAATTCTGTTGCCATTAGACCTGTAGTAAAACTACATGCAATTTCTTTGTTTCAAGCAAATGTTTGATGAAGTCCATGATCAAATGACGGTTGAGCACCCATGGCTCAGATTAATATTCTGTCTTTTGATTTATCAACTCATGCTTTTATATTTTTTAATTTTTAAGAACACCTTAGATGCATTATTATAGTCTGGCATAAAGAATTTCCTCTATTATGCGTGTTGATAATTTCTACTTAAACATTTTCTGCTTTGTGCCATAGACTCTAATGACCACAGTAACAGGAAAAAAAAGTCTTTTTCATCACTTTGGATATGAGAATATAGAAACAGCTTAGAAGTCTAAAGAAAACATATTCAACGCCAAAAATGCAAACTACTGAATTCTGTAAGGAGTACTTTCAAGGGGTGGTATGCATCATGTTCAAAAATTATTTGAAGAAAGTTCTAATACTAAAATCATGTTCCCAATGAACTTGTTCTTGTAAAACTACCACTAGCTTCAACAGTTCAGACACCACTGTGGAAAGCACAGTGAAAACCTGTGGTCAGTGACAATAAAATCAAAATAGAGTGAAAAAATAGCAGCAAGATACTAACACGAGCAAGAAGAGTCATAAAGGGGCATCTTATGATTCACTATTCTGGATCTGATTATTTAGTCTCAGACAAGGGAATAGCAGGAGTAGCCATTTGCATCATTAAGGACATAGCACAAACCTTCACTAATTGAAAAATGCAGTTGAAAAGATCAGTGTAATTATATGAAGAAGAGACAATGAAGAGAACATGATAAAGGCACATAAACCAAAAATGCTGTACGAAGACAAAGCAGCAATTTTTTGATTCATTCAGTTTCAAAAATCCAGTGATACAATTCCCAGGGAAGCAAACACAAGAAATTCAAAACTGAAAAAAGGAAGTAATTTTTGTCTCCACCAAGCAAAATTAGCTTATGAAATCCACTGTCACAAAACATCAGAACCAAAGTGCCTAGCAGGATTCAAAACAAGATGAGACATTTCTGCAGATTATATTTGCAAAAGTTTTATAATATTACAAAAGTGACAAAGTTCTGAATATTTATCAAACAGGAGCTTTGGAGTAAACATACATCATAAGCACTGGGGCATGACTCTATCACTCATAAGTAAAGGAAGCTCAGAAGCTTCCTTCTAAGGAAAGGAGCACAGGAATTATTTTTCCCAACAAATCTTACTTTAAAGTGCGTACGTTTATGGAAAACCATTTCTTTTTTTTGTAGAATAGAAGCAGATAAAATTACTCTCATTTTTCTTTACCACAAGTTATGGTCCTGTGATATACAGGCATTAAACCAACAAAACAATGTAACATTCTCTCCAGAAATAAAAGAATCATAGCCTTTTTACTATACCGTTTCTAAAACAGACAAATAATTGCTAAGGAGGATTTAATCCCTTCTGGGGAGGCTGCCACGAAAGTGAACAAAAGGATACTTTTCTTTCCTAATCATTTTCATTTAACCTCTTAAAAACAGCTGCAGTTTTTCTTTTCTTACAGAATTTCCATCAACTATTTCAGGTTCTGTTAAGCCTGACCTGACAGGTAACTGAAAATTAAAGTGCAGGTTGTGCCTGCCTTTTGCATGCCTTAAACATTTGTTTAAAAAAAAAGAACAAAACCAAACAACAAACCACCTCAAAAAAACAAGCCACCAAACACAAAAATATTTTCAAAGCTCTTTCTTCTATGTATATGTGGAGAAGAGATTGGGATTTGCAAAGGCTTGAGAATATTTTATAGTGTTTCCGAGAGCTAGAATTTTTAAGTTCCTTTTGCATTTCTATCCACGACCATCCCCTTTTCATTGTCCAAAAAGTGTAGACAATATATAAGTTAAATTAAGCCCATTTCTTCCTTCCTGCCTTGAAACTCTTCCCCTTTCTTAGATTTTTTTATTACCTGGGTTTATCTCTGAAAGACTCAAGATCTTCAAACAGCATGAGCATTTGATGTTAATTCTATGCTTTGCATTTAATAGCAGAGGATAATTCTCCTGCGTCACACGGTTGCAAAGAGTCTCAAATTCAGTAATACTCAGAATGGCATCTGTGGAATTCACACTTTAATCCTAAATTATATTTTAATAGCTAGCAATGCTATATAGAATTGGTTTAGGTGGTTTTTTCGGTCGGTTGTTTTTTAAATTTTACTGTTTCATTAGGAAACACTATAATCAGCTGAAGACAATGTTACTTCAGCTCTATGATATAAGCAAAACCATTTTACTCTCACAGTTTATATTTATAACTTTTTTTAAAATAATATTTTATATTTATAGCTTCATTTATTTCTTTCAGCTTGGAATCACATACGTGGCAAGATTAATCGCATGATCAATTGCATGATTACTGAAGCATTTAAACAGTTTTGCTTGTTTCTGTTTTCTTTTTTCCCCAATTTATTAATCAGAGGGCCTCATTCAAAATAAACAGTGAGGATCTTTAGGATACAAGCAACATAATAAAACTGTACAAAGCTTTTTAAATCACCTTAATGCCTTGACGCCTCTAACTGATATTCTCTGCACCTTCACTGACATGAACTGACAAAATTACACCCAACTTAGTGCTATTAAAACCACAGATAAGCACTCGTAAGTGCAAAGCGTCTAGTCAAGAATGTAAAAATTCAAATGCCTTTTGTGATGACAGAATTTGAGTGTGTTAAAATAATTATAATCTTGAGAAAGAGATTCTTTTTTGCTTTGGTTTTGTATTGTACTTCACTATAAAATATGAGAGGCTCTACCACGACCCACAAGTTATATCATTTGCTCAACATGGACTGGGGCATGCTGTGCACAAACATAACATCTGGAAATTTTAGCAGTGAGTTTCTGAGAAGGATTGCTGACTGGTAGAGAATTATTTTGTGGAGTCTTAAAGCCTGGGTGGATTTTTGCAGAAAATAAGAACAAAAACCCCTCTCTGACAAGACAGTCAGAATGTAAGTTAACATTTCATAGCTTTCAGCACTGCTGAACAATAGGCAATGTTATGTAGAGGTAGCTACCACAAAACACATCAGGTAACGTCACTCCATTCCAATGTACTACAACTTTCAACAGTTAATAACAAATTAAAGCCCAGCAAATTTTACTTCTTTAAGCCTGATATGAAAATTCCTCTTACTACTTTCACAGAAGCCATCTTTTCAAAAATTCATTACGATCAGCAAAATCAAGAGGACAGAGAACTATGTAGTGTTCATACATTACAATATATTTTATACTTCAATTTATAAATTAATGGGTTTTAAACTGAGCACGTTGGAGGAGGGCAATTGTCTAAACATCACTCACAAAAATCAAGTTACATTTACATTCATACACTTGTATTCCTCTATGCAATAACTGATGGAGAATAAGAAGAGGCAAGTTTTACATCCTTTTTGATGCACAATGGGGTAAATACTGTTTATGAATGTATTTGGGCTACATTTTACTGACATGTTTGGGAATTTTTTAAGTGTTAAAAAATTACTTCTCTGAATATTTGTGCTAGGCAGTTACCTGAAGTAAGGTTTTAAAAGTGGATAGCATATTAACAGTGCCTGTCTAAATGCAGTTGGTTCAAACAGCTTCAAAAGTCATGGTAAATTTACCCAAAATAACTTTTTAAATGCTATTACCTCTTATCAATACAATGTTTTTGCAGTTCAATTGCTCAAAAATAAGTCATGGAAAAAAATAACATGCAAAGGTCCGGAAAAATCAATGCCTACTTCCAACACACAGCATTTCTGTCTGGGTCTCCATTTCTCTCTAGAAGTTGTGTATTAAAAGGCAGCAGAAAACCCTACATCTTTCAGACAGTCTGAACTTTGTCCTCATTCTGTAATGTGACAAGAAAGAAAACAGAAAAACAGACAAAGAGAATAGATTTGCATAAGAAAAAACTACTGAAGTTGGGACAGGACAGTCATTCCTGATGCAGGAGGAAATCTTGAGTGTGCTTTGTACTCTGGAGAGAAGGTTCAAGGAAAGTTCAATAATTTATCCTCGCAATTTGTTTATGGGTTGTGAGCACGAATGCCACGGGCCAAATTTGGCAGTAAGTAGGTGGAATTTCCTTTCAGCCAAAGCTGAGTTTGGTCCCAAGGGATTCACAAGAGCTTTGGTGGCAAATCTGAAAGACACGTGCACTGCAACTTCCACTACAGTCTTCTAATTCTCTTGCTGTGCAGCACAGGTTCCATCTACAACTGCAAGCTTAGATGATACAGGTCGATCAACTTTCTGAGCAATTATTGTAACCTAGTAAGGCTATTTTACAATCCCTGGGTTTGAAGAACTACTTGGCTAATCTTGTATGATAGCTGTAAAACATCTGGACAAGATTTGCGTAAAGAAATATTCAAAACAGGTGAAAGGACTTGCTGGAAAACCTTGAGGAAGAAGCAAATAATTTCTTAATAAAAACCAGCAAAGCAGACTGCATGATCGTTATTAGAACACTAAAAGTGACCGTATAGCTCCTATTAAAACTTCTTCCAAGGAGGTTTGAAGGATAAAATCTGTAATGCATGCATTTCTTTAAAAACATTATTTGATGCTGAAAAACAAAGTTTAACATCCTTACAGGTTACATATTTCAGAGTATCAAGTCAGTAAATGAAAAAGTTTGGTTAACAGTGAACACTGTAGTTTTATCAATAGATAAACCATCTTAAAAGCTATGAGAAAAGGGAATTTAAATTACAATTTAAGATAGAATACTGAATGGGATTAACACTTCACTTGGATGGTTTTTATAGGTAATTGCTTCAGACCAGAGGATATTGAAGCTGCAATAGGAATAAAATTAAACAGGATGAGAAGAATTCTGAGGATGAGAAGAAGTGGCCTCTGAGACAAAAATATTTATTCTTTTATACTAACTGGGGAAAAAAGATGCAGAGAAGAATACATCAAAACAGAATAGCCTCAAGATGGTACAGTGTAAGTTTTGTGCGAGTTCAAGAACTAACATAACAATACCCTCCTAACACATCGTTTTACTACTTTACAAACTTAAGGAGTCCGCAAGAGCACCCATCTTTGCAATTATTTCAAAAAGCAAAGCCCACACAAAGCTGAAGCTCCATCTTACATGCTTATACGATGATAGGTGACACAGATGCCCATTATTTGCTAGCATTCTACCACAATTTGTTGCTCCTCTTGGTTGGTCTTACCTCCTCCCTCAGACTGATACAATCACATTGCCCCTCTCTCTCTCACACCCAAACTTTCTACCAGGCGTGAACAGCTAACCACATTGGCAGCCAGGAAAACCAGAACCACTTGCCTCAATCTTTGAGCAACTTTTATTTATGTTTCTTCCTGAAAGCTTTTCTTTATTTTGGTGAGTATTGAATAATCATTAAAAAAACAAACCATGGTGATTCTTTACTATGACTTTATCCAAGGAGGTGAATGCTATAACATGAAACAAGAGCAAGAGCTATTACTTGCATTATGTCTTTGGAGAGAACAATGCAGTAGCAGTAAAAGTGGTTAAAGTAATCCCCTAACATTTAAAAGGCATTTACCCATGGGGCAAATGAAAATCTGGGAAGCAGATGAACTGTGCAAGTCAGCATAATCTATTTTTATTGCTTCCTAAAAAACCACCTTACACATTAGTATTCTCAAACAAGATCAGGCCATAAATGCCTAAACACAGTAGTAAATGAATAAAGTATTATAACAATTCATATGATTTTTATAACCCATCATCACCATGCATAAGTATGTATCAGTCCATTGACTTCATTAAAAGCAAGATTGTGGTCTCCCACATGCTGTTCTGTTGACATAAAAAAATTATACAGAAGCACCAGACAGGGTGAATAAAAAAAGAGAAGAAGCTCCTCTTGGAGGGCAACCAACCACAGGCAACCCCCTCTGACGGAGGGAGTTGCCTGAAAGTGCGCAGGATGGCTTTGGGATGCAGCACCAGCTCACAGGGTTAGCCTTATACATGAGACCAGACGCCCACTGATGTGTGAGTTTCCTTTCATAGGGAAAGAGCCAGTATCATCTTCTACACCTTCCATTATTATTGGAAAAAGAAGGCATGCTTTCAAGGAAGCCCTGGACTGCTTAAATTATTGCTTTTTTCTGCAGTTGTATCAGCAAAGCTTACAAGTATTCAAGGACAGGCTGCCATTTTAGTCACTGCAGTGGGAATCTGGACATGCCAAGGAGTTTGGGATACTCATGCTCCCTATTCTTTTTTTTTTTTTTTTTTTCCCAGGCCACATACATTGTAACAATCCTCACATGTCTCCCCCTGGTTACAAGCCCAAACATGAACAAAGGTGTCAAACTTACATTACTTTGGTACCCTTTTCTTATGCCAACTAATTTACATTAGAGGAATGTGATTTATATTCTCATTGCTCCTTTATTAACTGCACACACGTAGTTTTCCATTACTTGCATAATGTTCAGCTGTGATACTAGCACTGCCCAGACACAAAGCCAAACACACTACAATATAGCTCACACACTCATCATGTATTGTTTCTTTATAAAACGTTAACTTCTCAGAATATTTATATGGTTAATCAACCGTTGATGCTTACACATTTCAAGTCTTGACTGCACTCTACCACAGTTTATTTCTCAGAACTTAAAGTCACAGAATTCCTAAAAATTCTGAGCAATCAATTCTGTTGTTCAGTTACAGCTGTAAATTCTTAGCCAAAAAGACTGCTATATTTTGCCGATTTCATACTACAAATTAGTATTTTTAGCTGATCACTTACATTATTCCAACTCAGAAAAATAAAACTTAATATTTGCTATTGCTACTTCTTCTTCCTTACCTTCTCATATCCTCCTTTATGTGCAGATTGATCAGTTCTTTAGGAACATGGAAAGAGAGGGTGGTCTCAGCCATCTGTTCCCGGATGCGCATCCACTTGTTGTCAGAAGTAGGGAATCTATACAACTTACAGATTGGGTTTTTTAACACTGCAGAGAGGAAAAATTATATCACTGCTTTAGAGTGGTTATATGACTCTCTGAAAATTTATGACAACAATTTCATCCAAAAAATAATACGTTATTTCCCCCCTTGCTTCCAGAAAGAATTTTAATGGTCCTAAAATTAAATTAAAAACATTGCATTTTTATTTAATTTATTATAGCAGCTTGTGAGGGACAATTACAAGTAGAGTAGATAAATCACTTTTTTCTCACGCAGTAGGTAACCTGTGAATTTGGTATTTCAGTGTAGTGAAACTGTAAATTATGCTCTCTATTCTTACACTTAAGATACAGTTAGGAAAAATGGAATGCACAAATAAACAGTGAACTCACATTCAGTCAATGTCATCACTTACCATCTGCTAGAATCACTCACATCGCTAATAAACTGCACAGGACAAGTGAAGCATGCCTCAGTTTAGCTGTATCTGATGAATTTTCTCCATGACATGCACATACAGAAGTCATTACCAGAAATAGATGGTGTGCATCTACATTGAAGGAAATTTGACCATTGACGTAGTCAAGAGGATGGCGTTTTAGAGTCAACTTGCTCATTGACATGGTCAAGAAATTGTCACTACATAGACATAAATATAACAATCCTGTAAATATGTTACACACTGGTTTTGGATCGCTGTTGTAACTTGGCATAGAAAAATCATGTTACTTGATGTGTTGGAAGGTTATGTTTAAAACCCACTATGTCTTTTATCTTAAAGCTTTCACATGCTGGCTATGTTTTCATTCAGATCTTACAATGATGCTATATAATAAAGGTGGGAAATTTGTACTCTCATCTTTCCTCCTTTTTCTTTTTTATTCCCCCACTCTTAACTAATTTTCCAGAAAGAGTAAATGGGGAAAAAGCTGAGAAAGAAAAGTTTTGTTCGACTACAGTGATAAGCTTACTTGGAGACAAATGATTGTCATTTAACACACACATCCACTGCTTCCTAACTCAGAATGACTTTGGACAGCCATCCAAATCCTCCAACAGCACCTTTCTATCAGCCTTCTGGAAAAAGCTGCCTGAGAGCAGGCTCCCATTGATCTGCCACCGAATGGTCTATAACTCAAAGGAATGCATTTCCCATGTGCGCTGCAAGGAAGCTGTTACTGTCAAAATGACATCTACTAATAGAAATTTCAGCTTCACAACTCACTGCCACCATTATTGCCTATGTAGGCTGATTTACAGCGAATGAAAAACACAGACCAAGTTATCAAAGGTACACAAACTGTCTTGTCTATCTAATCAAATGCTTTTTAGCAGAAGTCCTTTAGGAAAGGTCTAAAACAAGTCCAGAGATTCAAAGATAATCTGAAATAAAATGGCTATTGGCAACTCAAAGAAAAAAATGTTGTAAATCATCATGTTTAAGTAATTGCAGATGTCTTGTTTTCTATTCCCATCACTCTACTGAGATCTCTTTAATCATTAGTTTTTGATGAGAATCTGGAAGTCTTTTTAGAGTCGTTTTGCCTTTATTAGTGATTTTACTTACAAAAACTAAATTGTGACTTTCTGTTATGAAATAAGCCTAATAGATGCTTGATAGCTATGGTATATGAAGAACAGCAATTTTCCTTTACTACTAACACCTAAAATACCTCAATGTTCAAGCACCTTTACACACATTTTACAGCTTGAGGATCCACACCACATGGACTTCACTATTGTCCACTGCTTCCTTCCTAAGAAGTTATCACAAAGAATGTTTTTCCAAGAACAGCCCTTAAATCTGCACTCAGAATCTATTACTTTCATGCTTGTCTGTGAGAACCTAATGTATATACGTACTTCCACAACGTCTTTCCTTCCATCTCTCCACTATCACCACCACCATCACGGGAAAAAAACAAAACCAAAGAACCACCCAACAGGACTGCAGCATGATAGCAAGGGAGACTAGGAATCACTTCAAAAATGTGGATCCGAAGTTGTGACTTTTATAATTGTTAAAATTATTAAACTACTCTTCAGGTACTACCTCTGAGTCTGAACTTTCAGATAGAGATAATCTCAATTGTGTTGCAAGTTTTAAAAAATGGCCAAAACATCTCTAGATGGGTTTATGAAGAAAATTTAATTTATAAACTCAGAAAAAAAGGCTAGGAATTCTGTTTTCACACGGAATCCAAATAATTCCCATTTGCAGTATTGCTAAAGCTTGAAATTGTCAATGGAAGCTGCACAATACTTGCTGGTTTTCTTATAAAGAGAACTACTGGTCATGTGATTCCATAAAATCTCAGATGTATTTTCCTTTCCAATTACAACAATAACTGTGTTCTAATTACAGTAAGTTGTCCAAAAAAGAAATCCAGAATGTATGTAAAACCCCCCAGACAGTAAGAATGGCAAGAATAGATTTGGCTTGTATAAAAAGTAGTTATTAAAATGAGTGAAAGTTTCATAAAGTTAATCCTTCCTGTATTTAGACAGTGATCATGAAAGGCACTGAAAAAAAAGATAATCCAGATGAACGGCAGTTGTTAAAAATGGCAACAACTATTTTAAAAGTCTCTCTCTGTAGAGCGAAGCCTAAAAGCCAATGCCATCTATTTAACCATTCATAATTTTGGACCTTTTCAGTTTTAAATTTAAAGACTTCTGTGCTTTTTTTTTTTTCCATGCAACATCCTTCACACTGCTTCCCCTGCAAGTAAAATAAAAAAATTCATAAAAGATTGAATACTCTGTTTTCATTTTTGTTCCCTATGGAACATAGATCAAAGCATACTGCTGCCGTATACTAATTTACTAACAGTGTTTCTATTTATATCTTCCTTTGTAGCACAGGTGTATTATACATATCATCTCAGGAAGAATAATTTCAACTTTCTTAATTTTTCCTTAATTTCAGTTACTTTTATTCTCTTCTTTATTGTAAAGCGCAATATGTTTACATGCAAACAATTGGCAAACTCTCCAGTGTCATAAATAAACAACTGAATTTTTAAGACATATAAATTCAAATCTCCTGCGGTATAAATGGAATAGTGATAAGCCTCTGAAATATGATACTCATTCCCACTCACTCAATAAGTGCCTTACAACGCACTTGAGGGCTGCGAGTTCCTTATATTAAGATTTAAATTTCAGAAAAACGCCAATGTGCATCTATGCCTGCAGGCTTGAAGATTCACAGAGGGGTATTTTTTCAGTTTCATAGTTTTAAAGGCCTGATAAACAACATAAAACAGAAAGAACCAGAAATCTTTACAACCGTATGCACATGTACTAAATACGTATGTACATGGAATATATACTATACTGTAGATAGCTCTGTATGTACACAGCAGGGAAAGTAGTGCAGGCAACGTCGATGCTATCGACTAGCCTGTACCAATATTGTTCCTTCCCCTTCAGTCTTTGTATTTGATCACCTCTAATTTTGCCACACTGAAATTTGTCTGGCTTAAACTAATTATTTTTTGAAATTTTCCATTAAGACGGTCCGGCTGCACAGAACAAGGCCAGAAATCTGCCATAGAAAGTTCTGTGCCTTATAGACTTGAATTCTGACAGTAAATCTTTTAGAGAGATGTGCATTTTACTATGTCTGTAGCAATCCACCCAGATCTGACAACAATATAAGGCTTGGGAAAGAAATCTCAGTATGTAAAAACTCAGAAGTAGGAGTTAACACCTCATAGACGCACCAAGGACCTACCTTTATTGAAAATCCTTGCATCCTTCCCAGCTTCTAACACCAACAAAACTGTGCATGTCATTGGTACAGAGTGGATGAACACGTTTTTGGGCAGAGCTAGCGTGTCGTAAAACATGCTTAAGGGCAGCACTGGTACCCATATGAAAAAGCCAGTCTGCAGGCAACACAGAGAGCTTTGATCCATATGAAACCCAGTCATGAAGGCATGCCAGGGAAGCAGTTTGACCGGTTGGGTAAACGGGCTGAGAATATAAAAGGAGAGCTAAAATTTTCTAAGATCAGAAATTGGGAATTCAATACGAAGAATGGGACTGACAAAACCTGGAACTAGTGCCAGGTGTCAGCAGGGAAGCAGAGGCAATGCTGGGGTGAGAAGAGGAAGTCACAAGTACAGGAAACAGACTGGAGACTAAGTATCTATTAGAGCAAACTTCCTGTGACTGAAAACTCTTTCCAATATCCTCTGTGCTGTCATTTCTTGCGTGTGCATCTGCAGGTCTGCTCTTTCCCCTCAACTCTTAAAAAACAAAAAAAAAAAGTCAAGAAAATCTCCCTCCATGGTATGTTTGACTTTATAAACCCTAGCAATGTCGGGTAGGGGTTTTGGGTTTATTTTGTGTGTTTGTATATGAGAACCATAACTGCCGAAACATTTAGCTCTGCCTAGGTACAGTGCAGAATCATGTGCAAATACTCTTTGCAAAGCGATCTAGACATCATGCAACTAACATCTACCTTGGAAGTTCCAACAGTTCCAACAAAATACATGCCCCAAACTGCAGCACTTCTCCATCCAAAAAAACTCAATAAAAAAACCCCGAACACACCCAACGGAGGCAGCAAATTGAAAAAAATCAGTTGTGAATCAGTAACGTTTTCTCTGAGCAGAAATGTCATTTAAGACCCACTTATCTGGATGACATACAGAATCAGAATCAAATAACAGCTGCACTGAGCTAGACTAAATCGTTCAACTGGCTCTGTAGCTTGTCTCCAAGAAGAGCCATAAATAGATACCTAGAGATGCAAGATACTCTCCCTGCCTCCAGCTATTTTCAGTTCAGGAACTTCCAGAGCCAGATGTAGTTCCTGTGCATTTAGTAATTCTCAATGAATATCTTTTCTACAAACATATCTAGTCTTACATTGAACTGATGAAAAGAAATGGCAGTTCTGAAGAAGAAATTTTTCCCCGCTTCTGATCTAGTGTCAACAAATCACAGAAAAAAATTACAGCATTCATACATACATGAAAAAATCTATTTTTTTGAGGTTTCTAGTGCTTCCTTCAGACCGCAAAGATAGTCTAATAAGTCTGTCCTATCAGTGAAGTCATATGAAAAAGTTTCAGCAAAGGTTTTAAAAGGTTTTAATACTTCAGTAGCATTTCTCTTCAACTGCATGCAGCAAATACATAGAATTCTTGACAGCACTGTGGTTTCAGATGACCCATATAACTTATTTGTGACATTGTTACAGCAGAGTAATGGAGATTCATAAACTCGGGCTAATAAAACTTTTATGGTGCAGCATATCAGCATGTAATATTTCTCAGTATAATGAAAGAGAAATAGGTCTAGTTCAACACTGTACACTCAAGCCCGGAGCTGAGAACACTTTGCCAACAGCTTCCTTCATTTTCGGACATATAGCTTCCAGATCAAACCGAAATCGCCACTTCATCAGGTATGAGAAAGATCAATTCTCCAGGGTATTCAGTTACTAATAATGCATCATTATTTTAACAAAATGTCATGCAATGACATGACAAAAGCTTATGAGGTTAATTCCACGCCCACTGAAGTCACTGACAGTCTTGAAAATCATTGAATGGTAAAGACGTCGGAGATTTTAGCAGTGTTTCAGAAAGCATAATAGACATATTTCTGAAAGTTTTCCTCACGTTTCTCAGTAAAGTGACACTGTCAAATATGTATAAAACATTAAAATATTAAGCTTAAAAATGTGTGCATCATTTGAAGAGCCTTGTAAGAGCTCTGCCCCAAATCTTTGTGATTTCTTCAGGATCTGATGTGGCGTTGCCACAGTCATGTTTTACAGATGTTAGAATCTTACCTGCATTTAAGGAAGGCAAGTTGTCTCTACCACTTACGCCTTCGGTGGCTGTACATTCACGAACCAATGCACACTACAAAAGAAAAGCAACCACAAATCTAACACATCCAGGTGTTACAAGGAAATTCATAGCAGATGGAAAAATGACTTCTGACTCCCTCAAGCTCGACACAGCTCATTAATTACATCTCAAACAACTGTGAGAAGTCTCATTCCACATTTTGAAATGGAAGAAAAGCAAAATGAAAGAGAAGGCTGAAAAAACAGTTCATGTTACATATCTTGTGGAAGTTTTACAGTACATAACCAGAAAGATTTCACAGTGTTTGTTGGCTCCTTTGAAACTGATCCCACTGGTCCATTGTTTTAAGAGGGCGTTGAAGTCTTTTAAGAAGAATGGTGAAAAAAGAAGTTATCTGTTATCTGTTTTTTCATGAAAAACAGAATACACCATAATGTATAGCGCTACCCCATAGTATTAGGGCTGCAAAAAATTCAGTGAGAATAGGGCTGCAGAGGTAGAGATACCAGGAGGAGAAAACTCTGTACAGGTATGTCAGCTGCCATCAAAGACCCAGTTGAAGAGACCTTTTTATTAACTGCAAATCATTCAAATCCCGATTTTCTCGTTCTGAGAGATCATTCCTGAATTTCTCCCAAGCCCAAACCTCTTAACATATATTCAGCCCATCTATTCCACCCTCCCTTCTTTGGCTCTCCATTCTTCTCAGATCCACTTCCTCCATGTAATTTCCAGCTCCAGTCTCCATTGCTTTGCCTGCAACAATCTGCCTACTTCAGAGCATTTTTGCTCTTTCCAAGTCCTTCTGTCCTTCCTGTTGTCCCACACCATGAGTATCGCAACACAGAATCCCTACTTACACCCTCTGGTCAACACTGCCCTGTGCTAGCACTCTGAGGATCCATTGCTGCGCCATCTCTCCCGCTGATTTTTCCCCACCGTGTGCTCCCATGAAACGCAGCAGAACCTGTCCCTTTGCAAGGGGATTCACCTCTTCTTTGGCTTGCCTGTCTGTCATTCTTTCCAGGTTTTCAGTATTGTGGGCACAGGTTGCACATAAAAATCCACGTGAACAGGACTTCAAGGGCAGAAAACAGAGGAACTGTCCAAGGAGAAAAGAAGTCAGATTTATGGTGTCTCTATGGACAGTTTTTTGATCAGGAGTGATTAAAAATGGTCAGTTGAGGTCAAAATCAGTTGGTTTATTTCCTAAAGAAGAGGAGTGACTAGGATTGAGTATTACCCCGTTCATTTTCACGAAAAATTATTTTTAGTTTAAGGAGATTAAGTGTACATAGTAATTTATTCCAGAATTTTTTTATTAAGTCCTTAACCCAATTTGGAATTGAAGCATTCAGTACAGCTGATCATTCTAATTAACCTTGTGCAACAAACTGAGTTTCTACCTTTTGATCTTGGACATCTGTTGCAATGTGGTCCGTTTCCCCATCCTCTAGCTCTCCCATCTTCAAAAGATTGACTTCAATGGTACCAACCGTCTTTCCACCATCAGAAGTCCTGGAAAAAAACCCATTACATTGGGTTATCTGCAGCATCACATTCCCTCAGTAAAAACACTGTTGGCAAACATTTAGTCCTCTCTCCATTCCACATAGCTGCAGTCATCTGTATCGAACATGTTATTTACAGTCATAAAGCCAATGTTAACAATAAGGCATATTGTATTTTCTCCAAATTCTTTGTAGCAATGAAAGTTTTCATCATGAAACCGAGAATGGATAAGTGCTGCAAGTGGTGGAAGAATCCGCAAACGTTGCCAAGTTTTCCTTCCAGACATTATTCTGTCTGTGGACTGTCAGAGAAAGGGCTGCAACACTTTTCACCAATACTCCACTTAGGACTTACAATTTCACTGCACAGTACACTGCTTTGTTTCTTAACATAGTCTGCAACGAAAGGACATGCTCAGTACATTAATAAACCTCCTGATAAACCAAAATAATTAAACTAATCTGAATACCACTTATCCTTTCGTAGATCCTTCGCAGAGCAATTATTCAGAATCAGTCTTATTTCTTTATCTATATGGGGGAAGAGAATATAGTTCCAGGTGAATTCCTTCCTTATCATCTCCACAAATATTTTACTTCCAGTTACGCAAAAGTAAATAGCAATTCAAATTTACACCTCCAAACAATAAGTACTGTTCACTACTTTTTGGAAGAAACAAGGTTTTAAACTCCAAAAAGATACTGAACAATTTTTCTGCTTTCACTGGTAGCAAAACACCAAGATTAATGCACAGTCTATCTCCTCTGGCTTATTCTGAACAGCTGGATTTTTTGAAAGGAAAGAAAGAAGGGTAACAGCTCATTTAATAATAATAATGAGCAAAGTATAACAACAGCCATCGAGCAAAAAATTGGCAAAAGGAAATGCCGAGAATAAGTTTAGCAGAATCGCAAAAGCACAGAGAGGAAGAAGAATGAAAACAAATGGGTCTGGGGTGATACTGCATGTAATCTCAGAAGTGAAGATGAAAAATGATGAGGCAGAACAAAGGAATACATAGAAGAGGGACTAAAGGACTGGTAATAAAAAAGAAAAAAATACTTTCAGAAACAGTAATATTGGAAAAAAAGTGTTTCCATTGAAAACTGTCACATTCCTAGTGCAATCCTCACTGCAGGAAAACATTAAAACCTCTTCCAACACAGACATCCTTTCAGAACTTGAGAAAACAGTCCTCACGTTATATTAGTAAAGAAAGCAAAAATCCTCCAAACACTTTTCTCCTCATTTCACCAACCAGGAGAAAGACCACAGCCTGAGCACTGTGCTTGTTCATGCCCCAGGTGGGAGGACCCTGTCTCTGTGTTGAGCTCTCATAATTTCACGTAATCTCTATTTCTGCATGCAGCGTAAGGCCTTAATTAAGTCAGAGTATACCAGCTCTTTACACTGACTGAAGTGAAGCACATACATTAATCTTTTCAGGCATGGATACTTATTTATCATGCTAAATCAAAACTTTCATTTTTTACAGCAGAGCCTCAAAATACAGCTACCCCCAAGCTTCAAATTTAAATAATTACTTTGGTTGCAAACTATTATGCTTTAATATGCGACTCAGTAGAATACACTCATCTTGCAACTATACAAATTAAATATGTTCTTATATAAAACCTCGCAAAAGATACATAATTCTTCACATTTTACATGTCTCACTACTTCGTTTGCTCCAAGCCAAATTCATTACCGACAATAAAGTAAAGGAACAATTAAAAATGAACCAATTCCAGATAGGCTTGCAATCTAAGAAGCCTACATTAACAAAGTATACTAAAGAAAAGTAATGAGGAAGAAGGGTTCAATGTCCGAAGGGTGCTTATGAGCCAAAATAAAAAATAATTTTGAAATGCATGAGAACAACTTAAGTGTCTTCACAATGAAGAACATTCCCCTGAGTTACTACAGCTCAGTGGTTGGACTCAATTTGTTTTCTCCTTCCTGTGTCAAACCAGCACACAAACTAGGCTACCTCAACAAATGGACTACAGCATTTCCAAGGAGAAAGGGAATACAACAGATGTTAGCAAATCACATATACCTTTAAAAATCAGAGTGAACATGGGGCTATAAGACTGAAGATTTTTCAATAGCTTAACATGTCCCAGTGAAAGCATCAAGTGGATGACCTTATTACCAGGTTGACTTGAAACACTTTACAACAACGCTTTGCCGTTATCCTGGTCTGAAAAGAAAACGTTGCATTCATTTGACTTCCAGAAGTAAAACTCTAGCCATTCTTTTTTTACGGAACACATTTTTCTAAGGCCAAAACAGATTTAATTTAAAATTACATCAGTGTAAATCAAGAGCATAAATGAATGTTGAAGAAAACGGAGCTCATTTTGCAAATGAACTGATACAAGCCAATGAGGCATGTTACTCCAGTAAAACAAAATAAAAATGGAAATGCCAGTTGCGCTTTCTCAGTCCTTCTTTGCCTTTCTATAGAACATTAAATATTCCCCCTCATTGCTGTTATTAGAGTCTTGGCCTCAGTACTGCAGTAGGCACCGCATTGCCTGCCTGCACGAGTAGCAATACGTATTTGGAAGCTTTCCCCGTACATGTTTTAAAAACATAATTCATCTAATTTCACTTTATATCCTTTTTTTCCCAATGATTTTCTTCTCAAGATCATTCCTGTTCCCATCTAATACATATGCAATATTACAATCTGAAACATGCAGTATCTGCAAGAGAAGATAAAGCAACAGAATTAAACTAACCAGTGGGACCGTTGCATTGGAGTTGTACTCCTTGCTCCATTTCTCTTATCTTTCCATATGGAAATATGAAAACAGAAATTAAAAAACAACAAAAAAATCCCAACATTTGTTTTCAATTCTACAGGCACACAAATCAACAATGAGCTCTATAAACGTCCAGGGAGAAACCATCATTAGCTGTGTCAGACACTGTGAATTTTAAATACCACTGGCGCATGAGAGTCTTCAAACAACAGACACGTCACGCATTTCAAACTTTCAAGTAACACTGTGAGATTAAAATTTCACTGTAAAGAAAATTACAAGTGAGTAACACATCACAGAAGTGATGCAGTGAGAAAAAGAAAAAAGCCTAACAATCACAAATAAGATAAAAATCTATATTTTACTTTGCACTAACAGAAACAGCATGGTGCACACCCACATATGTGTATAGACTCCAAGACATTTGCCTGGACAGAGAGAAAAAGACACACGGTTCAACAGAATACCAGGAGAATAATTAATTTGTTTTAGGACCCTTCATAATGCATCAGGGTAGAATCAGCTTATTTGCTGTAGTTCAATAAAGCTGAAAAGCACACTCTGCCCTCACATGGTGCAGTGAGGACTGTCCCTGCCTCAAACTGCTTCCAGTCGTGAGACGAGATACCATAGACCCACAGGACAATGGACTGCACCTTGACCAACCTGCACGGGGAATACAGCAGTATGAATTTAAAAAAAGCATCAATATGAAGAAGCCCATACATAGTATGGCTTATGGAATTGGAAAATTGTTGATTTTTTTCTTTTTAGAAACCTGGGACAAGGAGCACCAGTTGCCTGATATCTGTCCACAGAGCATCCGCATTTGGAATATGACCAATGAAAAGGAGACAAAGTGTTGGAAGAGTGATTTCTAAACCAGATTTAGAATCCAGAGTCATGGGATGCAGGCTTCAGCAGCAAAGCTGGCAATGTTTCAGTCTATCCCTAACTGTTCAGCCCAACATGACTGCATGCTGCAGTGCTCGCTCTACCTACCACAGCCATAACCCTGTGACAGTCTGCGCTCACCTAAGCCAGAGTCACCAAGGACTCATTTTCTGATCAATCTTGTGGAGGTGATTCTGAGTGAAACAACATGTTTTGAACTTGAAAAAAAAAAATACTTCTATCAGTGTTAAAAGCAACATTGTTGTTCTACTCCCTGAGCCAAACGCAGAGACTTTTGAAGCTGTCATGAAATCTGCTCAGGTTTAAAACCACAATTACTTACTAATGCTTCTAATATTAAAGTTTTTTATACACATAGATTTCCTAACCATCCCCAGTCCTTAAGGATCCCCAAGGTCATTATCTGTTCCCTCAAATGTGAGAGAAGGAGCTAGCCAGCACCATCATGAGCAGCAGGATTATGTGCCCTCCTTAATACTTCTGGTGTTAAAAGGTTGACCCAGGCATTCAGAGAGGAAGAAAAGGTGGAAAAGCAAGGGAGCTAGATGGATTGAGAATAGCAGCCATTGGCCTCCAATGCTTTTCTTATCAAGTCTCACTGCTGCATGTTGAATATGCAAATTTAGGCCTGCTAATTTGTTCCCATGGCCATACCTTTCTTCCAAAAAAAAAGTGGCTCAAGAACACAAGGAAAAAGAGAAGCAGACTGTATATTTGCATATCTTTTAATAATAAATAATAAAGTGACTGCCTGCCTGAAAAGCAAACTGCATGACTTTCAGTCTTAGCAGACAGTCCCTTTCTCCACTGCATAATCCACAACAAATGCGATTAGTACAGACCAACATGCAGACTTCCCTAAAATAATTTTCTCCACTGACAATGTATTTTGCAATATGCAAGCACAAAACTATTGTGTTTCCATAGAAATGTTTGTTCTGTGAATTCACAGTTCAGCCTATTGCAATTAATATAATTTTTAAACAAGTTCACTAGTAAACAACATTCTATTGTATTCTAAGGTAAATAAACTTGTGCTGTTCAATTCCTTCTTGGCTTTCATGATTTCAATGTACTGTTGATTGAGCTTCATGCCAAAACAAGTTTTCAACTCAATTGTATGGGGGATGTGCCTGGCTTATAAAGCCAAGCTGCTGTTTACCTGCTTCTTGGGGTGGATGACATGACATGAAGCAGCCAAGAAACAATTTAAATATACAGCATATTATACTAATCATTTGCTAAGTTATATGTACATAAATGACTGCAAAAGCTAATGTGCTGCTTTCAAATTCTCTCTAGTTAGTTCAGCATTGTGAATATAACTACTACTGAAGTGCAGTTACGTGTCTTCTGGCCCACTGAACTACAAGGTGCTTGGGGGACAGTATTAGGATGGAGGGAAGTTGGAGGGGCCTTACTTTAATGGAGTCTTGGAGTTATCTTCAACTTTCCAAAAATAACTATGGTTTATCTCCTTTATTTAAATGAAATAGGTTCGGTCCTGCCCAAGATTAATGAAAAAAAGACAGCTGAAAAAAGTAGATTAATAGACAAATAGATGTTGTCCAAGAGGTCAAGCACTGCCACATGTTTAAAGAAAGGCTGTACAGTACATGACTGACAGACATCTGCAAGCACATTCTCTCAGATAATCCGTGTAATTGACGCACTCCATCCTGGTTCCCGGTTCTGTATGGGTAGCTCCATCGCTATAAAGTTTCTGCTTACAGGGCTCAAAGGATCCGATCAGTATTGATACTACCCTAGTTTCATACTGAAGTAGCCTACTTACACTCTTGTGCTCTCTACTAGGAGGAGCATCTCAGACAGATGGACCTTATTTTTACAGAGCGCACAAAAGATCTTTTTCCTTTGCTGCTTCTTACACCTTACTGGACATCATACCAAAAATGACTCAAGCTGAAGAGGATCTTCCAGGAAATAGAGCAAACTACCACCACAGGGGAAGCAGCTAATGGAAGCACTAATTGCTAGCCCTTTACAAAAGGCCACAGACCTCAACCAAGCAAAAATACAAAAACATGTTATGGTTTTCTTAAAAGAAAGGCATGGTAAAAAGATCCTCTATATTGAACTTGAAATGTAAAATCAACTAAAAAAAATAATATCAGAATTAATTACTAAAATAGCAATCAGTATACTTAACTCATTTACAAAAGAAAGAGCATGTATGTTTGCCTTTTTTTTTTTAGATTGGATACACTGCAACATATAATAAATATTAAAATACTGCTATTGACTAGGGATTTTGTTTTATTCAAAAGTGTATTTCATCCTGTTTATCATCACAACCCTACAAGAAAGCTGGAAGCAAGTGGCATTGTATTACCATTGCAAAATGAAACATCCAAATCCATAAGTGGCCTTTCTGTTTTATAAATTTCATATTTGAAACTGCAATCCCAAGTCTCTAGTAACTAAATTCCTCTGCCAACATTGGTTCTGCACAATGTCAACACTGAAGCAATTCTACAAATTGACCTGTTCAGGTTTTGATGATAAGATATAGGTGCACACGTCTACAAAAAACACTCAGCCATCAGTTTAGGGCACTTTTACAGAGAAGAAAGGACAATCAAAATAAAAACTGCTTTTGCAGAGGTTTGTAACTTGTGTCCCTAATCACTATTAAGGCACAATGGTGGGGAGAGGGAAAAAGCAGAGCATGATTTGTCAACAGTAAGGAATTCTAGATGTATGCCAGCGCCCCACAAATACTGAGAAAAATACAAGAATATTCCTTTAAAAACATTTTTATCATAGAAATTGTACCTAAGACAATGGCAAGCCATAATAACTGGGAAAAACAAAACAAAAAAAACCCAAACCAAAACAGCAACAAAAAACAGTTAAAAAGTAACCAGATTCGATAATTACACCAATATTTACAGGGCCCAGCACAGAGCTATTTCCGAATCCTTAAACCTGTACTTCAGATCTAACAAAAGAGTAACTGTAAATCACAGGCACTCCCTGGTAAACTCCCCCTCCAAGGTATATCAACAAGAAATAAATAGAATTGCATGTTCTGACAAGGCCTTTGGTATATCCTCTATCCTCCTGCAGGGTACTTGTATAGTAGGGCAATTAGAGGAAAGCAAGTTTAGATTATTAGACTGCTCTGGTTAAACAGCCATTGAAGAAATGTGGGTAATTTCTACTGACTTTCTGTTGCTGAAAAACTGTAATCATGAAAGAACCCACATTTAAATGGTAGGATGTTTTTCTTTAAAAAAAAGATTCAACCAACCAAAATCTACCATTTAATATATCTGCAAATTAATTTGAATTAGTATGATATTTGTCTTCTAGTGTTAGTTGCACAAAGAGGACATATAAGACTAAAAATATTAATTAAAAAGTAAATCTGAAAAGGCTTAGAGGTTCAGCTCAAACTAACCTGGCAATCTGTCATCTATAACTTGTTAGTTATCCATCTAAGATTTTGTTTACAAATTAGATGGGTTAGATACAAAATACTTATTCTTTTCAAAGTTTCCTGAAACTTTACTTTCTGTCAAATATTACGGCACCTGTGAGAGGCATTCTTTCAGATGAAGTTCTCAATATGTTAGAGAGGCAAAGTTTGTCCCTAAGAACTTGAGACAACTTGAAATTCTGTAAGAACAGACTCTTACAAACACTAAGTCGGTATTTATTTATGTAGCCATACATCTCCATAGAGAGTAGTCAGTTCACATTTTAGCTGACTGGTTTTATTAGAAAACAAAGTCTTCTGCTTGTTCGGCATGGCATTTTCTGTGTTCAGGAGAAATTAAAATCAAGGCATTTTGTTACCTTTGTCCCGTAAACTACACACACGTATGCAACTACTGTTGTTACAAGAGGAAGGCAGGTGCAGCAATAAAACCAAAATACTCCAAGTAGTTTATGTTTTAAAAAAAAAAATGCAGTGTTCTTGACATAGTGATGGTACCGCAACATCACTGAATGGGTCGTAATTTGGGCTTTCAGCCGAATCAGGCTGGCTTCATGCGCACAGGATAAAGAAAGGAAAACAACTTTTTCAGAGCACCTCTGTGCTATATCCCAGGCAGCACATACGCCAGTGTCTTAGTTTTGCTAGCCACAGCTTCTTCCCTCCCAAAACTTCGCCTATGTAGAAACATGTGAGTTTGGGCAGTTGCTCTGTGAAGCTTACCTGTACCCACCTAGTAATCCCAAATAACCCTCCATTGTGCTTGCAAAAAAAATCAGCTGAACAAAATCCCTGCACTATATAACAGCCAATGAATTCATAGAGAAAATCACCTCCTAAAAGGTTTCCGCTAACTTTCAAAAAGTTTTGATTTGTATCTTGATTCATCTTAAACCATACAAGTCAGTATCAGGGGTGAAAACTCATTTCTCTTTTTTCAGTGCACGGCTTTAACAAATACCTGTTCAGACCAGCCCTAGTTTTTCAACACTGGTTCTGACTGTCCTGCAGCTCTGTACCCTCTGTCACAAATTGGAGTTGTACAGCACCTTCCTCACTGCCATTTGAGTTTGGCTGTGTGTGACAATGAGTTTAGGACACTGCAACCAATTTTACATGAGAGAAGCCTCAAGTCATTAAGTCCGCCGTCTTTCAATAGGCCTAGTAACCCAACCAGCAAACCGTACAGTGTTAATTCTTTAAACCACACACATCAAACGCAACTGAGAACCTTATGCTCCTTTCTAAAAGAAACTTTGAAAGAACATCCCCTGCTTCAAGTTCCCTGTAATTCTTCCACAGGTTATCACACAAAAAAATTACTAACCTTTTCTTATTTGACACATGGCAAGCTCCAGCGTAAAGAACTGGTATTTCATTTTGACTTTGTGCATGATAGAAAAAGAAACACTTCAAGTTGCCATCTAATAAACCTGAACTAATATGGAGTTTCAAACACAGTTGAGCATTGATCATCAAGTACCATGGATTATTAATTCAACATGGTTTAAAATAGAGGAAAACACTTACCTGAGGGTAAGGGTCAACTGTTGCTCCTTTGACTTTACCAAATCTCCTACTCTGAAAGTTGTACAGCCCAGGAAGCTTCGCTAAAAAAAACAAAGTAGGGAAAAAAAAAAGATAAAATCTCTTAATTTTTGAAGTTTTAATTGTTAGGTTTTTTTGGTCTCACACTTGGAAATCTTTCTTTGGTATCTCAAAAAATATTACATTCCCATACAATAATTTGACACTTCATCCAGTAGAAATTTTTTTATGCATTTGTAACGTGATTATCAGTAAATTGTTAAACTCTGGATTTAAAGGCAGGAATCTTTCTCATTAAGAACAGTCTGACATCCTGAAAAAATAACAGGTTGTAAAAGGTACAACCTCAGCAAAATTTTCGTTCAGTACAAGAATTTGTATTTTGCATCTTCTTCTTTCTATATTTCTAATGTCTAGATTACAAGAAAAGCTAGTTTTTCAGGTTTTTACCAAAGTTGTTCTTGCTGTTTTTTCCTCAGGCCTTAGGTACTACCATCTACGTATTCCAAATATCAATGTATCTGCTCAGAAGGTATTTTCACATTGAGTTCAGTGCAAGTTTATTAATAGAAATGTTGTATTTCTCTAGTTTATGGCAGTGTTTCTAAGTACTTGTTTCCTTTATTTCCATTGTAAGGTGGACCTACTCATTGCAGTACAAGTGAAGAAAAACGTACTCATGAAACTAGAATGTCTAAAGTTAAATTAAGCTACAACATTATATCTTTTCCTTCTATCAAAATCACCGTTGCACATCAACAAAATAACGCAAAGAGGAAAACAAACGCATCTTTTGATTTGTGGTTTTTTTCTAACCTCTGCTTATCTCCTGCTGCACATTGCTAAAATCTCATTTGTTCAATTTGCCCAACAGTAGTGTTCTTGCCCTGGGAAAAAATGGGAAAGAAAACAGTCTACAGCCATCTTCTATCCATTTATCTTTCAAATATACAACTTAATATCACTTGCTCTGAATAAATTATAATGAGATCATAAGATCATGTTGAATTTTTGCAAGAAAACAATAAGTAGTATGCAAAGTTTCAGTTTATTACGTTATAGTAATTTTATTCTACCGTTGGAATGACAAAGTAAAATTCCAGGCTAAATTATATATGTTCTTGCATATACAAATTAAAGAAGCATCAAGTTGCTCTGAGTCAACACAGGCTGCATGCAGAGCGCAGCTTTCCCCTTGAGGGAAAAAAAGAGCAGAATTTTTTGCTACTGAGAAGTGTAGCTTCCTCTGGTAAAAAATACTGTGCAGCCTGCTTTCTTTCAGGAAGGCCAGCTAAATACCCATTATTTGAATGCCACCAACAAAGCTCTACGCTAAGACAGGTTTTCTTGCATATAAAATGCACAGTTCAAATCACAATTCTCAATCCAGGTAACCACCAACACTGGTCTCCAATCTGGTAAAGTAATCCATCCATTCCTGTCAATGACACAGGCTCCGATTTCCTGTGCTTTGGTTGGCACTTAAGCAGTGAAGGAATAAAGACGCAAGCTGAGAGTCTAGAGAAGGCTGGGAAAACAGTGGATTTGGGAAGCGCTGAACAGGAAATAAGGAAGAAAAAAGCTTATAGGGAACATATAAAGAAAAACACCACAGCTGTACAAGCCAAGATCATGGTTAGTTTTCACTGCCAAAATAAAATGTGTACTTTTCCAAGAACTACATTCAGGTGTGACGCACAGCTACAGCCTTGCTAGAGGGAACACACAGATAGCTCTGCCTTCCTTTAGATCAGTCGACACAACAGTGTTTCTTCACTAAAAATCTATGGTGGCACAGTTAGCTCAGATTAGTTATTTTCTTACAAGAGCCTATCTTCATAGCACCGTAAGAATACGTTCCACAGCACAACATCTATATAGCAGCCTTTACTCTGGCATTTCATGGCATTCAAGCGCTTGTATTTGCAACCTTACCGTTTGGAAACGGGGAGAGGGATACTTGGAATGAAAGCAGTATAGGCTGGGTCACTTGGGTCTTCTTTCTGCAGCATAATAGAACTATAAATCTGTTTAAGAACCTTAAGTCAGAGTCCTCATATGATCAGGGCTGAGAAGCAATTACACTGCTCTCATATACAATCTAGGAGCTCTGGTCTTTGTACCACGAACCATCTCTGAGTGTCACATCTAGTTCTCCAGGGTCATGAAATTCAAGGTGAATAATTTTATGCGCTTAAACTCTACTTATTTGTCTGTTTCATATTTTTATGCTTATTTAGAATAAAATTTTCTTTGCCTGACAATGCAATTAGGAGTTATTTGCAAAACTAAACAAGATTGTGAATGATCCCATGACCCAATGACCCAAATGAAGAGAGTTATACTAATGTTCAAGGGGACTAATTTCAAACAATTCTGGAGAATGCTTTTTACGATACTGATTTAGGTACAAATAGTCTACCCTGGGGCCTGAACTGGCAGTCTACAACCCAATCTAACTTTGCACACGTGAATTGGAAAGGCTTGAAAAGTAGGCTGTAAAGAGAACTGCTGTTGTAACACTAATTACAGAGTAATGTTCCTCTGTAGTTTTGCTAGTGAGGTACTTAAGATAACAAATCTTAAGATATATGTCTTGAGTAGTTTGATGAATAATCTCAGCTAGCCAAAGAGAAAAGTCTCTATAATAGCTACACGAAAAGTTGAAACACATTGATTATTTCACTAAGATTGAACTTGCTGCCAAGCTACAGATTTTTCAAACACTAGCTCAAGTCCTAGAAACTATGCCAAGGAAGCCCTGGCAACGCAGGAAAGTCAACACCTTAGGCTAAAATTTTAAAAATCCAGTCATTTTAAAAGTTTGCAGACATACGTCTGACACCTACACCAGATGGTGTTTGGTCTTTTACTCAGCTCTAGCAGGAGCAACATTTCCCAGCCCCATGAGGCATTCATATTATCTGGGAGGTTCCAACCTTCTCAGACCCAGAAATGACATCCCAATAACTTTGCCAAAAGGTCTACAGACCTACACAGAAAACTAAGTCCTCCGCACGCCATCGGTGTCATTTCTTAAAGTGAACTCAAAGGTAACTCGTACAGCAGAACTTTTTATACTCTGCACATGAAAAGCAGAAGGCAACAGGCCAGGCCCATTGAGGCAATGCGATTCCAAGCTCTCCATCTCATCCAGATTCCTTGTATTGCAGTAGCAGGAAGTCTAGATAGCTGCATTTGCCTCAGGATAACTTCAGCTGAAAAGGGTTTTCAAGAAACATGTCAATGGGATTACATCAATCACTGAGACTATTACTCCTGCCTTGATTTTTTTATTCATTTAACCCAACTTTTGCTATTAAAAAAGCTTGCTAGCTCCTGTTTAGCAGTTAGAACACTCTTCACTGGGTGTCTGTGTCTGCTGATGTCGTGGGGGGAAAAAAAAAAAATCGATTAAGGAAATAAAATTGCTTACTCCAACATCTGCTCTTGGCTCCTTGTGATCAGGTAGAACACTGGTGCGGACCTGAGAGAGGAAGGAAAAAAAAAAAAGGTAAATGAAATATTACTTTTTGTTGCTATTTTCCAATAAGAATGAGAGAAGTGCTCATATAATTTTTCCTCATACTTTCCACATTTTGGAGATAAATTTAAAGGGAGATATATATGTATACATACAATGTAATAACAATTAACTAATTAATAATTTAAGCACAGTATCCTTTGGTTCCTGTGTAGAAAGTCTCTCACCATTACACATTTATCCATCTCAACTTTCCTGATTCTCTAAAGGGAGAGAGGATGTGCTCATTTGTTCCTTTCCTAAAATCAGACACTTCGGCTCTAACTCAAATGCCAGAATTCTTCATCTAGAGTTGTTATCTAGAACCAACATTTTCAACCACAAATGAAAGAACACAGTACATTAAAAAGTCTCTTCTCCAAATAAGTACTTGCCTTTGCAGTCCCCATCTCACACAATGTCTGGCTCTGTCTCCTCCTGCCACTTCCCGAGCATCTTTGAGGTGACAGATACTTGCAGGCATTCACAGAAAGAAAGTCCTTCTATTCTCCCGTACACAGGACCTCCAGTTGTCCCTGCATTTTTTGCAGGGTGGAGCTGCTGTTGTACACAACTACCTTCCTTTGACAAGAAAAAGTATGGGACAAGCTGACTTCCTGTTACTTCTATATTTCCCAAAACATAGTACAGGTTTTCAGTGTGTGGGTTTACTGTCTATCGCATGTTATTGTGAATGTCGGTTGAGAACAGACAACTGAATAAACAGTAAAAATTAGACAAAGAAAGTATAAGGAAATCTCTGTAACACCCCTCTACCATGATCTGCCAAAGCAGCCCATTGCATTCGCTTGCTGGTACCAGGATGGCAGCTCCAGCAACACACAAGGGAGGCATGTACTGAGCATTCACATCTGTTCAATCACCTTGCCTAAATAACAGATCCATTTACAACACAGCCCCCCAAGGACAAATTTTTGGCTTGATTTCAAAGTAAAACTCAAAACCATTTTGCAAAAGACTTATTTTGTCCCACGCTCTCAAATGTGTCCCTCAATTCTTTTATTCTAGCTGCAACTTCCTATACAAAAAGAAAATTCTCCTTTAAAACAAAGATAATTTTACTTGTCTGCTTGTTATCCTAATACAACCTGTCGTTCAAACAGGCCAACCAAAAATCTACCACAGAGATATAACAAAGTAGAATCATAGCTTTTCTCAGTCAGCTCTTAGCCCTTGATTCTCTGCAGAGAGAACAATTTTTTTTTCTACAAAAGCCTGAAGATAGTAAAAAAATGCTATAATTAATTTAATGAGGGCCAGTACACTTTAGATATCTGTGGGAGTCTTAAATTTGCATGTAATTTTACATTTAGATTTTTTTCAACTAATATAACATTAGCAACTCAGAAGCATTTGGCTTTCTACAGAACATTAGTACAAAATTTTCAACACAAAATTTCTATCTAAATTTTATCTGTAAATACTTCAAGTCACAAGTGAAAATAATATCACTGATATTTCCTTGTTGGTTATACCTGTCTTACCCTCTTGGGAGCTGAAGAAATAACTTATGGCAGATCTGTTTCTGCTGTAAGAAGGGGTATCAATGCCAGACCAAAAACTTTACGTCATTTTAAGATGCTAAAAAGCTGTCCTATATGCCAGTCTCAAACAGGTAACATCTGGCCCATCCATTTTCTAATTATTATGCTTTTTATTCAACAAACAAGAACAAATAATTTAAGAATTAACCTTCCTCTTCGTCACTGATTTACAGGAAGATGCATTTGTAACCTAGAAGCAGCTCAGCAAATATTTTAAAATACGTATAACTGTTTTTGCATGATACTAAGGTGTGCTTTAAAGCAAGAGGAGGCCCAAGTATCTTTTATGCTTATTGTAGAACAGTTTGTGTTGGAAGGGACCTAAAAGATGATCTAGTTCGAGCCTCTCTTAGCATGGGCAGGGACATCTTCCACTACATCAGGTTGGTCAAAGCCTCATCCAACCTGGCCTTGAAAACATAACATATAATATAACAAAAACACATTTCATAACTCCAAATGAGTTAAATAATCACATTTCATAATTCCAAATGGAGTTAAATGTCTGTTGCTTGTTTGCAGTTCCAAGTTCAATTTTACTAGTGTCACAATGAAAGGAGTACAAAAATATCCACAAACTTCATAAAAGTATTTTACAAGTGACAACTGATCAACTGCATGTTTGTTTGTTTTCATTTGGTTTTAACCACTTTATAACCAGTAGTCATACAGCCAAATGTACATAAATACTGTGTTTGGTGAGACTGGCATTATTAGACTGTGCCTCTTCTCTCTGAAATCTATTTCTTTTGAAAGGAAACTGGATTTTTTTGATCTGACTGTGTGCAAATATATATATATTTTTTTTAGAAACAGTTTTAAAATATTCATTAAAAAGAGAAGTCATATGTGTATGTAAATATATATATAGGAGCTATAGTCTGGTCTCTTTCATGTTGTCTGTTGGTTGAGTTCCCAAACATACTTAAACTCTCAGAACACTGCAATTATCAGAGTCCCATTACGAGATGTTCACATAGGCCCAGGCAAGCATCATCACAAACACCAAGTCAGACAGTTCACAACCAAATATAAAACATGAGAAAACAGCTCTGCTCTAGTCCTGATCTGCAAAATGAAGAAGAAGAGAGAAATACAAAGGATTTGAAAGAGTAAATATTCTCCCAGTACTTTACCTGATTAAACAAACTGCTGTACTTTTTAAAATTTTGTCATAAACGAACTATTCCTTAACGGCCCCAATAGTATTCTGAAACAACTACAAAATATAAATACAACCAAAAAAGGCAGATTTTAGTCTCAAGCATCCATTATTCTGTCAGAATTTCTGTTTTCTCATTACTTGCTGTAGGTTTTCCTGAGCAAATTGCAAACCTCTAAACAGCGAGTTTATTCAGAACTGGGATAAGACTGAACTTCCCTGGAATAACTCTAGGCATTACAGCTCTACCTTCCCAGACAAGAGACATATGAAGAAATCAAAAAACGCTTGTAACTTAGGTCAAATGCAAAATGTTTATGACAAGCATTCATTCCAGTGATTTAGCTGGAAAATAATACAACTATTTCGTAGACACCACAGCTTGTCATACCAGGAAGAAAACCAGTGTGCTGGAGTGGATACTCGCGATACGTTTCATTTTCTGTAAATGTCATCTAGAACAATATGCAACGAGTAGCTCTCCTCATACTTTCTAGTGCATTTATCACAGACGTGTCTAAGTGTCAGATTTCTCTAAGCATAAATGCTAAATTCAGATTTAATTAACTGTCCTTTAGTATAAGGCAGTTTTCCGTGATTAAAAAGAACATTTCTTTCAGTCATTTATGGTAGTCTGAGCCACATCCACACACACTGTCAAAGTTCATAAGACTGAATCATTATCATTACTGAAACTTTTGTGCCTGCTCTTAATTAAAGCCTTTGCATTTCAGTTTATGATCAAAGGCCATGTTCAGAAGGCACTTAAGTTTTGCAAAGAAATAATGTCAGATCCTTTTCTCAGTTACTCTAGATTTACCTCATCAAATCACCAGTGGCTTCCAATGACTCCCCAGCACTTCTTGCTGTTGGCTGCTCAAACACACTATTCTGTCAGCACTGTTATATGCTCCCGGCATCTCACAATAACTAGGTACACATCACATCGGGGAAAGCATAGGACAAGAGAGATGACTGAAAGTAGTCACTGAAAAATGTCAATATTGTATCTTCCAGGAAGGCATTCACAATTTCACTCCCTTAGTAGAACTCTGGCAGTGGTATAAGAACACAACACGTGCAGACACTTTTATTTTTACATTACCTGGAAGTGCTGTGGGACAGTGACCATCTGCACCTCTCCTTCTCCCACAGGCCCTCATGCATAGAAAGCGAGCACTGAACTCTGCTAACACAGCCACCGTGACTCCATGGACAGCTGCTATGGACAGTCAGTCCCCATCCTCACCGCCATCGCTTTCCTGCTGGCCACACAGCACCACCCATCAGAGTCAGGGAGCAACTATATTTCTTTTAACTTTTCAATCAAAGAACTTGTAGTTTCAGATACATGGGCTGGATGAGCCGCAAGTGCTGAAAATGTTACAAGGTTCTGCAACAGTATTGATCAGCGTTTATAGGACAGATCCCATTCCAGTACACGCAGCAAATTCCTTTTTACAAGAAGATATTGATGAGACACTGTATATTTACCAGCTATTTATTTTCATCGTACAGATTAACAATTTGCTAAATAGTTCAATCAACACAGCGTAGTCGGCAAACTAAAACACTGCTGTCAATCCTTTGCTGGACACAAGCTTCTGGGATAGAGAACAAAGCTAATACAGTCATTTTCCAACGTTTAGTGTGTAATTATTTGTAAGAGTCCATATAAAGTAAAAAAAGAAAAAAAAACCTTTTCCCAATAGGCATGCACGTGGTATTGCAAGGTTTACAGTTCCAGTGGAAAAGTTGCTATGCAGAGACACTAACAAATGTTAAAATTGAATTAAAGATGAGAAGAACTAAAAGGATCATAAGCTATATCAACTTTACTGCAACGCTTTCACAGTAGTCTAATAGATATATTATGTTGATTATATATACTATATTAATAAAATATAAAATATTTTTACCTCTATTTCCCTATGATCTGTAGTAGGGAAAGTCCTACTGATATATATGCCCCTATCATTTGCTGTATACCAAGTGACAGTTTCAGCTGTTTATTTATCTGAAAGAATCAAACCAAAGGGTAGGCGTATCTGCATATGGCTGAATACTTTTTATAGGCAGCGTTTGATCCTGACTCTCTTCCAGAGTGTAGAGTCAGAATCATTCACTTGTGAAGCACTGAGGCTATATATTACTTCCAGGCACACTTTTCAAGAAATAATACGAGGATAATAGGAAATACAAACTTCTCAGTCTCTAAGAATCATCCTAAACTGCTTTTTTTCCCCAATTTCTCTGCAACTGAATATCTTTCTCTTCTCTCTGTAGGCTGCATCTTTGTATGCTTTCTAGAGAGAAGTACCAACACGTGGTACAAGATAAGCATTATGACATCCCACCAAGCAAAGTCTGAGGTTAACAAAATTTAATAGCTCATGTAAGTGCATTACTAGGGGTATGAATAACGAGCACAAAGCTGCAAAAGCCTTGAGTATTTGATTATAAACAGTCTCATTTGTTATTTTTTACAGTTTGGGCATATGATCAGAATTGCCCCCAAAAACTGAAATTCACAGTTCAGAAATAACAATTACTTAAAAACTCTCTCTGTACTGAGGTCATCACAAAAACCATACCACCTCTGCAACATCCAAATGGAAGCTGGAATAGATCAAGTGACAGAAAAATCTGTGCATTATGAGCGCTTTGGGATATGCTACAGGGAGTCAGATCAGATCCACCAAGGCTTGTTAACTCAGTGTAACAGTGCCAGAGCTGTACTACCCCGTACTGTGCCTCCACGCAAAACGATACTGAATGTATCCATACATTGGCCTGCTGTAGCCCAGGTTCCAGGAAGAGGTTGCAGCTTGGGTACAGGGCTCAACTCAGCATGGCTCTCAGCTTCAGCTGCTGACACTCAGTCTGCAAATTATCAAACACAACTAAGAACTGACTGTACTGTACTGACTGAAGATGCGCTAGGAGGAAAAAAGGCAGCTCCAGTTAATGCTCTTTCCCCCACAAAGCACTAAGATCACAGGCACAGCTTCTTCCCCATTATGCTCCAAAACTGAAATACACAAAGACAAAAATGACACATTTGAAACACCGTTATAATAACCTCCCTATAGCTAGGTCTATTCTCTTCCACAGCTATTCATATGATAAATAACTGATCCTTGAAAGCAAAGTCCTAAGTTTGATTTATCTCTTGGAGTCAATGTAAATACGAAAAAAGCTGTCAAGTCTATCCATATAAATCTAAATAATCTTTATTATGTTTTCCGTGTATGAAATAAGAAAAGCAAGGAAGAAACTGTTTATTTACCTTGTTAGCGTAGTACACAGCATGAGCACTAGATTCAATTTTTTTAACTTATTTGCCTATTTGAAACAGCTTCCCCCCCCCCCCCCACTGAGAAAGATCTGTCAACTGCAAGGTTATGCAAGAGATTAAAAGTGACAAAGAAAAACGGTCTTTATAAATTATAGATAATTAACATTTGAGTCTTAGCATCATTAAAAATAGATGCTCTTCTGCTACTAGTAACTAATCTGCTCTTTCTTGACACTTGGGGTACAGACACTCTGCCAGTATCAGTTGTTAGCCGTACGTTGTGTTTTGGGGAGAAGAGAAGCCCTGTATTGCTGCACCCTGTTCACACCCAGCTCAGAGTTACTGCAGACCCATGCTGCAAAGCATTCTTGTTTTGCACGACAAGATCGCCACCCACTCCCCTGGCGACCCACTGCTAGCAAAGATGACCTTCGCACTGCGGTTTCAGCACACACAGTTTGCACCCATGAAGAAACACCCACGAGCAACAGTGGGAGCATTGCAGGGGGCTGAAACACCGGCCCTTCTCAGCTGCAACGCACCCAGCCATGACAGGGGAGTCAACCTTGTTTGGTTTTGGGTTTTTTTTTTGTTGTTGTTGTTGTTTGGTTTGTTTTGTTTTGTTTTTGTTTTTTGTTTTTTGTTTTTTTAAGATGTTGAATTTTTGCCATCATTACTAATGACCACTGGTAGCAAAAGAATGAAATACAGGCCTTTTCTTCTGCCCCTCGGTTCTTTGGAGCAAAGCCCAACCATGTGAAAGTCTTCTGCAGTGTTCCATAGGTACCAAATATTCTAGGCATTTCCACACTTACAATTTTTATATAATATAACATAACGTCATGTTTGAAGTCCTTAGTCCTTACAATCAGCCAGTAGGCTGGTTGCTTCCCACCCCCCGCATCATAATTTCCAGGAATCACCCCTTTAAAGTCTGTTGCATATTGGTAACCATCCACAAAATCCAAAGAGTAAAAATCCCCTCCTAAGTGCTTGTGATGCCGGCTCTCCCCCCTGCCTGCTTTCACCGTGAAATAAAAGTCACAGAAGACAAATTCCAGCTTCTATCAGCACGCTACTGATGGAGCATTTGTAAGATTTTTTGGCTATTCATTTATATGGGCCAGCCAACGGAGAGTTGTTACTTGCTCAAATCCAAATACCTCAGGCCGGTTATTACAAATCCACTATCCAAAGATCACTGACACAGACTCCACAACCCCAAAAAAGCAGCAGTTAACTGCAGCCAGAGAAACCCAGATGTTCTGACAAATTACATCCCAAAGAATACTCGCTCCAGAATGATTAAAAAAATAGGATGCAGACATAGATATATAGGCTTTTATTTCACGCTTCTTCTCCCCATCACCCCCTCAACCCCCCAACCAGCTGTGCATATGGCTTGAGCAAAACAGGACTGATCCGGCAATCTCTCAGTCTATCTGCCTGAGCATCTTGCTCCCTGAAGCAGCAGACTACAACCCAAATGTTCAAGCTGGAATTTCATGGAAAAATGCTTTCCTAAAATGAAAGTATTCAGTACTGCTCACAGGGTCTGAGGCAGCTGGATAGAGGAAAAAAAACAAAAATCTCATTTCCATATGAGTATTGGAGAACATGTGCCAAAAAACCATGCTAGAGGAGCCAAGGAAAGAACTTGTACTCTAACCACTTATTTCAGGGGACACTTGAGAGGATACAAGCCAGGAGTGGTGAAAAGCTTACACAGTTGTCTGATGAACAGCCAGACAACACAGTCTCACTTCAGTGTACGACGCACAACATAAATTAAGGCAAATATTGCTGGACCGACCAGATGATGAGCTCAATGGCAATATAAAATTACTAGAAAACAATCTTCTGCATCAAAACTTGAGTAAAAATTGCACTATGAATATCTTAACAAAATGAATTAAGATTCCCATTTCTTCTTTACTGAATAAACAGTGCATTTTTCAGTATGCTAAAATCTGCATTTCATAATTTGTATCTACTGCCATAAAAATTGCATTAAAGTCTTCAGAAATCTTACTAAAAATTAAACATGACACCATTCACTCTGATGAGCAAGTTACTTACAAGAAACAGAGTTTATATTTGCATCTAGTACAGGTATTGTTAGTATTAATTGCAAGACTCAAAATAGGTTGATTAGAATAAGACCTCACAGAGGTGTTTATTCAATATAACACTCTGAGTTCTGCTCTGTCAGTTGGTCTTGACCTTCATTTCCCACTGGGTGTCTACATCAGGGAACTCCAGCCGTGGATTTTCCCTCCCGTTACTGCTACAGGCAGTTGTGGCAGTATCATCACCAAAGAATTTTGGTGAAGACTTAGAAGAAATAACATCACTTCCCTAAAGTCTGTGCCATGCTTACAAGCAGTGCCCATCACCCAGTGTTCTGGACATCCACAGGAGATGTTGAGAGAAGCAGAGGAAGCTGCTTCAGCTCTACTGTATGAAAGAATGTGCAAGAGTACACCTTTTCCCACTCCCCTCAAAAGCAATCATGAAAGTCTGAAAAGCAATCAAAAGTCTGATATTCTAATAAAATTAAGTATTAGCAACACGGAGCTGCAAGAATCTCCAAGATCATCTGTTTCAATATTGTACTGTCAGACACTACACAATCAAACTCCCTTCACACATTTTTGAACTACACCTTGAAATTATTTGAATTTCTTCTCCCAGTGTTCTGACTGGGAGGTCATTTCAAAAAAAAAAAAAGATTGCTATAATAGTTCAGAGTCATTTTCTAATTGGCAGTCCAGCATTATTCAGACAGTTTATACTCATTTGCTCTTCTGCCAACATGGACTTTTAGCTAAGTAATTAGTTTCTGTTCCTCATGCTGGCCGCCTGATGCATTCATAAGAAAGAAATCATACACACTCTCATACTTCACTTTGTTAGGATAATAAACCAAGCTTTTCCAATACTCTGTCATACAATAGGCTTTCCGTTCCCCAGATCATTCTATCTGTTTCAGTCTTAATTCATCTTTCTTGAACACAAATGATTGCATTACTGACAGCTTTCCAGAAAACGCCTAACTCATGTATATTGAACGTAGCTCTCTGGACTCATCTGGGAATCCTGTTTGCCTCTCTCCACTGCATTAGATCTGCTGCTCAGTAACACTTTGATCAACTAATTTACCTGCATTTTCCTTCGTAGAATTTGTTTGCGATAGATGAAGTTTTTAGTTAATCCAAAAAGTTCACGTTAGTAGAAAATACAGGAAACGACTGTTTTTCATCCCATTTCTATTATTCTAGACTTCAAGCAGCTGTGTGGGTAAAGAGTTCTCTCAGCTGGCAACCCCTTTTCCCTTGGAGACTGGGAGCAAACACCGAATTTTTCTCTAATAAGGAGAAGCTTGAAGCACTCTCACATACATTTCCAGAAAAGCAGGGAAGAGAAGATTTATCAACGAGGATTTTTCTTTTGTTCTTATGACAGTTTGTGATCATGTTGAAAAGACAGTGGAAGCTAAGGTCTGGTGCTGGTATTACCTAACAGATGGTAATTCACTTCTGGTTTGGGGAACTCTGGGTAAAACTGCTCATCAGATTGACTGTGGTAGAAGGCATAAATATGAGTTAGACAGATGAGAGGGGAGTACATAAATTTTTTTCAGGCTTGCTATGAGCTCTATGTTCTTTGACTTTGTAGAAAGGATCTACCTATTAATCAAAGTCCTCTCTAGGAAGCTTCTAGAACTGTAGAACTGCAGTACTGTCAAGCGACTGACTCTCGTGTCTGGGGCTCCCTATGCTTCATCCACACTGCTAGCAATCCTCGCTTGAGAGGAGCAAGGAATTTTCTCACAGGAACATCCAGAAGCTCCTGGGAAAATAAACATTCCCAACCACCCAAATATAAACATTCCCAGCTATCCAAATACAAGCATTTCTCAAAATATCTACAAAGAAAAGATGCGCAAGTTCATATTTTCACTTGAGAAAGCATTTTGACTAAAACAGTTAAACTTGTAGAACTAGAATTAAGTTCCTAAGTATATAAATACCCAAACAAACAACCTACTTGTCAGCCTTTTTTAAACAAACAGACAACCTTTGAAGGTGCTCTGACCTTTGCACAACCTTCTCTCTTCTGAGATGAGAAACTGAAAGGGTTCTTATTTATTTATTTGTTAAATAAACTCACTGCTGGCTTCAGAAGTGATTTCAAGATAGACGTCTCATCCCTCTCACAATCTAAATGAGTTTCTGCTGTAAAGGCAAGAAGCAGGTATCACTGTGGGCCTACTTTACCTCTGCAGCAACCTAAACACAGTTTTGTACCTACAAGACAAGGCGAAAAGCAGACATCACACGGTTCCTTTACTTCTCAATACAGAGTTGTAACAGAGACAGGTTTATGTTTTATTGAATTGTTTTATCAGTGAAATTATATTCATAGTCACTTCCATACAAAATGCACGTGATTTTGATCTCAAAACCATTTTACAGAAAGTCTGGTTTTCCTCACCTAAGTGTGTGTCATCGTGCATAACTGTCATATTAAGACAAACCTTTTTTCTTCCACCCACTACATTGTCAATTTTATGTTCTTTTAAAGCGTAACTGCAATCTGCAAGACATGGCAATCCTTTTTCACAAGCGTGATCAAGCTCTTGCAGATCTCTTAGTTAATACCAAATAAGCTACGAGCACCCTACTTTCAGAATGAAAAGTAGGGTCAGGAAAGTCATAGTCAGGGCCGCCTGTGGTGAGTAATTAAACTCCAATTCAAAGTATCAATAATGACATTATGTAAATATTTTAAAGTAATTATTTGTTTCTTTCAGAATTTATATACTGATGATGCAAAAAGATACTAAGGCTCAGAGTAAACACCAAATATATTTAAATGTTTCACTACTTAAAAAAAAGAGATTAACTTTTTCTAAAAGTGATAAGTAATCTTCTGGAATTGTTTCAGTTGTGCTTTATCAGCAAATGAATGTAAAACATTAGGAACAGAATTCTCAGCAAAGATGTTTAGGTCTGAAACTTGACCATGCTTCTATTCCTGTGTCAGTTACAGATTCTTGTTTGCTTTTATCTTGCAACTTATTTGGAAATTCAGTAAGGTAAAGTTTTCTGGGAAAGATAGTATCTGTTATTAGATGAGCTGATACACGATGCAAAGAAAGAGACAAGTTTTTCTGGTCTCCCTCAGGAACTCAAGAAAGCTTGTGCTCCTGTTTGTTTCCTCCATCATATCTGCTTGTCTAATAAAAGGCTACCTATTGCTGCAGACCCATAGACCACCTCAAAATTGCCCTAAGTTAAGCAAGAAAACACACTCTGTGATCTTTTCTGACATTTCAAAGCCAAGTCATCTTCCTTCTAGCCCACCAGACATCTTCTGTAAGGTATCCAAATGTCAGCCACAACACTACAGCTTCTTGAATGAAGTTGCCACAACCAGGAGACAGGAAAGTTATAGCACAAACTCTGGTGACAGCTTTCTGCCCCCTCCCTTTCACATTTCACACGCTGCTCCTTCACTTCTGATGCACGATACAATTTTTCCACAATGGCATCCTTTGTTGCTTCCAACCGTGCTCTGCTAAGACAACAACACTTCCAGACTCACCCTTTGCTTCTTCAGCAAATGACATGAAATACTGTAGGACGCAGACATTTGAAGTCAGTATTCTATCTCAGGATACATTGACATCGGGAATGGGAATCAGAAATTTCAGAGAGGCGTGTAGTTCAGTGCCATTGAACAGAAACTCTGGTTTCAAAAAATATTCTGTCAGTAAACACCCTTAGCTAATCTTCTTCCAAAACCTGCCAACTCATTAAAAGTCGAGTTGCTTTGAAGAGGTGTCTAAGATTCTGTTTAGTTTGGGTCCAGGTTTAGGTAAACTGGCTTATGGAAGATACCTGTATTTTAAATCATTAACAGTTCTCAGAGATCAAAATCAATATTAGAAATGCACTAGAAAGTGAGAAAGTACAACAAGAGTAGAGGATAAAAAAGCACACACATTTCAGCAGGAATGCTTTCATGTCATGTAGATTAGATGACACAGATTTGATTTCTGTCTAAATAAATCAAGGGAACAGATCTATCTTGCCACAGACGATGAAAATTTGCATAATTTTTAATGGCTGACTACAGATATCGCAACATCTTGAGAAGGACTTTTGAAAACAAGTAGGAAACTATCTACTTAATAAACAGCACATAGGCTATACTTTTAAAAATGTCTTAGTAGCCTCCCACATCACAATAATTTTAATTTATCAGCTTCACAGGAACGGTACTAGCTGCACTCAAGCACAAGTAATACAGCAAAGTTGAGCAAATACAGGCTTTAGCATAGTGAAGCGGTGTTCGTCTTCACTTTATCCAAGTACAGGGCAGCCTACAATTCTCCTCACTTCTTCCTCCACACTCAGTAGAATCTTTTTCCCTGATACAGGGAATAATTATTTATACCAAGAAAAGCCTTTTAATACAAGATGAATTACATCAACAGCAGTTATACATGTAAAAATATGGTAATCTCTTCAGCTTGAGGACAGGTTGTGACATAGCGCCCTGAATAGCACAGCATCCTATATGCTGACAGGATGGTGATTCTTCTAGGAAATTAATGTTTAGAGGTTTCCCCTTCCACAACTCATATCTAAAAGATATATGCAACAAAGAGTATCTTACATGTGAAATAATGTCATATTCACAGAGCATTTTGCAACTCATACAATAAATTGTGTAAACGATTACAGGCCCTCTGCATCCAACATGATTATTAAAGCAGTTGCCCAAACTCAGCCATCTTGCAGATGGGTGCTTTTAACAAAAATCAGAAGCAACGCAGAACTCCAATGGATCAAATGTGTGAATCTAACAGATTCAAGACATGAACTAATTTTGCATGAATGACAAGGCTCATGTGCCTACTTCTCTAATACACCCCATGCAAATTCTAGTGCTAAAAAATGCCAAATCCAGCAGCTGAATTGTACAATTTCATTCATAAGCAAACTCCCAAGCCCAAACCAAAACCTATGAAACAGAAAAAAAAACCAAAACAAAACTCCAAACCACCCACAAACACTCCCCCAACACGTTTATGACTTTTTTTCTTATGCTATGGGTAAGCAGTCAGGATATGCTTACCTAGAACAGTAACAGCCGCATTTATAAATGACAAAAAAAGAATGAGAATCTAATGAGATCGATGAATACTGGAGGCATTTGAATGAACTCTGCTTAACATCTGTAATTTATTCCACCTATGAGTGGAATAAATGAGAAGAGGATAAAACACCTGACAAGAAAGCGGATACATAGAAAATTAAATTCAGAATCAGTCATGTTAGAGTAGTTATAAGACTTGTGTGTCATACTTGCTCTTCTAGCATCAACTACTGGAAATGGATATGTACGTGTGGGATTAGCTTATTCTGATATTACAAATATAAACTCACTGAGTGAAATGGTATTTTTGAGTAATACTTCATTTTATCTATTCCTCTCATGTCAGATCATTTTAAATTACTAATAAAATGCAATAACAAATAGTTAATTGTTTTGCATTATGGATTGTGTTCAATATATTGGTGGCTTTTTCCCAACAATTTCCCAAACAATTTTTTAACTCAAGACCACAAAGAAATAAGGATACAAGAGAGGCAAAATCACCAGAGAAATAGGCTACAAAAAGCTATTTGTATTTGGGATAAGGAGGAGAGGAGAGAAAGGTCCTGATTCAGGAAAGCATTGTATCTTAGGCATCAATTCAGCAGCTCTCTAAATACTTTTGCTATCCCAAATGAAAGCAAAGGAGAATGTAAAAGAAAAATAATAAAAAAGGATTCTATTTTTTTTTTTACAAGCAATGGATTAATCTGAATGAAAAAACTTGCTTAATGATAAATGACACTTTATGAGAATATGCATAATATAGTGGAAAGAGAGCATAACTTAAAGGAGAAAAAAAGATATTTTTTAAACATGATTTGAAATAGCTTGTAACAGGTTATTACATCTTTCTGAAGACTGAAAAATCCCAGCTTCACACGTATTTCCCAACTTGGTGATTATTTTGCACAGAACTAGTATCATCAGAATTTGTTTGAAATAAACACTGAAGCTTTTCCCCCAATCTTAAAACCTCCATAAAGCATGTCTAGATTTATTCTATAATTAATACACAGTTAATTTCTCAAAAGAAAGAGTAAGAGGTTAAAATGCTTTTCAGTCTTTTGACTAACAAAATTTTATTAAATGGAAAAAAACACTTATAATTCAGTAGGTTAAGAATTTACCTCCCTCACCCCCCCCCAAAAAAAAAAAAATCAGAAAATCAAAAAAGATATTCCCATACATACATACTATAATTTACCTCAATTTCTTCTATTTGCACATAAATGTAAGCGTCATTAGAAGTAGTCTTTACTCAGAGGTACAAGAACAAAAATGAGAGGTTAAGGTGAAGTACATAGATTGTTTATTTGTACACCTTCAGTGACACAGTCTAAAAGGGGTTAATTTCTTTCTATAACATTCTATGATTTCATGAAGTCACTCTGAGTTTTAAGCACTAAAGATCTTGAAATAATACCTAATTTAATACTGTTGCAAGAACCTGAACTCCAAACTTGTCAGCATAAGCATCATCAGAGCATTTAATGAAAAGCTCTTCATTAAATTCCATACATTTTCTTTTTGAAAGGATCAGAGTGGAATAAAATCAACATTAACCATCTTCGGCACATCACTCCCTGCAAAAACTAAAATACAGTTGGACTATGTCCACATTTAAAAATAACAGCTGAACATTATTTTTAAAGGAAAGCCCAGCATTGATTCAAATTGCATGTGAGGCTTCAGCTCAAGATGATATTTGGATTGACAAAATGTGCACGACAGGTCTGATTTAAACACTGCAACTTAAAATTCTCATCCTCCTACACAGACATCATGGCACAGAAAGGCAGTGAACTCTGTACTGTTCTCTACACCACCATCGCTTCACAAACCCGTGAGCAATTCACAATTCCATATATCTCGAGAGGGACAGTTTAAGGGCATACAAAGGTCTCAAAATCCCAAGAAATCTCAAGTTTGCTCTCAAGTCAATGATACCTGCCTTCTTCCTCATATATGAGACACGAAATCAAGACCCCCTCAATGAAATTCACGGAGAATGTTTCGCAATCTCCAGAACCACAAAATTACAGACCTCTGCAGGGAGGAGGTGACCTCAAGGAAATTCTTTTCTGATCTGCATTCATCTCTGGAAAGTCATCTAGTATCTATTTAGAACAAAATAATTTTGCCTCCAAAATTGAGGGCCTAGGCTACTGAAGTCCCCACCGTAAGTCCAGGATGCCAGTACACTGCTCCTCATGTCTTTTCATTTTTGTCATGATTATTTTTGTTTCTACCATCACAATTTCATTCATCTGTTAATTTCTTTTCCTACATAGCATCTTTGTTCTTAGCACTTATCAATTTATTCCCATGGCAAAAGTGTATAAGAAACGCTGCCACAGTGAAACATGCAGGTCCTGAAACAGCATCTCACTTAATATCTCACCATTGCTCACAAGAAGACACAGAAAAAGGTATTTTCAGCCTCTGTCAGAGAGAATAGGTTCAGATTCCACAACACCCAGAAAACACCAAGACTCTGCTTTTCTTCAAGACTTATATGCCAATTGCAGTGTACCCAAGATCTTTTTCTCCTAGAAGAATGATTTTTCCTTCCCTCCACAATGAGATGAATGCAGAGAGCTGCAAGCCCCTGCAGAGCGAAGTTGATACTTACATCTCAGCCTTGACAATACTAGTAAGGATCACACACCAGATGCAGTTTTCCAGGATTTATTCACTCCCCCAAACAAAGTTTCTGGAGCCGCTATGCCAAGCTTCCACTCTTTTTCATTCTTTACTACCAAGAATTTAACACTGAAGTTTGTTGCAGAAGTTTTCTTTTCATATAATTTGTTATGAAGACTTACAACCGATGTGTAAAACACACGTAACATCTATTATCCTATTTTATGTTATAGGCATAAAAAGGAAATCTATGTCAAGAAATCCCTTCATAAAAAAAATATTACCATTTCCCCTTTTGTAGCTTTATTTGTAAAGATAGCTGGCAGAAGCCTTTGGAAAAGATCCACTGCTGCTGAAGAACACGCATCAGGACCACTTTTTGGTGCATCAGTTTGTTCCTTCTATGGATTATCCAAATGATAGAGTATTTCATTTCTAAATTCAGTTTCCACTTAAAAATACTAGTACTGCGTAAGTTATATTTAAACAAACATGGTTCTTCCAAAGACAATGTTAAGAAGCAACAGTTGGAAGTGTCAATATCACCATTAGCGTCATTAGTTCTGTGGCCAAAGATCTCCTATTAATCCTTCTGTGTTCCTGTGTGGATTAAGATCCTTTTATAATCATGCACTTCACTTGACAAGTGCCTACAGTCAAGCGACCTCCTGCCAGTACTGCAGCTACCATCAACTACCAAATAACATCAACTTCAGATAAAACAGTTGAAAAAGTCAAGTCTGGCAGTTTGCTAAAAAACATTCTTTAAAATTAGAGAATTACTCATATTTTTAACCTTTTCTTAATCGACTGTTTTACAGATGGTAAAAGATGTCTTGACAGCATAGCTGCTATTCCTGTTTCATTTCATCTAAGAAATAATGATGTCATCTCAGTACACTATTCTTTCGAAGAAGGAAAATCTGCAGACTGACCATCATTTTGCCTTGAAAACACTTCTCTGTAAAGATAAGCACCAGTACCTAACTAATACCATTTAAGAAAACCACGCTTCCTGAGCAGAGGCTGTGCTGTGTTTCCAGCAGTGTCTCCATATAGAAAACTAACAACAAAAGCCACTTCCAGTTACGCGGTTCAATTGTATTAGCAGTAGTATTTTTTCCTCTCACTTTTTTCTCGCCTAAGTTTCCCACATCCTCCACCGATAACATACAGCCCAAACACATTCTTTATAAATTCTGCTCTGCTGGCAACCCATGAATCATCTGGCAAAATAATTCCTCTTGCGTGCAGGACACAGCTAACGGCTGCCCCGTGGCACAGGGCCAACGTAGCACATATACTTGCTCTTGAGACACTAGGAGTCAGCACGGTTACACTGAACCCATTCTTAGAAAAAAAGCTTGGAACATGCTCTCGGAAAAGAGCTCTACTCCTTTCTGCTTAATTTTTTTTTTCTTCTTTAGTAACCAAATATTGAACCAGGCTCTGCACTTGACTTACAGCAGCCAGTTTGTAGTCATCAAGTTCACAGCACAAAGGAAAGTCCTCTCTGCTTTTCTAAACTTCCACATTCTCCGTCTTTTTCTATCAAAGCCTTAGCTAACGGGATTTGTGGAGTGTCAAATTCAAAATGATGAAAGTTCACAAATATGCCTTTCAGCTTTCTTTTAATACGCACCACAACATGTGGCCAAACAAATTCCTGGGTGTTACATGCCAACCTTTATAACAGGGTTCCACAGAAATTCTTTGTTGTACAAATATTTAATTGCTGTACTTACACTATATATGCCATTTTCCATGAAAACACACACACATCAGTCTGAGTTATATGTTTGTTCTGTAATCTAGTCCTGATTTCCCTGCTTTTTACTTACAGAGAGTAAGATCTATTCTCTGCATGTATGAAAAAAATTTTCTCACAAATGGCTTTGCGCTCCTGCAAGTTACAGAAATTCCTGTACAGTACATGAGGAGAGTCTGAGATCCATATTTCAAGTTAAAGAAAAAAAAAAAGAAAGAAAAAAAATAATCTCCACATGTTTGCATATTAAAACGAGCAACAATGCCACACTCAAAAAAAATGAAAACAAGTTGCACTAAATAATCAAGGCGACGTCCCCAAGGGCTAACTGGCAACAAAATAGGAAAAAACCAAATTGTTTCAGTGAAGGTTAAACACAGTAACGTTTAAATTAAAGGTCACTCAATTAGGTAGCTCAATTAAATGCCAGCTCAAATCACATTCCACTTCTCATCATTCATAGTAATAATCTGTGCAACTCTCACCCCAACACATCCCTTCCTGCAACAAAGGGTTAATAAACCCAGAAGCTATGGCAATGCTTCAGGTACCAATTCTCTGTGACAGATCCCAGTTTATTTCAGGTAGATGGGTGAACTCTAGCCACAAAACCATTAAAAGAAGAATTCTGCTTCTACTACCTTTATTACTACATGCTTTTAAATCTTTGAGGCAGAAAAAGAAACACATTACAGCCCTGTTACTTGGTTTAGCTGTTGAGAAATCGTTTCTCAATTATAGCATTCTTGCTCCATCCTGGTCAGCAGTCTGCACACAGATGGGGTGGGGGAAAAAATCAGTAACCTTCCCTTCTCCACACACCTTAAGACTTCCAGAGATATGACAAATTACTTATGGGGAATTTTGCTACAGAAAACTAAAAATATTCCCCTCTGCGACTGATACGTTTAGAAGGAATATAAACAGTGCCATTTCAAAACAGGATCCTCACTGGTCAATGCAGTCAGAAAGCTGCCTTTTGTTGAGTGTGCACACCTTGTTTAGGAAGAGGTGAAAAAAGTATGCCCAGCCAAGTGCAAATGAATTGTCGCACCAGAATGAGAACTCAGTTCTGATGCCACTGGTAGCCCACTGGTATCTCAATAAAGAAAGAAGAAACACTTAATTTTTCCACTCAGTAGAATGCAGATCTTCAATATCAGAGAAGTTATCAGCATCATCTGAAAGCAGGGATATCCTTTAACCAACAAAAAAGGATTCAAGCTGAAGCTTTTGAAACATTCCAGACTTTATGTAACAACTGCATGTGGGAACAACCAAACCATGCGAGAAGCAGCGTATTAAAGCCTGCAAACTGTTCTAAGCTTCTCAGCATTCCTCTGTTTAAAATCATTAATGACAATAAAAACAACAGAATTTTGTTAGACAAGACAGCTTCCTTGCAACCAAGGACTGTTAGAAAATGAAAAAAGGGTACATGGATCAAAGAAGCTTGGCATTTTTTACAGTATCTTCTGTTAAAAGGGAAAGTTCATTATATGACATGAAAGTTAACTACATGACATCACATGCATTTCTCTGTAAAACATCTCAGTATCCCCCTCACTTTATTGGGGCAGAAGCTCCTCTCTACCTAGCCACTGTATCGGTGCTTCGCATCTTCAGACATTAAGCTTGGTTACGTGACACACTATTCCCAGCAATGTACACAAACATATTTCATCTCATGCACTGGGGCCAATTCCATAAAAATCAAAGCCTCTGCAGAAGAGAAAAAAATATTTGTGACTTGTCTGTGGTAACACAGAAAGCCTGGGGCAAAATTAAGAACATAGGTTCTTGTCTGCAATTCCGCATACCACAGGATTACTCAGCTTCCTTCCTCTGTTCACAGCTGGGGGCATCCCCCGAACACACACATTTATGTATTCCGACCTCTGTACTATTCTATATCTCTTCAAAGCCCCAGATCTAATTGAAACCATTCCCCAAAAATATGTGTTTCAACCATACAATCCAGCTAGGCAAAGCTACATGAAAAGCCAGGATGTCTAACTCCCATACTGTCTCTCACTCAGCATGTGATTCAAGTGATTTATCTCCTCAGAGGATTTAGAAACACGGTTGGCAAAACACAATGGGCGTCTCAGAGCTATAAGCATCTTCTTGTTCTGAAGAACAACCTGGATGCTGGCTTAGGACAAAAGATGGACTACATATGAAATTATTTGAAGAGTCGTGGCTGCTTAACCACCTTTCTTTTACAACCTTAGATCTTGCTAATGCATTAAAACCAGTTAAGTAACTGGTTTTACTACTAAACCAGTAGTCTAGGGGTTTTTTAATGACATATTTAAAATTCTTTTGGAAAACAAAAACATTGAAGTTAGATTCAGTGAAAGAAATCATTAGTTTGTACATTTTTCATTCAGGTTGTACAATAGAAATGTTTTCAAGGAAGATACAAATAATATTTTTACTCACAGTTCCAAATTTGGGGATTTCAAAGCTGGGCCCCATGCCTATTAGTGTCACTGAAAACTTTTGCACCGGTTGCATACTTTGTTTCAGTTCTCCAGTAAAAGAAGCAGGAAATACAATGTCAACACTGTGAAAAAGTCTTAATTCCTTGTACTTAACATGATGTTTATTTTGTAATAAATGTCTTTTTTTGGGCATACACACACTAAATTGAGCATCTTAACTCTTAATTTCACTTCCACCTCCCAATTCCCTAAACTTAATACCAAACACCAAACCATGCAGTAATATCAATGTCATTGAAAGAAACTGCAACTGCAGTGACTTTACTGCTGAGGTTACACACATGGTCTTCGCAATGGTTTCCATTCTAGTAATGCAAATACGCCAGCATAACTTTTGCCCTAACAATGTCCATGCTGCTAATGGCTATTTTCTTCAAAGCCAGCAAAACAAGGGAAAAAGTATAAAAGGAGGCAAGAAATTGATGTTGAAACTTCAGAATCTCTAGACCATAACAATAAGAAAAAAAATTACAGTATCATTTTTAACTGTGATACACTTAATCAGAATAGACCTTGCACCAAGACACCTTACAGGAAAACGGATTCAGTTAAATGCTGGATTGCAGCAATTTAGCAAGGAAAATACAGTCTAAACAAAAATTATTCTTAACAGGGAAAGTCAGTCAGCATAATGAAAAGTGTGCTGTTTAACAGGTATTTTCCAAACATGAATATAAGTATCTCATGCTTTTTGTAAAATAGATACTGCTTGGAACAATTAAGGGCAGCTCCCAGCTGTGTTACTGTGAATTAGCAGCAAACCCAGGTCACTGAATTAACACCACTACAAAACCAGGATCTTTGGATCTATAAAAGAGAATCTAGTATAAAAAGGAACTTCACTGAAATTAAACCAAATAGTAAATTTTGATTTTATCAGCTGAAAAAAATGGCATTTACATCACTTAAAATGGCTTAACCAAATTAGGGGGAAAAATGGATTTGAATTTTACTGCAATATCTAGTATACATACTGCAGATTAAGTTTACAATGCCAAATCATTACAGAAACATTCAATGAAACGTTGGTTTGTGCTTTCAACCTCATCTTAAGACGAGTTTTGTTACTTCAATACTGCTTCTTACATGAAAAAGATTCTTTCCCTAAGCAGGCAAAGGGGAGGACATACTCTGAGGACCTGTGGTGAAAACCCAGGAGTTTGTTTTCTTAACAGATGGGTTTACCTCTGAGCAAAACTGAAACATTCTTTGCTTTAAATACAAGAACAGAATTCTTCGTCTGTAGAAACTCCAAAACGGCAAAGAAGAAACACTTCACACCAGAAATCTACCTAAAGCTTGAAATTCCCATTTTCTCCACAGAAAAACAATTACTTGCTAACCAAGAGAAAATTATGCAATGAATTGAGACCCATAAAATGCATTTTCCTGCAGATGCTGAGATATTTTCTGAGCTTATTAAAACATTTATTAGTTTGTGGTTGCCTAGGTTTAAGTTTCTCATTAGAGAACAGTGCTTCAAATGTACATAAACCAAATTTGATCAGGGTAGTTTCATTATTTCAAGAAGAAAACTTACAGTTAGAACTGTCCAAAGGAGATTTTCTATCACGTGATTAGACTTCAAGCAAAATGAATGCAATTTCATGTTTTAAAGAAACTTGCATTACTTTCTGAAATGTTACTCTAGCTCAGTGTTAGCACTAAAGCTGCCTAAAGAATCATGAAAATGAGAAGGGGATAAAGCTAAAGACTGAACAACATTGATCTGTAGCAGCATGTAAGACCACCTCATGGTTTTGATCAGCTGTGAGCCAACCTGCTGCCGTTTGGAACATACCAACAGGCTGAAATCCAAACACAGTTAAAGTTGCTGTCAGAAATGCTTTGCAAATAAGCTCTGGTAGGTACTAAAGGGAAATATAGCTACCTTGTTCAACATAAAAAGCGAACTAAAACAACGAGTGACATGTTTAACCTGGAAAGTATTTGGGAATATAAACCACCAATTAATATAAAATACTGAGACCAGAAGCTAACTCTGCATGTTAGACATTTAAGATTAAAACCATAACTTTAGATCTCAAAGATCTCACAGATGTCAAGCCTCTCAAATATGCTAAAAGAGAAAAAAACCCTAAACCACCCACCACTCCACAACCCCATCAGTTATGATTCAGACCTTTGTTAATGCAGTTCTGGATCTTCTTTTTCCTCAAGTCTCATCAGTTCACAGTGTTCCATGCCCTTCATAGACTTCTCCAACATCAGTAGTCTGACAAGGATAGTGGATAGTCTAGTTGGCATCTTACTAAAAGCTGCAAGTTATTAGGCCTTTCCAGTAATTAAAGATTTAGAGATGATTTTGTATTCCCACTGACTGGGTGACTGTATTACTGATGCTTGCCACAATATTTATACATACAAACGTATATCCTTATGAGAAAAAAAACCAAACAACTGTATTCATTAAATGGAGATGAAGCAGACTGATTTCTTATTTTCCTTCAATAAGATAACTGATTGTCTAGACAAAGAAGTGCAGTAGCTCTTATCTTCTGGACTTCAATAAAGCATTTGATATAGTGTCTTTTCAAAAATTATTAGTCAGTTGGAAAGAAATCAGCGAGATTAACAGACTGGCTAATCAGGAAATGGTAGCGTTGAAACAGTAGTAGGAGTTCCTTGAGACTCAGTGGCAGGGCTAATTTCATTTCAGATTTTCACTGAACACTACAGCGAAAATGGTAGAAGCTTTATAATGAAATTTAAAAAGCAGAATCTATAACAAGTAAAACCACAATGGGATATAGAAAGAATCACACATGGAAGATCTGAGTAACAGAAACATAACTGTACAAGTACAAGGTGATGCATTCGAATTAGTAACAACTAGCACCTTCCTCTACAAGCTAGGAGCACGTTAGTTCAGAAAACACAGTGGCAGAAAGACTTAAAGCATATCATTAATAAGCAGGCTGAGCATGAGGCATCAACAACTTTGAAAAAAGCAAATATGCTTTTCAGATACGTCAGGAAAGGTATTTCCACTTTATCAGCAATGCTGTGTGCACTTGCTGTTCATATTCAAAAAACAGGATTCAGGATGCTGGTAAGGATGGAGAACCAATTTTGATAAGACTAAAACAGTTCAAATTTATTTAGCATCAGAAAACAAGAGATAAAAGGAGGTATATTTATTTTAAATGAACGTAACTAGGCATTTACATCAAAGGACGGAGAAGAGTTATTTAAACTAAGGTAGTATTCCCTCAACTTTAAAACCAGGGCTGTTATGAATTAGAGAAGGGCAATGGACCTTCCAATTTCATGTTCTCACTTATATTTGACATAAAAGACATTCTTAGCAAGCATACACTGACAAAATAGGTAACAGTCACTATCTGCACTGGATAATACCAAAACCATTCAAAGACAGATCACCTTGTGACTCAGCATAATTCTCTTTCAGGAAAAAAAAAGATTAATTTTAAACTTAATTGAACACTCCCCTTAAAAAAAACATATTTTTGAATTTAATTTAAAAATTGTAAATCCCCATTGAGCTTTACTTCTCTTGAATTCTTTTGGGCACTGCTTGACTGCCATTATGCTTGCATTGCCCTGAGGGCTATGACTGCTACTCTGGACCAGAGCAGAGCTACCCTGCTATGAAGTCTGCATCATTTTAACCACCTAGCCTGTGTCCACTGATATTCAGTGGGACAGATTCAGCTAAATCCAAATTCCCGTTTGGTCCTGAAGTGCATCAATGAGTATGAGTATTGTTGTGCTAATTATGTACATCCATACAAACACAGGATCACTATTTTATCCCCCACACAATTTTCCTCATTTCGTCTTATCAGCCTATTTTCCCTTTCTAATTATTTTAAATGGAAAGTAAAAATAAACAAAAAAACACACCTCCCCAAAAAAACAAACCAGAAAACCCAACCCCCTAAGAATCCCCACACAAAACCCAAATATCACACTCAAATACCTAAAAATGACTACCTATTTTTAAAATTCAATTAAAAAAAGAAATCCTCATACACTTTTAAAAGTTTAGCCTTAAATCCTTAGATATTTAGCCTGAAGACAGCTTTTATGTCCAACAAAACTCAGAGAACAGGAATTTCGAAAGGACATGCTGACAGAGCTGAATTTTCATTAAATTATTCTCACTGCTGTATTAAACACTTGATTTCCTTTCCAGTGGTCCTATATAACAAAGATTTAGAGGATTACAGTCTTCACAGACTTTCCTGTGACTAAGAACAGGAGTAATGGAGACATTATTTATATCTCAGTTTAAAAGCTTAACTGCTAAGTTGTTCATTAAAACACAAGGGCATAGGCTGAATCCAAATTTACTATTTGTCTTGAACCATTTTATTTATTTAAATCCTGCTTTGTCACATACTGTTGCTTCACCTTTATCAAAACAAAAATCTTAATTCTTTTTCCAAGACTGAAAAGTCATTCAGATGCAGTGCACCTGTTCTCACTGTTCTGAACAGTCACATATTTTAAGATTGTTTAACCCACAAAACTCAACCTCTAGAAATCTTCATCCCCTCTAGAAAACAAAACTAAACACACAAATTTTACACAATATAGTAAAAAAGGCAAGCTTTTGAAGTGAATACTCCATTTACAAAATACAGAAAACGTGATTTTTAATTGTGAAGTTAGAACCAAATTCAACAATAGCCTTCTCTCCAGGCATATAACACAAAATTATGTTATAGGAATCATCTGTGGGTTCAAGTACAAAGAAAGGTAAACAGAATTTTAGAATGACTGAGACTAGACAGAGTGATACCTACTCAGTTTCCAAACAGAAACATGAGGAAAGCTGCAAATCACATTAGCAATTTAGAATTCAGTCCAAAATGTTTCAATGGAAAGAGGCTGTTCTGCTGAATTACTAGTTCATTACAGTTATGGCAGGTTTTTTTCGGAAAATAATTTATCCGGATGTCATCTTGCTGATTGCCTATAAACCTGCCAGACATGGGTTTCCAGGTTCTATGGTGCTCCTACCCGATCTTCAATCCTCACAGTATTTGTCTCACTGCACATGTACTTGGTACAACTGCATTAAAACCTCGGTTCCTTCCCCTTGTTTTTTTCAGGGCTGATGAACCACATAACAGTTTCTTCAACTTGACTTTGTAATATAATCACCAAGGCAAGGACTGGACACTGAGACACCTTTCTTCCCCAGTCTGCCCAAAGATTCCCTGCAAACACATGTCACTGCGTAGGCCAATATAGCCCCCACTCCCCAACTGATTGTAGAAGAGCTGTAACCCATTTTCTCACTAAATGAGAGCTGCTAGGTGCAGGTCTGATGACTGTTCTGATGGCCAGGAATGTGTTCCATCCAGATCACTAGTCAAATAACTCTTGAAAAGGTACTTGACCTCCCTCTTGAAAGTTTATGAAGCGTATCACTTTGGTGTTGGCATGTGAACATCTGTACCTCAACAGAGATGCCACAGCAGACACTCATCTAGAGAAGTTAGGGTCAAATTTTTCAAACGTACATAGAGCCTGAAAAAGGTGCTGATAGATTTCTTCAGGTGGTTTAAGACTGCCTAAGTAGGTAGAGGAAGACTAAAAGTACCTCAAGTACCTAAAAAAATGGAAAACTGGATGCGTAACAGCAGACCAATGGCATCTTCAGGTGTATAAATATCTCCAGTCTGAATATCTTTATAAATTCAACCCAAAAGACCTAACAAAATCTTCAGCTACAGTGAAATTTTCATGGAAACTGTTAAATTTCTTATGAATTTTCTTTCCATGAAGATCAGCGAGGCATCCATCCTTCCTTTTTGCCCTTGTTTTGTTTCCAACAAATTCCCTTTCAGTTCCAAATAAGGACAGATTGCTGATTAAGTAGCTGTTATTTCAGAAAATACTGGATTCAAATTTTATTTCTGGAGATATAATTACGTAAATTTTCATATGCATTTACAGTACAAAAAAATTCACTAAAAAGTAATTTTCAGAGTTAAATTACATCTATAGTTCAATTCAAATCCTGTAAAATTACTAACAGCTCTGGGAAGTGGGAAATGCAGATTGTACCAACGTACAGCAAACGTCATTTTCTGTCATAAGAGCTATTGCAATTAATATTATCTTTATTTTGGACTGGCAAGAGAACTCACTTAAACAAAGTGTCATTGTTCATTCCTAAAGAATTTTACTTCAATACATCCTTGCTTATTGTGAGGATTGACTCCCAAAACAGAAGTCCGGTTCCCTGTGTTCCCATCACATTCTGGATTCAAATAGCTACACCTGCCTGTCAAAAGCCTCCCCATACCTTCAGTAAGGTATGGCTTCAGATCTTATCTTCAAGCAGTGTAGTGTTGCCATCTCTTATTCAGAGCTGCCAATTCCAGAGATGAGCACATTTAACTCCATTTTAAGCATCTCTCCCAGCCCTGGCCCTCCTAGTTGAAACTACGTTCACACATGACAAGAGGGTCTGTTTCCCTGGCGCAACACCCCTGTGCATGTGCACTTTTTGCTGGAGGTCTGACAGCATACTGAAGACAACATCTCAGTTTGCAAAATACTTCTGAGAATTTTCCTGTAAACAACAAGCACTGCACAGAAGTCTAGTTAACTGATATGTGTACAAATGTGGCTAGGTCTCTCCAAGAGAAATTCTAATGGACTCATTTGGTTTCCACAGTGCCAACACACTAACCCATACGATGGACAGGCTTGCTCAAGCTCTGAAGCTGTCTGAACAGATCAGGCATGAAGGGAAAAGCACTATGGCCTTTTCTCCAGACATCCCCCACCCCCGCTCCGAATAATTTGTGTAGCACAGACACTCTGAGCCTGAGTTAGAGCTTGACTGTTAGAAGCAATGTGGGCAGGAGATGAAGATCACGGGGTCAGTATCCTCCAGCTTACTCCAAAGACATTTCATTCTCTTCCATCCTACATGCTGTATATATGGATTCATGCAAAAGCAAGTACAGAAAGCTTGCCATCGAGAGGCACATACAGAGACCGCGCATTTGGCAAAACTTCACAATGGCACTACACACAAGATACAACCACAATTACAGATAACTAACACTCAGATGCATCTCCAACATTAAACTAATTACCTGCTGCCATGAGGCTTTTATTTTTAAAATAGAAGGATATGCATGTGGACTTCTTCAGACTAACAGGGTAGTTGCTGTCCTTTCCTGCACAAGTATTTTCCAGCCAATAAATTGTTGCACGTTAATATTCAGTATCAAAATATTCTGAATGCTTTCACAGAACCCCAGAAGAGACAAGCGGGAGCACTCGGTATGTGCTGCAAACAGCTCTGTCTTTGAATACCACCAGAGAAATACTGCAGTCACACATGACCTCCACTTTCAGATACTGATGCTAGAGATCAGGATTGATTAACAGAATTGGTAAAATTCCAACCCTGGATCTGAAGCTACCCAAATGTAACAACACAAACCCTACTGCTTCAGTTTTCCTCTCTAAAAATGGAAAAGCGAAGGAGAAGCAGTTAACTTAATTAGTAGTTACAAGGACCATATAGATTTAGAGATAGAAAAAGAAAGAGAAGAAAGCACTAACAAATAAATAAGTAAATAAGGATACCCAATACGGTAGCCTGCATTTCAGCTTTTTTCTTTAAACATTCTGAAGAAGCTATACCTCAAAAAGTAGCACCTTTTCTAAAACACTGCATGACTAAATACATGTATGTAAGTTCCACCTATACACATAGGAACTGTTCTATTTATGAGTAGTAGATCTTCAATGCTAGTCAGAATTTCAGTATAGATCTTTTTCATTTTCCTTAGGATTTTGTTTACACCACAAATAACATACAGAAAAAATCTGAACACTAAACAGCACACACTGCTCTTTTAGGCCACGAGGGACAAACTTCATTCTTTTCACCTATCTTATAAAATAAATCACTTAAACATGATCTTCTGAGTGATCCGAAAACTAGGAGGAGGAAGAGAATTAAAAAGGAACAACTGAAGCCCTTTTCTAGAAATGAATCGAAAGACCTTCCTGTAAATACATGTGCCTTTCGGAATTTCAGCCTTCTCTCTTGCAAATGCTATTACAGCCCAGATACTAACCTACATTCCAGGCTGCAAGCAGCACCCCACCCTTAGACTCCCTGCCAGCCCAAGCTCCAGAAATTATGCCACATGGAACTTTTGACTCAGTCAGCTAGACCTGGCAAGTTGAAAGTATCAGCAGGCCAAGGATCTTACTAGAAACAGGTCTCTTTTCCCCCAAAAGCGTCCTCCCGACAAAACCAAACCACTGCAGGAGAAATCAAATATACAAGGTGAACATTCCTGGGGCTTTTTTGTCAAGCATGTAAAGGTTGCTTTGTTTAATATCAGTTTTTAAAATAGGTTTCGTTTCATTGAAGACAAGAAAATAAGTTAACTTTAGAAATTTAAGCCAATGCAAATGTCCTCCCAAAACCACTTTATTCTTCATAAAGGTGAGGCAGTATTACAGGTGAATGGTCTTACAGCATTAGTATAGTTAGCTTGGGAGAAAGAGTTCATCTGCTTCAAATAATTGTTAATAATGATGTAATTTTATTACATTAATTCATCACTAATTAAAATTTTCCCCTCTTTGAAAAAGGCAATTTAAATATTTAATTGAAAAATTAAGTGGCTTTACTAAAGTCTTATAGGCTTTTTCTCATAGTTTGAAGGACTAAAACCGAATGAGCCATTAATAAATCACAAATGAGAAACCACAAATAAAATTTTAAAAAGTTACTTGAAACTGCTACTTCGGTATAGGTAAGCAAACGACAATATTTTCCAAATATGATAGTTTTTAAAAGACAGTAAGAAATATATTTGCATAACTCAACACACTGTGCTTATTAGTAATACCAGCAGATATCAGCTGCATTTTTCAAAGAAAATAAAACAAACTTTACTTACAGTTGTTTTAGTTACTAATTCTCCAAGTTCCATGTTTATAGAGGCTGAAACTGAATTTGTTTCCCCACACACAGCCCAACTTTCACACTGAACATTGTACAAGCAAAAATCACTACAATTTATTAGATTCAATGTTAGCGTATTAATGACTGTGGAAGCAAACGCCGCCACTTAACCTGATAGCCTCAGGCACAGAAAACAAGAGTGTGCAGGTATACACTGTAATTACATGAACTCTGGATTAGCAGAGCAATTCCAGGGAAACATGTCGACTCCTTCATTTCACCTGAGCTTTGTACTTCCATCATGTCGCTTTTCAGTCTTCGTATCATTCATGTTTTAGCTAATTCTGTATTTTGCTATATAAACTCAAAGACAAAGATGTACCATCACGAGACTCCACAGCACTGACGATTATTTCTCCAGTAACTCCTTTTGTGGACTTACACCCATCATTACTCTTTCCAATAGCTACTATCAAAAGAATTAGGACTTGAAGCCCACTTCAGAGACCCAGCTCTGTGTGCAAACGAACAAATTCAGCTCTAACTGTATACCAACCTTAGATAGAAAAGAGTGGTTTAAATTCTTAACATATTGAAGTTTGGCCACACTTTCTACTCCAGTCTCTCTGCCTCTGCATGTGTCTGCAGTCTCCCTCCCTGACTTACACTTGCCTCCTGTTAGGTCCCTACTAATCTTCTTGCTTGGCCAGCTACTTCGTGTCTCCTGTCTATCAAGTGCCCAAATCAGATTTCAGCAGCCATGAAACGGGACAGCCAAACAAATGACTAAGATAGCAATGATGACTACCTTGCTATTAGATTGGTCCTCTAGGACACAGCTAAACTGAGACCCTGAGATTCTTCCTACCATCTGCCTCCCAATACGCACTTTGTGTTGGGTCGCTGGCCATGCACTCAGCACATCTCTTGTCTCAGGTTTCCATGGATGCATATCAGTGGCAAAGGCCTACAAGACATTACTGCAAAGCATATCTGCTCTGCAGTCCAGAGATTGGCCCAGAAGCTCATTTTTCAAACCAAAATTTGCTTACTTCCAGGTCGAATTCTTTTATTTTTGTCACTTGGTGGGGAAAACAGTAGAGAAAATCATCCACAAACTCTCAAATCACATACACTTACTTTTATCATCTCTTAACTATAATTCATAATATATTTTAAAAACACCTGAAACTACATGTTAGCTTTTCTTTATAAATAAAGCTTCACTTTTCATCTCTGATAAAGTTATGCAATTTGTTACAAACCTAGAACCTTTTCCCAATCCCTAGACTCATAGTAAAGTAGCTGACATAGCTAAATAAAGTATCTATTGCATCTGATTTTAGACAGCACAATCTCAATCGTGGAAAGTGTCAAGCAGTCAGGATACAAAACACCTGGTCTTCAACCATCAGGACCTACAGTGATGAACTCCCAAAGTTAGAACCAACCACTTCCATTTTAATCAAACGTGAAGTGTAATGCCATGCAGGTTAAATTACAGCATATCAATAAACTGCTATAAATGACAGCCACTCACTAAAGCAGCAAAGAATTTATTGGTCCTTCCATTTGTAAAAATTCAAATACATCAACAATTATAATCTCATCAAAAGGAGTGTCTAAGCTACCCAGTCCCCTAAGATTCACTATGATTGTATCACAGATGCAAATATAGTAAATACAAATTTGATGGTAATTTTTTCTTAAAAAGGAGACTGAAAAAATCCAGAAAATGTTAATGTTACCTTAAGTGTTCAGATCCTAAGAGGTATGAGCTACTTTCTGTTAATAACCTGATTTTTCAGTTTTTCCTGTGTAAAGGACAGATTACCTGTATTCAATAGTATTTCCATCAATACACCCAGTATGTCTATCTAAAGGTGAAAAAAAAACCCAGGTAACTAGAAACATCTTCACCTAAGAGTTTCAGAAACACTTAGAAAACAGTATGGTCCATTTCAGGCACACAAAACAGGCTGCACACCTAACAAAAATCAAACTGCAAATCTGGAAAAAATGAACTGGCAGCAGGAGGTGGGAAACAAACCAAAGCCAAGGCAAATAATACTTCTCTTTTTCAAACTAAATTATGTCCCTTCACTTCTTGTTAATGTTTAACTCCTTCAATAGATAGCTCAGGAGGTTTGGGGGACAATATTTAGGGTAAATGCTAAAAATGCCAGTATCCTGTTCCTATGGAGTTTAATGCACCTGGAGTCAACAGGCTTTTTGTCTTCTTTGTTCTGAACGTACTGCTGATTACCATGTTTCGTATGTCTAAAAGCAGACGTGAAAGCTTTAAGCCCACTGGTCTTTCCTATAGGAGCCTGTTCTTGGGGCCAATGAGCTCCTACCTGAATAAAAACACTAAAAAAGGAGCAGAGGAAAGGTATCCACCACTGTACTACTACAAAGTACTTGGTACTAGGGCGAACCCTAAATCAACACAGATTTATCTACCAGGAGAGGATTGCTAACAGATAAGGCTAAGGTTGTCTTAATGGACAACGAGACTCTGGACACAAGTCTCACATAGTGTTGTACATCAACAGAAAAAGTTTTTCAGGATGCCCCTCAATGGAACAGGGTGTATGTAGCTGTACTTAAACTGCAAAGACAGTCTTTCTTCTGCGATACCCAAGTCTGAAAGCCATTTGGGCACAGTTAAATACTCAGAAATTTCCTTGTCACAGGGGTGATCTTATTTCAGAACAGAATAGCCATAATTGGGCAGTAACTGTCCAGAGCTTCCACATTCAGTAATAATTTCTTGAGCAAGAGCCTTGCAATTACTTCTTTTTGAAAAGCTGCCAAGTTATTCCCCAGGAATAGAGGCAGTAAGAATCTATAGCTATAACAAATCAAGGACCTCCATGCTCCGTTTCACTAAGGCAGCTGTGTGTCAAAATCCAAGTCTTCTGAGTATCTCCAAGACATACCGACTGCTGCCTTCTACAGGAACAAAATCATGTTTGTCCCACGTGATGCAGATCTTCTGTCAGGAAGCAGACAATCCTGTATGAACTAATCCCAACAGAGCAATGGCTTTCCCCCAACCCAAACTTATGAATCTGCATTTTAAGACAAAACAGATCCATACAACTGCTCATGGTGCAGATGTTATTGCAGTTGAATGAATTAGCTTTTATCTCTCAATGCATATAGAAAAAAAGTTTAGTACTGTTGACTGTTTCTGACGTTCCCAGTAAAACTTCTGAAGAGTAAAGTAGGGAACATAACACTGAGGAGCTGAGGTCCAATGATGCCTCTGGTCCTGCTCTCAGATTTTGGTGGTAGTAGCACAGACACAAACTTGCTTGATAGTAACACCTGCATAATTTTGTGCTAACCGATCCAGAGAGGTAAGGTGGTACACTCTGCTTTTACTTCTACTCTACACAGATCCAGTGATCACCTCTGTATCACCTAAAAACAGTTCAGTGACAAATGCCCATACTTTTACCATACAACCAAAAACCTGAGCAATGTAGACAGCTGTATGTAAGTGAAACACACAAAGTAAGAAGACTTCAGCCTCCACCAGAAATGACTGCACATATCAAGTCAGATCAATATAATGCAAGCATCCTCAAAAAATCCTTGTCTTATCTCACAAGGGTACATACACTAGAATTGGTGCAAATGTACTACTCAGTGTGTACGACAACATGCCTGCTTTTCAACTTACAAAATGCATTTCTCCAATTTCTCCTCAGTGAGAGCCCTCTGAATTTCACTTGAAGATGGCTCAGGTTTAAGTTTTACAGTCAAAACTGATGGAACAGTCTCTGCTAATTGGCATCTCTGGTTTTGTCATAAACTAAGGTGCCTTGATAGCTCTATGAACCATTACAGCAGTTACCTCATAAATACTGTCCCTTACTGAAATATGTTGAAGTCTACAGAGAAAGCGGCAGAAGAGAAACAAAACCAGGAGAAGAAACCATACCACTACGGTCACACATCCTTTAAAATTCAGATAAAACAGAAAGCCACAGTGTTCCCTACTCTGAATTGGAGATTAAAAAAAAAAAGAAATCTTATTCAAGTAGTTTGGATAATTGTAACTTGCAGCTTTTTCATTTCACATTAGTGAGACTGCATATATGACAAAGGATTTAAGGATAGTAAGATTGCAAAAATAAACATCAACAGCTGTATGATACTACAAAAATCTTCAACTACAATTGCTTTAAAAATACCATGACTGTGATGAAAAGAACTCCAGGGAAGAAAAAAACCCACTAAATTCTCAACAACCCAGAAGGCTGAAAAAAGACTAAATATAATCATACCTAGTGTCACTGTGCCTGTGACTCCGTGGTAACAATCCATGATCTCATCAATAAGTAATAAATCCCAAGGTGAGAGAAGTCAGCTCACTCCTCAGTGAGAGGAAATCTGTCTCAAACCACAAAGTGCCGTAACACCACGAAGGAGCTGATGCTCTGTTCAATATGGCAACTGCTTTGTACACCAAAACCTTGAGTTCAGTTGTTGATGCTCATGATGTTCATTCACATTTATGGTGTTGAGACTTATTTGGCAGCTTTCCCTCCCCTCTCAATTTGGGCGAGACAGACACTATGAGAGAACCAACTGCACTATATTTTGACCATGCTACAGACTAAATTTTTCCTTCCTTTTCTTGGCTTTCCAGCTTGGAAACAACTTCTTAAAAACAGCCTCTTAAAAACTGCAAATTAGAAAGCAGGGCTTTTTTCCCTCCGTTTACGATCACGCAATCCATGGCGAGTAAGACAGAACAAAGAACAGATCAAAACAAAATCCTGATTTCTGGCATGAAGAAAGCCAAGCATGGAGGATTTCAGCCATGTGGGAATTTGTTTCTGTAATATACTGCATAATGATTACATAAGGAGGCTTTGATTACTGTAGAATTCAATGATATATGCATTTCTAGCAGCACTGGAATTCCTAAATGATTACACACGCCCTTCATGTTTATTCATCAAATATTTAAAATATAGCATAACACAAAACATTTCACTAGTTTACTCAGAGTAATTTACTACGCTCTTCTAACAAAAACTTGCTCAAGAAGATAAAGTCTCGCGTTACGTCCAAGGCATATGATTCTTACTAGATTTTCAAATAGAATTATTTTCTCAGCTTTACTTTTAAGTACAAAATTTCAAATGCAAACATTTACTGGTACAAGCATATCCATACCTGTAAAGAACATTTTTGTGAGACACATGGTAGAGGGAGAAAAATGTGTTTTAATAAACGGAATTTTTTCCATTTTCAATTTGCCAGAATACACCCCCCAAAACTATAAAAGAAAAATCTGTTTTCAAGCTGTTTTTAACTGCCTGTTTTCATAACACAAAAGCGAAAGAAGACTTATCACTTTTCCGTATACATTTCTTTTCATTCTTTCAATCCTTATTGCATCTAAACATATTAAAAATTATGCAGAAATATTTTTGCCACCAAATTACTAGATTTTAAATACACTGTTCCTGCTATTTTACATCAAAATCCCTTTCTATGAAGGGAGATGTTTGGGAATATAAGAACAGATAAATTTGATTTTCAAGATGCTAAAAAATTAAGATAACAAATACTCTAAAATCAAAATAAAAATCATTTCATGAAGTCATTGAATTATTTCCATTAGTACTGAAATGGGCTTCGAGAAAAAAAACAGAAATTCCTTAGTGAAGATTAAGAGACAGAAGCTACACTATATACGTTGATTTTTTTTTTTTTCCCCCTCAACACTTAAAACAGATTCTGCAGTCAATTCATTTTTATTAATGTACAATTTTGGCTGCAAGTAAAGAAGGAGATATGAACATTTTTTCCAGCAGTATAAAGACAATTACTTGTAAGAGTATTCTAAAGCCTTATTTGACAAAAGCACGCAAAACATGAAAAATTAAACAGAAGCAGCTCACAGTTGTGATTTTTCAAGGAGTTCAACGCATCCACTTAAAGTTCGAAGTGCTTCCACATTAACAAGAGAGGCGTCCGTTTTCCAGGTAAAGAAGCTACCAAAAATAAGCTCAATAGACGAAAACGGAGCTTTCCATACTGGAAAAAAACACCTTAAGCCTTCTGTTTTTTTTTTTTTTCATCTGCAGGAAGCGCCTCTCATTTATAAACTACCCATCAACTGTAGGTAAACATGTCAACTGTTTTATGTATAATTATTTTAAGTAGTTGGAGCTAATGGCAAACACACCACTATTTTCTTGAATGTCAATTCCTCTTCTGTATTTTTTAGAGGTTGTGCCATTGTGATGGGATTAACTGATCATTTACCTGACAAAAAAGGGTAAATTGCCAATAAGGACAGACCAATTTTATCCTTGGAGTCATTCAAACATTCCTGTGTTGCTGCATGTAGTACAAGGAAACCTTTGATGCTTGCAGTGCTCGGGCTGCCCATGAGGGCTGCAGCACCCAGCCTGCTGGGACCACCAGCCACCCCCTCCTGGGGAGCTGCTCCCCGAATGCTTTGTTCAAGGGATGCCTGCATCAAAGGCACTGGGAGGGAAAGCAGGCCAACACTTTGAAGGGACAGAAGCATATTCCCCAATCTGAGCTCACGTTTTCATAGCCAGGTTGTTCCACACTGACTAAAGAAACATTGTGCCATGCTTTTCTTCCTCTGTTGATTGCAGCATGCGTATTTCAGAGGAAAACATCCCGGCCTTCTATGCTAGGCACACATGCGACTAACCCTAGAAGTCATGATTACAAATGCTAAGACACTGCAATAACCACCTTGGATTTGTTCGGCTATTCCGATGAGCTCTGTGCTGGTCTAGGGATAGATGGAGCAATGAAGGATATCAATGAATATGTATATACGAGGTACTCATGGAAGAACAAGATATTTACAAGCTTTTTGGACAGTGCTACAGAGATTGGAGCAACCATGACTACGATACTGAAATCCTTAGCTGATTAAAATAAAGTCTACAGGATAACATTATCATTTACTATTTGGTTCCCCTATTTCTAAGCAATTTCCAAGGCATCCCTTTATATTAGAATACAACTGGCCTCATCACTATGTAGTTTTCCAATAGTTTTCCAGAGAGTCAGGTCTTAGAGCAAACCTTTGCCTGATGTGAGGCATCAGCAGCATCTGATTGACAGAGTAGGTAGAAAAGGAAAATGAAAATGGAAAATTAACTAACAGTAGCTTACAACTTTCCCTGAAGATACAGTAATAGGCAGAAGTTTGCCTCAATTAGGTAAAAAAATAATAATAGGGCAGGAGAAAGAGTAGGAAGAAAAGTGGGATGCTTCTAAAGAGAACAAGATTTTTGCAAAGCCAAATTCTCCCATTGAATTTTCAAGGGCTAAGTGCAAAGAGCCATAAGGCTACAAATGGTCTTTAAGTTAAACGTACCTGTAACTTTCCTGCTCTTGACACTTATCTGCAACTCTCTTATGGATTGACTAAGATACACAAAACCTCCTTATACCCTTAGGCATTTTAAAGAAAGATTTCATTTCAATCCAAACCCAAATTAAAGTCAACACTTCGAATTTCCCTTCATGTATCCAGACTTTTAAAAAATACCAAGACTGACAGTAATGCTTTAGGTGCATTGCACATGCATGTGCCTAGAAGAACAAAAAACATTTCCCCTCACTCCAAAATCTCTGTATTCTTACTAAATGTCATTATTAGAGATTGACACAAAAGGAAAACTGAATCTATCATCGTGTATATATTAGTGAAAAAAATAACATGATAAAAAAAATAAAAAAACATGTGACTATCTAAAGCTTTACTGCAAGTGTTTCTGTGGGTAGGACCACAGAACTGTACAGTACTGCTCTATTAAGAAGAATGAGATAATAAGAGCTTCTAATTTAAGGCAATATTTCTCTACAAATCCTGCAGAGAAGACACAGAAGTGAGCAGAAATGAGAAAATCAATGTGAAGTGCTTTTTCTTTAAACCAAGTAGAGCACTTTCAACACCGCTTCAAGTTTTAAAGAAAAAGAAAAGTAGCTTCAGCAGTTTTAGTGTTCACAAGAGTGAAAGACTAAGAGCATTCTGGTACAGGCAGAGCGTGGGTAGGTGTGTGCAAGCTCTCACGTTTATCTCTGCTAAAGCATTTTGCATAGTGCTCTGCAGCGTTCCTAATATTTGAGCCGTGAGCCTCTTCAGGAGAGATGGCAAACCACACCAAACCGCGCGGAGGTTTTGCGACACAGGTCGATGCCCACGAGGAAATGCAGATCGCTGTCACTTCAGATTTGGCTTCAGAACTGTACTCAAAACGCCTCCGTCGTGACAGACAGTCTTCATTTCCCACTCACTCCAGCGTGATTCAATTTTAACAGGGATACTGGCAATATTAAGACAGACAAAGATAAACCTTTTGCGAATTTTCATTCATAGTGAGCAAGTTTAATAGAAGACTCAAACCTCGACAGTTAAAAGACATGTAGTTTTAAGCCTAAATCTAAAATTATCACTTTATAGCATATGCCTTTCTAAACCTACTACTCTTAAAATTATCAAATTAATCTAATTTTATTCTCAGTGTTTAAGGGAAAATTTGGGAAATAATAAATGCAAGACCAGACTGTAGAACGTGTAATATTTCAACTGTCTTGTATACGTCCAGTTGCTCCTTGCTCTCAGGAGACAGCATTAGAGTGGTGGTTTATATCTTCTGTATCACATGTGATTTCTAGTAGTTATACTCATCCGAAAGAGATATCTACCTGCTAGTATTTAAGATAAACAGCAAAAGCATCTGCTAAGCCTCTAGCCCCAGTTGGTATACCAAAAATTCTTGCTTTTGAAGCTTCTCCACAAGCTTCCTGGTTTTCACCTCCTCGTAAGACCAATCTGTGAAGGCTGCTGCAGAGATCAGATACAGAAAGTCCTCACCAGATACAGAAAGTTGCTCCTGTCCTCTGCTTCCAGCACTTCTCCATGCATGGATCAGGTGGCTTGACTCATTGAACATCATACCTGAACTTTACAACGGTGTTTACCTCAAGATCTTGTTGCATTGAAACAAAGCCCCATCATACAAGAGACAAACATTTTCAAACCTACTTTACAGACAAAAAAGCCAGTATGGTAAGAATTTAAAGCTGTAGGTGTAACTGCCTTAAACCAACACAAATCAGATGTAGATGCAGCAACAGAAGAACCCACTTTGCAAAGCAAGCAAGCCAAAGCCCTGCCGTAGCTAAATGTTACGGTACTTGCCTAAAAATACAGTCACAGCTCTACACAATGAAGTCCAGAACACTTGCTGCAGGACACAAGTGCATATACTCTAAACAGGGACGAGAAAGACTGTTGCCTCCTGAATTAGTCACTAGGCATTCGGTCCTCTTCATGGAACACAAATTAATCTCTTCTGTATTTTCTGTAGGTCTGTCATGTGACAGTGGTACCTGACTTGTGCTAAGTGGTATTTTCAAAGAGAATGAATCCTGCTTCCACTTAAAAACTTGTTACACCAAACTGGGCAAACCTGCACACTTATAGGAAAGATAAGAATAGCATGCCTGTGCCAAAGTGGTACAGAGGTAGTATTTTAACAGTGTATGAGCGTCTAACAATGACTTAAAGAACAGGTTCAGCCCCAGCATTAACACAAAACCCAACTATCGAAAAATATTAAAGACAGTGCAGCTGAAGCCAGTGGAACATAAATTTGCCCACGGCAGTACTGGAAGAAAATCTGTGTGATGTAGAAACGGATGTCATTGTACATTTTTCAGAATATGGCATTACCCACTGCTTTTTATGCATGGCTTCACCGGATATATTTAAGTTATATTTCATGAACACATTCTATTAACTTCTTTATTCCAACTATATCAAAGTAGGAATAGCATAATCTTTATTAAAAGTTCCCATTTATATGAAAACTTAGCATAACCAATCACCCTAACCTAGAAAGACTAGCCAAAACAAACAAAAAAATTGTTTCATTGTATTAAAAAGCCTCAATTACAGAAAGCCTGACACAGCCAAGATATAATTATGATTAACATCAGACAGACAAGCATAGAAAGTGAAAAGTGCAGTGAGAACATTCAGCGTGTTAAGCACAGTGAATGTGATACCAGCTGCATGGTACTTCAATATAATTAAACTGCACTTCTTATATAATGTAAGTTAAACGACAGGCGAGAGCAAAGTTAACTATCTGCTTTCTGGTACAGGAATGCAAGCATTGCAAGGTGATTTCTAAACCTTTTTTAGAAGAACACCACAAGTAGCATGTCAACAGAGCCAAAAAAAAATAATTCTGGTTGTCTGTCACTGAGGAGCATCCCCTTTCACTTAACCATTACGACCTGTGTGCACAAACTGAGCAGTATCTAATTCTTTTCATATTATAGTAAAATCCAATGAGTTTGAAAATGAGACCTAATTCTCTTCTATAGACAGAGGTAGATTAAGGAAAAAAAAACCACAAGAAAATGCTTTACGCTGCCTTTTCTCCACCCTCTCTACAGTCTTGTATTTGTAGCAGCAAAATCCTGCTGAGTTTAATTAATGCATAGAATTTACTTCCTTTAGATTCATCTTGATAACAACAGAAATAAGAAAAGAAGAGATAAATCTTACAGTTGCAGTGCAACGAGGGATATTAGCTACTTCAAACTAGTTAACTAAAGTAACTAAGAGTAGTATAGCCCTGATGTTGCGGGGATTCTTATTACTGTAGCTTTCTGCCCTATTTCTCCACAGTATTTTGAAGTCAGATCCACGGTTTATTCTGCCATCAATGCTCACTTACACAAGCTGGTGACGAGTCTGGAAGCACAGCCTAGAGCAGCAGAACATACCTAACGGCCTTGGATGTCCCTTCACTCCCAAGTAGATTACCTGTCAGTCTGGAGGAACACTGGGGCTACATGCTGCAGTTTTTAAGGACCAAGACAGACAGCTTTATTCTAGCCTTGACAATCCGAACTGTGAAGCCACAGCATTTGGAACAGGCCTACTGCCAAAGGGACACAGCCCACTTCTTGGGTCACAAAGCAAGCACTGACGTCTGTGCCACTGCCGCCATGCTGGTAATGGTATCAACCTATAGCTCATTTAGACCTGACTTTTATGAATCCACATACACTTCCAGACTCAAAAAAGTCACCTGAACTAATAGAAAAGTGCGATAGCTTCCAATTATAGGAAAGTCAAGTCATTAGTTTGATCATCACTGATGTTTCAGGACGTAAGCAGAAGTCCAAATATTGCCACAAATAAAGTTGCAACCTGGTGGCCCAGGGTCATTCACACATGCTGAGTCTACCTTGTTTTAAAGCTTACGGCTTGCTTATTTTTTTCTTACCCACATCCAGTTTTAAAAAGGCTGAACATTCAAAAAGGCTCAATATATGTAAACCAGAGGTGGAATAAACATTTTCCCCTACAGAAAGGTACTATAAACTATAGATCTAGAATGTTTGACATAGAAACTACATAGCTGTTATGACAAAAGAAAAGGTATTCTTTCTTGTGACTTATGAGCTACGTTAATGGGATTCTCTGGGAGAGACTCTAGTCTTGTACTGCAGTTGTAAGGAACAGTTACAAAAAAATCTTACAAATTTGCAAGAATTTATCAAGTTATATTCATTCTCTGGATCCATAGCTATCTTGACATATACAAGAGGCAGTATACAGGTCTGCAACTAGAAGAGCAGTAGTACAGGGATAGCTCTATAAATCAAGTCCACTCTTTTCGCTTACAGATAGGATATTATTTTCCATCACCTGTCAGTCACAAAAGAAATTGGACGGGAAGAGACAAAGTGAAACTCCTTGTACTCAATTCCTCTATCTGAGCACAAGTGACAACTCCATCGAACAAACAGCACATCCCATTTAAGCCCCTGTAGTCTAAACCATAACCCAAAATTGAAACATACACATTGTGAAAACATGCGTATATTCTCCTTCTCCAGTTATTCTTCAACAGAAAAAAAGACTTCAGTCTATAAACTGAAAGAAATCCAGATTTTATGTCTAAAATATTCGACATGTTCCCATTAAAGAGCACAGTGAGGAGACAGATCCAATGCGTTTGCTCACAGAGGTCTGAAATTTAAACAAACATACCAAGTATTTTCTACCTTTAAAAAAAAAATAAATTTTAAAAGTCCTCTAAACATACTACTTTACTTATGTAAGCAGTTCAAAGACAGTCTCAAGTTTTATGTTATGCATTTAATTTCCTTCTATGGTTAATGAACGCATATACAGTCATGCCGTGAGCTTGTATGGTCTTTAATCATATTTGGTACCAATTACAGATATGTAAAGAGCAATTCAGCTAATTAAATAGAGGTGTCAAGGGCCATTTTTGCTGCCTAAGAGAAAACTATCAGCTGGACTCCAGCTGCCACAGAAGAAAAAAAATAGATCTCCCATAGGTCCTATGATATCTTCAAGCTCTGTAAGGCTGTCTTAGATCACCTGGAGCACTAGAACAGCACTCAAGGTCTCTATTTGGCAGTTAAACCACTCAAATAGTCCCATTGACCTCCATATATCCTCTTGAGTAACTGTTCCTCAGCGTAGAAGCTGACAGCGTAACTGAAAACATACAACACTGGAACCCCAAAACAATTCACCCTTAGCAATGACACAGGCTATTTTGGACCCCCACAAATCAATAATAGCAGCAGCCACACAGGAGCTGCGGGTATCACCATGCAAGAGATTAAAATAAAGTATGATTATCTCTCAAACATCAGGGTACGGGCTCTATCATCATCCTAATTTGGACACACACGTAAAATATTGCCAGAAACATTTCTGAAATATTATTCGTAGTGTTGTTATCTCAATCTATTTCGTACATTCTCTGCCATCCAAAAGCACACAAGAGTTAACTTTTATTTGCCAGGAATACCTGTGCTGATTCATGTAACCCATTAAATGATAGCAAAGGGTCATCTCTCTCTATTCTCTAATATGAAAACAAAAAATAAAGTACACTTTAGGTACACGAGAAGAGTAAAATGAATTCTACGTAAACACATTACCCCAATTTGCAAGCTCGCTGAAGAGAGTCAAAGAACAACATGGTGAGAAACTTAATCCTCAGCAAGATCTACGCAAGAAATGAAGCACAGCACTTACCGTGTCTTGAGACTTGTCTTTAACATCATAGACTGTTAGTTTTATTTTAGTTTCCTCATAGATGGGGTATTCCGGTGGGAATGTCACACCAGTCAAAAACAGTGGATCTCTTGTACCCTGTGTAACACAAGTAAACATTCAGTAAAGTAACAGCTGTGCAATGTGCAGTCTGCCATCATGGACGTACAGAAACTGTGGGCTCTTTAAAAGAAGTTAGTTTTCGACAGCAGAGAGACATGAACAGCTGAGTATTATCCAGTCAATAAGAAAACCGCACAACTTTAAAACTTTGTCAGGAGAGTTTCAAAAAACTTTTCAGAAAGTTTTTTAACTGGAAAAGATATGACTGTAAAGAGTTCAGCCAGCAGGTATCAGCATCTGGAACACAACCTGTAACGGTCCCTTTCTTTCTCCCATGATACTTTCTCACAGTACCTCATTTTCATATGAATTAAAAAAAAAAATAAAGATATAACTTACACACACACAAAAAGTCACAATGAATTGTCTATAGAAATGCTATAGAAATTCCCTGTGTGACATTAAGGATACTGGTTTATGGGGAGAGGATTATACATGTCTGTGCTTTATAACATTATGATTATATTTAAAAACTGGACACAGAATTAACTATATTGTAGCTTCAGATATACAAACAATCAAATGAATCATATAGAACGCTGCTTATAGTTTCTTAATGTTTAGACTTACTTTCCAAAGATTACCAGGCTAGTATCTTCGAGTTTTCTATTAGGTAAAATGAAGAATTTTGCATGATAAATGTAATTTTTCTTTTGAGAAAATAACTTTTCTGCACCCCTACCTTCCCCTCCTCCAAAGCTTGACTATAAGGCAAGCTTGGAGCCTTAACACAACAAATCCAGGGATTTATTCAGAACTAGGACATTGTCTTAGGAGATGCATCAACTTCTATTAAAAAAAGAACCAACAAACCCAATATCTATTCCATCTTCTGCACAACATCATTCCAGACAGTCTGCAATGAAACATCCTGATCAGATACAAAATACTTGAATTAAGCAGTTTCAGGATGGTTGATGGCTGAAACCATAACTATTTAATTAGTACTTGGTTGAAACTAAGATCACACATAGAGCTCACAAAATTTTCTCATTATATTTCACAGTTAAAACAAGCTTTTCGTAAAATTGTGTTTGTGTTTACATTAAACTGCCTTGCTCTTAATGAGTCTCTCCAGTTTAAGTTAAGCAAGTTACACCTACATTGTCTGCTCGCACTGAAATAATTTTCCCTGTGAATAACTTCTGCTGTTTCTGACAGTGATGCTCACAGGGCAATGCCAAGACTAGCAAAGCAGCTTCAGACAACTTTTGCTGTAACATGTGATGCAAGTTGCTAATTATTTTATGTAAAGTCACAGGGATTGCATACACACACTCTTTTCCCTAATTATAGAAGTAGGCTAATATTTTTCTAATTGCAAAAGTGTCAACTTTCCAATGAGAAAAAACAGAACAAGAAACAGGCAGGATAACAGACCATATAACGCACCTATGTTGTTCTGTAATTCAAAATACTTGACAAACTCACTGTACTCTCAATTTAGCTTTACTTTGCATTGCCTTGTCCTTTCACAAGAGCAACTATTCCCTGTTTCATTCTAGACCTATGACTGAAGAACCAGAGTAATCTCTATGCCTCTGCTTGGAACAACAGAGCTTTCATGAAAAGCCAAGTTCATTTCTAACTGTTTACCCTGGTTAAATGCCAAGAACTACAGAACACTCTTAGGTATGCTTTGCTAACTGCCAGAGTGTGCTTGTCTTACCTAAGACTATGCACGAACTTGTTTTACTCCTCATTCACTTTCTAAAGAAGAAACGAGCAATTCATTAATCAACACGTTAATTGATTAAGAAAGACTCTCACCTCCACGATTTCAGTGCTTGAATACCTCGTCAAAATGTGCTCTGCTGGATGTACCACTGAGACTTGTATAAACGTATTCAGCTTCCGATCACGGGTAGCAGACACTAGATCCTTGCATGCTGGAGACAGTACAAAATAAAAATAAAATACTCAAAGGAAAACTCTGGGAAAACGCTGTCACAGGCACGGGACAAAACAAACTACGCTTCGGCTCCAGATTAAATCTCTAGAGACAAGCTGATTTTAACAGAGGAAGTTCCTTGGAAGTAACATACAGAAATAGGAAGTCACATGCTGCAGAGCTGAACTGGGATTTCGTTTCCACTGAGAACACTTGCAGCTTCTGCAAAGCTCCCTGCCAGAGGCTCATCAGCCCCGGTATATGAACGTGCATGCGCATACGCGCACACTTACACACATCGCACGAGTGGGTAGTTTTACATGAGCCTTCATTTAATTTGCCACGAAATCTCTCCTAGCAGCCTAACTTGGTCGTCTCATCTGACGATTTTCACAGTACACAACCATTTTAAACGCATTCTAAACCACTTAAATACCATTAGTGATTAGGTCTAAGAGACTGATACTACATTATGAACTTTTTAGTAGAATTAATCATCGAGTAAAAATCTACACTCCTAAAAGCAGACAGTAAGATAAGCAGTTCTTTTGTCAGTGAATGGTATCTAAATGAAAATAATAGTTATATTCTGGCTACATAATATCATTAATAAAACTCATTTTACCTGTTAAATATAGAGAAATTCAGTTCTTGTTTAATAATTCATTTTTATCGTGGTACCCCTGTCAAGCAGGTGACTGAGCTCACTCTTTAGACTAACACACCTCATGCCTTCTAACTGAAAGGATGAAAGCACCAAAGGAAAAAGAAAAGGAAAGAAACAAATGCACCATTAGCTGCTCTGCAGAGGGAAAGTAGACTAATGGGGCATACACTGGCTCAAAAGCAATATTCATCCACCTGACATTCTTCAGTAAGGAACACACAACAGAGCATACTGTGATAGGATCTATCCAGTGTTTCTGCAGCGCATCAAACTATACTGGGACCTTAGAAGCCTGAGGGAAGAAAAGAAAAGCCTATGGTTTCAGAGAGGCTAATTGTCACGAAAGAGCCGAGGACATTTTCTAGGAGTCACTGCCAAGCAGGGGCTTCCTCAAGTGCAGCTGACATTTAACATTTTAAAAGGTGACTCAGATTATCCTCACAGCAAGCAAACCTGGTCTGATGAGAAGCCAAGGCAAGGAAAGCTCTGATACACACAAAAGGCCAACTCAGCTTGCTTTATACTTTTTGTTTTGGTTTGGTTTTTTTTTGGGGGGGGAGGGGGGGGCAGATCAGACCTGCTGCTTGAGAAAATAAAAGGAAAACTAGTTGAAGCTTTTTTACCACTCTTCCATAACAGTTAAAAGGGAAGAAGGAAACAATCAAATCTAACCTTCAGAATATTTTGAAATTTTTGCTTTAGCCCAAATTGCCAATGAAACCTCTCAGTAGATAGTCTCAAACTGACCCTATCATAATTTGGTGGTAAAAGCAGAATAAGAATAAAGGTTTATGTGCAATGAAGTCCCTATGAAGCAGCTGATATAACAGCATAAGACTTAAATAGCAAGTTGCCAGCAATTCTTTGCTACAAAGGATCACCACGTTATTGAAATTACGCTAAATATTAGCACTACTTGATACCACCCGAAAAGTTATATGAGTAGATTTACTGCAAAGTGGTTAGCAGAGCACAGAAGGTTGGGCAGACACCTGCCTATTTGAACAGTATCCTCTCTAAAGCTGACCACAAATGCAGTATTAGATCAAAGTTTCCAGATACAGCCATTTCACCCCACAAACCCTGATCTTATGCCACCACCCAATCCTTACATCTTATGCCACCACCCAATATAGCACTCTAAAGCACACTGTTTCAGAGGAATGGTAAGAGAGGTCACACTCAGTAGCAGAAGCTAGAACAATGACAGAGATAGTCAAATTTTTCACACCCATCACAAAAGAAGGGTAGCCAGCTCACAATTCAATGGATCTCCAAAAATGACAGGAATACACCAGAAGAGAAAAAAAAGAAAAAAAAAAAACAGAAAGAGACAGAAACTTAGGAAAAACAAAAATAAATCCCCCCAAAAACTGACCACTGACTCTGGCAGGAACCCTACACTAACTCTGGTAAAAAGTACTAGTGCACGATGAATGGAGGTCAATCCCCCATTAATAATGGTTTGATTTACTCATGTGATGTCTCAAATACATTAACCAGATGTGACTAATTCTTTTAGCAGCCAAGAGCACAGGCTTTTATCCTATTCATAAGTTTTTAACAATAGGAAAGAGATTTGCACTAAGTGGTCATCAATGTAGTGGTATCTGAGCTTAGGAGATAATTAATTTCTGTGATTGTAAGTCAATTCAGTCATTAGATCATTTTCCTGTAAAAAAAAAAAAAACAACCTAGCAGCACGATCTTGGGTAGATTTGACGTGAAGATAATTCATCTGCGTATCTCCAATGGTAAGGATCAGCACAAAATATTGGAACTCTTTGGAAGACCCCAGTGCAAAAGGCTAAATGAAATAGAATGAAGCCTGCATCTACTTTGATGATAGATTTATTTGTCTCTACAATGACATCAGGCTAGTGCTGTTCACAAGCAGTACCCTTTCAGTCCGAGAGGATATTCAATAAGGTTGTCGCTGGCAGAGAACTAAAGATGTGGTGTGACACAGAATTTGTTAGTTTGAGCCACAGTGCATCACTTCCCTTAAAAACAACCCAACTGAAATGTTAAACAAAACATAGGGACTACTTCTAAGCTGATGCCAAAGAATAGGGGAAGTCTGTTATATCCTGTTAACTGCCTGGCAAGTTCCACAGCCCCACACTGCACTATTGCCCTTTGAACTATTTTACTAGCAGTATCTCTGAAAATCTTCGGTCTTCTCAAAGAAACAGTCACCACGCTTCAGACAAAATGAAACATGTGGCCGTGAAAGTGAAATACCAGCTATACATTATATATTTAAACACATGTGTTGGGCATTATTGACATACTCTTTGTAGAGACACAGATGAAAATACAACTACAAAAGGTATGCTAAGGCTGTTTTCTTAACTACAAATGTTATACACAATGAAAGCAGGTAAAAACATCAATACACTTTCCATCATAATATACACAGAAGCAGACCATATATATAGGTAACATTATTTTTCAATACTTCACTATGCTCGAATTAATTCTGGAAAAACTCATCAACAAAACTCAGTGAGCTGAGGTGACAGCTTGTACTTACATGCCAAAAGTATATGAATCTACTCATTGTGACTGTTGACTCAGTGTATAAAAGCCTGAGTCACCCATTCCTCTGGTGATCACATCTCTGCTAAGCCTATTGGTGTACAATGAATGTTTAAGGAAGAACTGCATTAGAAATAATTTATGCTTTTCTATCAACAAATAAAAAAGTTAAGATGGCAGGAAGAAACCACTCCTCTACATATTAAGTGAAGAAAAAGGAAAGAAAGACAGCAAAGTAATCACTGTGTAGGTAAAGATGAAAGGCTGAAAGGAGTAAATGCTCTGGAATATATTTACAAATATTTTGCAAAATTCTGTGGTCTATGTATAGAACTGTCTTACCATTTAAAATGCTTTAAACCAGATAACACTTAATCAATGTTATCCTTCAACAGTCACTTTCTAAAGAATAAAGCCAGAGAACAATGGTGTCTCATTTCCATTATTGTTGTTGTTCTACTATTAAAATGATAATATTATTCTTGTGTGTGTGTGTGAAAGACTAAGAAGTCCCAATAACTATACAACAATAAAAAAAGATGAAAACAAAACAAACCCCCAAATAGTCTGGAAACTCATCATATACCTTCCCTGAAACTATAACAATTCTGACCAGGTGTTCAGCACTGTTCCGAGCACTAAACCCATTGGAGGCAAAAGAAATTATTCTGGCAGAGAAACAAGAAGATGTAGCATCTCCCAGAACTGAAAAAGATCCAGCAGCTAGAACAAATGACATGGGTAGAGGGACTGAAACACAACCTCAACTCAGAGTTCACAGAGTTGTTTGGGAAGGATGCCAAGGACTAGCCCCAAAATTGGGAAACAAGACTGAAATCGCAACGTTTATTTTAGTGAGGGATATTACAGCACATCGGTGAATCTTTTCCCAGACTATGGATTCACACAATGCGTGTATTAGCTTCCATGGCAATTTGTGAGGTAGCTTCTTCTCTAACCAGCGATAGAAACAACATTATTTCCCACAGCTTCATTTCTTTCTATTTTCCAAACCAAAACAGATTCCAAGGGCCTGGCAAGGGACATGAATTAACCACCATGCTCCTGTTGTCTCCAAGGTACACTATTTCATGTGCTCTCAAAACAGAACAAAAAATTACTATCTGAATAAACCAGGAACGGGAGAAGCCTGTGTGTGTCACACATATACATATGTAAACATCATCTTCTAAATTTTTTCATTTCACTGGCATTGCAGCAGCATTATTATCCCAAAGTAACTTATTAATAATAACGTACAGTCTGTCTTGATAGACTAATTAACCGAGGTGCAGCTATTCCTTGGTGGGAGAAAGGACACATTAAATAAGAGAACACTACATTCAGACTTGTACTACATGCAGAACACTGAACAGCACACAGTTTTCTTTTCTCCTCCCTGGGGACAGTGTTGAGGGGGGTAGGGAGGATTAAGAGAAGAAAGCGCACATCACCGCTGCCTCTGCCTCTTCTGGACACACAGCACTAACTGAGCTTGTTCAAAAGAATATCTTCAGTCAGGAACACATAAAGGCTTAGGAATAATCCAACTTCAGGACATACAAGAAAGCTTTGGCCATAGGTTTGAATTAGGGGCATAAATGCAACTGTGAAAGGGATGAGAACAGGAGCGTGACGTGTTCTCTGTGTGGCAAAACATGCCTGAAAGCAAATGAGGACTGGTAATGGCACAGAATGGTGTTAATGAGCACCCCTCCAGCTAGTGCTCCATACTAAATATTATCACTTGGTTTATGATAAATACTACTAATTGGTTGTCCCATTCATGTGTCACCAGGAATACTTCGGTTTGCTGGTGGATAAACACCACCACTACCTAGGGACCAAAATGAACAGAAAAGTTACTCCCACAATAATTTGCCATGTGGACTCCCAGTAAAATTCACCGTACAATACTAAATATCAAAAGATGCAGTAACAGAAATTTTAATATCCACATTATCACAAAACGAGGGCACAGTTACATAGTCATGAAACAAGTATGTATTCCGAGGGACACTCATTAACTGTAATGATTAAAACAGATGCTCAGACTCAGGTAAACTCTGCAATGAAAACAATCTCTACAGAATAGAAGACTAATTTGGACCATGTATACAAATAAGTAAAGATCTACTGATATTTACCTAAGAAAAGGTTCAAGATGACTATTCGTGTCTCTGGGGATAAAGGCTTGTATAAAAATATAATACGTATCTGTTCTCTGGAATGTACAGCTGGTTGCTAAAGTAACCTAGTTATATCTCAAGGAAACGCACATACATAATACAATTAGTATCCTTCAGGGGATGCCTGCAATTAACAGCAGGAAGAAAATTTCTACCAACTGTCCAAGGAGAAAGAGATGACAAAGAAGTCATATCAGATGAAGCATAAAGATAGATATCCCTATAACATCTTTACAAATACACATTTGGAGAAAAAAAAACCCACACCCTCACAAACACCACCAGTATTAGCAGTACTCATTGTAATATATCAATATACTGTCCAGAAAAAAATCCCTCATTACCCACTTAATTTGCACCTACAGGAACACAATTATTTAGGAGTTGTTGAAATAAGACACACGAGTGCTGCTAGGGGAAAACGTGATATGCAGATGAAGGGCAGGGCTAAGTGATCATGCCCAGGAGTTGAGATGCCAGCTGCACTCATCATCCTATTTGCACACGAAGTGATAAATCTGGTTAGAATTACCACTTTGAAAATCAGAACTGATCTATTTTAGAGAAGTTCTGCCCACCCTGGATTTCGCAGTACTAGAGAAATTTTAGGTTTTGTGTCTTTTCTGTTTTACTGAAAGCCTCATGCTGGACTAGGGCATTAAGTACAGCACTTTCCAACTGCATCCCTCCGTCTTCTCCAAGAAAGTAAAACAAATGCAAAGGCTTAGACTGCAACTTTGCATTGTCACTACCAGCAGCAATAATAGCCATTTCCTGAGCACGAGCTTCAATTCTTCTGACACGTTAGAACAGGCCTGTTTCATGTTGCAGCTTCGTCATTCATCCTGGACAACCCTAGTTATTTATAGAGTTCGAGTACGATAGATGCAAAAGACTCAGGAGAGCAACTGACCGGATGAACGTACAGCTCACTGGCATCGTATTTCCACTGCAGAACTCAAAGAGTGGTTACATGTGCTAACCACCCATTCAGTGTAATTTCCATTTTGGAAGTGCATTAATCCATTGCTAACATTAGACGACCTGTTCCCGCAAACTCACTGCTGAAGATCACGCTCCTCCAGCTTTATTCACAACTGTGTTTGACTGACTGCTGCCACCTCTGTGCTCTCGACTTCAGCTACACAATGGCATTGAGGTCACAGAACTGAATTTCTAGCTTTGCTCAGAACAGTTGGTTCCTTAAGTTATGAAACAAACCACTCTTGATCAATATTTTTAAACTCCTTTAATTTTTGAAACTGTAGCTGAGAATGTGTCTGTCTATTTTTTTCATATAGTACTATAGTTATAAAAGTGTGATTATTCCAGAAAAGACTGCATTTCCTTACTGAGCACACTGTGCATCTAATAGCACAGAGAACTCTGTTTTTCTCAGATGCTGCAGTAGTCTAGTGACAGCAAAGCAAAGCTTTTGCTGTTGCTTTAAATTTTCAATTATCCTCTTCATCTTCCGTCTAAAACTACTCTGTTCATGGCACTGCTTATTAATGGCATTTATGCTCTGACTTGAAGGTGACTTCAGTTCTCTGGTGAGAGAAATGAGGAAAGAAGGAGGGGAAGGGGGAAAATCAAAGTCTTATGACAACTTGCTATACCTTACTACGTTCCAAAGTATATTAATATCAAAATGGATTTTGATACTGCTGTAATTTATTTTGGTATTGTTGCTATTTGAGAATACCACAAAAGGGTTTAAATCTCTGGAAACACAGCTAACTATCATTTGCCGCTTCACCTTTTCCCAAAATCATCATATCGAGTATCTAATAAAGTAAGTTTGCTGTAATTTCTCTGAGATTTTCTACTATCCTGAAAATAGAGTGGTTACAAGTACCAGCTGAAGAATTAGAAGAATAGTAAATAGTATACAGACTTTCCTTTTTCTTTTAGGTAGGATTTTCCTTACACTATAAACCCATAGCAAACATCTAGAATCTGTAACAATTTATTTCAGATTTTATCAGTACAACATATTCTGCTGGTTTCCCAACATTTGGAAATAAAATAAATGTACAAAAACGTATCAGCGACATCACAAGAAGATGAAAAGAAACAAAAGCACCAAGCCTCTCAGTTTTCAGTCTGCCACATCTGTTTTTATTATAGCAGCGTACCCTGCTGCTTTGACATAAGCCTTTATACACTGCTATACCAGTTGTCAAGTGAAGCATTACGTGGTTTTGATCCTCAGTGTGCAGTATTACTTTACAACACTGTAGAGACAATCTTTTTCTCTAATATGTAAAGAAAATTCATCTGTTACTTAGCCTTACTCCACATCCATGTCATCGTATACATCTTTACAACATACCTTCAGACTCGTTGAGGAAAGAAGCTTCCCTTGCAAAAGAAAGGAAGGCAATCAAGCAACACATAGTCTGGCAAGTATAGGAGACAAGAAGCTTCAGAACGTACTCGCAAGAAACTAAAATCTTTTAGGGTGCTTCTTCACCGCAGTACAGCTGCTTTGAGCAGCTCTAAGCAAGCAACTCTGGATTCTAGGTAGAAGCCCAGCTACAGGAGCCCCGACCTCAGAGAAGAGTGATCCACCTTTCTGCTTCATCATGTCATGCAGCCTGGACAACATTTCAGGATCCCAAGCTAGTTGACGTTAACATTGCCCCATGATGTTAACTATCTAAACAATAGTGAAGTTTTAGAGGCTGTGACAAGGATGTCCCTTTCACATAAACATCTGTGGGGCCAGCTCTCTAATTAATTATAAGCTAACCAACTATGTGGCCATAGCCCTGTTGCCCATGAGAATGCCCATGCATTCTCACTGCTAGAGAATAAAGCTATCCACTACTTCTTTAAGTGAAAATGTTACATAGTAAAGGCAATCATGATGAAGACACCAGGACAAGATGCAGAAGGGAGCTATACTACCAACAGTAACTCACAAAAACGGCCAATGGGATATTGGCGTGTATCAAGAATAGTGTAACCAGCAGGAACAGGGAAGTGATCCTGCCCCTTTTCTCGACACTGGTGAGGCCGCACCTGGAATATTGTGTCCAGTTTTGGGCCCCTCGCTTTAAGAGAGATATTGAGCTCCTGGAGCAAGTCCAAAGAAGGGCGACTAAACTGGTCAAGGGGCTGGAAAATAAAAATTATGGAGAGCGGCTAAGGGAGGTGGGGCTGTTTAGCCTGGAGAAGAGGAGGCTGAGGGGAGACCTGATTACAGCCTACAAATACTTGAGAAAAGATGGTGGGGAGGTGGGGGAAGGGCTCTTTACATTAGTGATGGGTGATAGAACAAGAGGAAATGGGTATAAGCTTAGTCAGGGGAGATTCAGGTTGGATGTTAGGAAGTATTTCTTCTCTGAAAGAGTTGTCAGCCACTGGAATAGGCTGCCCAGGGAGGTGGTTGAGTCCCCATCCCTGGATGTGTTTAAGAATAGGGTGGATGAACTACTTAGGGATATGGTTTAATGGGGATTAGGGACAGTTGGACTCGATGATCTCTAAGGTCTTTTCCAACCTAGAAATCTATAAATCTATGAAAATAAAAGACTGACAATAGTTGGACTATTGCTCAACATTATAACTGAACATACCTTTAAGATTCCTTTATCTGAAAAGATTTGCATTACTTTCTTTACATATACCAAGGATGAGGCCTCCAAAGGGCAAGGAAGTGGCAAGGAAGTGATGTAGTTTTGATCAATTTCACAAAGACTCCTAAAAAAACATCACCCAAGGGAGCATGGCAGAAAGGTTTGAGCACTGTAGTGCTCTTCATGTACAGTGCTCAAAAAAGGAAAAAAGGCCTTTAATACAGACAGGCAGGGTATTATCGAGCTGTGTGATTGTACTTTTTTTTTTTTCTGTTGGGATGCTAAACATTAGCCTGGTTCAAAACTGGTTCTTGTTGCACAGGTGCCTGTCAAATGTTGAAAAGGGACTAGTGAGTCTGTCTATAAAGAGTTCTCTAGAGAAAACAGAAAGCAAAGCATTAGTCCCTCCAATATGCTAGAGGTCATTTTTTAGTAAAACATAAAACACGCTCTTCGACATGTCTAAATGGAAACCAGACTAATATGTACTTCAAAGTCAAGGCAAATAAGAGCAAGACACTTTTAATCAAAGGAGAAAATAGATTTCTGCAATGCAGAACAATCACTTTCAGTCCTGTAATGATTAAATTTCCTAGTCAGGAAATGCATGATAAATGCAAAGTAATCTGCAGGCAAGCCGTCACTGAAAGAAGAATACACTCTAGCCTAAGTGAGAATAGCCTGAAAAGGTGGCAAGGCTGGATTAATACCTAAATTAGATATGCGAGTAAGAGACAATGCTTTACTCCTCAGTGGATCTCAAAACAGCCATTCTGACAAATAACTTGAGATTACTTTAACAAAATAGGATTTGCATGAGATAGCAAAGTATTAGTAGTATGAAGAATTTAAATATATACATATTTGTATCTTTTCACATAAACGACAGAGTCCATAAACAATAAAAGCTCACAGATCAAGGGTTGTGTGAGAGGACAAGTTTCAGGAAATCTATCTCCCATAAGCATTTTGTATTAGTTTACCACCTATCCTGAAGAAATAACCTTTACTCCTGAACTTCCCCAGAATGTGCATCTCAATCATGAGAAGTCTGTTGGTACAGACAAACAGCTTTTAAAAACATACAGGGTGACAAATACCATACTGACTGTAGCTGTTGTGACACTTCCATGTCATTTAAAGCAACACTTTTAATGCAGCATATACATTGGTATTTCCAGTTTCTTCAAAATCAACACTGATCTCATGTCTGCAAAGACACCGGGCCCATAATTATTACACTAAATTGCTAACTGACAGATTTACAAAAGGTCTGCAGCTTATATTTTGAGACAGATCTAAAAGGAGGAGACAACGATTTCCACAGAACAGTAGACCCCAGCATACTGCAAGGTAAGCAAGAAAGTTGGATCCCTATACTATAAATAGGCTGTTATTTCCAGCAGGCTTTTCTTCAAAGGTGTAAAACTGGTATTTACATGTTACAATACTATGTTTGAAACTGCCTTGGTTTCGTGTTGACGTATGTAAAGATATAGTTGACTTGAATTTAAAATTATTTAAACTCCTTTGTACAAAGAAATATTAGTTAAGGATTAAAAATTAAAAAAATAATGAAAAACCCCCTTCATTTGTCTCTGCAGAGAGACCTGCTAGCGGATTTAAGTCCAGGATGACCTAGGTATTGCTGCTCTTCATCTCAACGGGAGCATGTTCAGATCTCAAAGTTGAAAACAGTGCTGGCCCATTGTAGTGTTTAGAGCAGTTCATTTACAATCCTACAACAAAAAATCCTCAGCTTTTTAGGTGTGAAAAATTCTGATCTTCAAAGAACTTTAAGACCAAATTCTTCTTACCTCATCATAATGAAATTCTGTACTCATTCTATCTCTCATAAATCAATCTTAAATGCAACAGAGAGGATTTCAGATTTGTGTTTTCAACATTTGAACTATATTGCACAAGATAGTCCTTTTTTTAAATTTAGTTCAATTTAATCCATTTCAGCTTCATATTCAACAGGAAAAAGCCCGACTAAAAATATGGTTAATCATAATAATTAAAGTGTCCATAAATGTACTAGAAACTTTGTTATCAAGAGGAGGTGGAGGTAAAACAATGAAGAAAAGCATTCTTCAGCATTTTGTTTGTTTTCAGCAAAGCCATTCCCAGCACCTCAGGTTGGCCTGGTTGTAATGGTCACAGTAGCCAGGCTGTATCCAGTATAAAGGATTTCGTGGTGCTGCACTGAGAATTCCAGTTCTTTCAGGGCATGCAGGGGAACCTCATTTTCAAGTCAAATCTCGCTGCAGGACATGGATTTCAAAACTTTCAAAAATAAGTATATCTGTAACTAATGTGTTCAAAAGAGGAGGATGACTTCAGTCTTCTATTAATTAGATGTTTTTCTTTTCATGGAACTTCTGTTTCCACAAATGAGGATTAAAAAAAGTCCATTGGGAAATGTTTTATAACATGAAAGTATTACTGCAATTATTTCTATAGGCATATTTACAGATGTATTTAAAAACTGCTGTTTGAAAGACAAATGTTCAGTTAACACAGTGTAGTACTATTAAAGCCAAAAAAGTCAAGAGCTATCATGCTTTAAATTACTTGAAAATATTTCAGTTAGCATATTTTTGGCCTAACAAAACAGAATTTTTTTCATGTCTGTTTAGTCATTACCGTTTTGTGCAACAAGCAGCTTGAACTACACAACTACTGTTATCTGTAAATAATTTGCTTACCTTTTATCTAAATGATTTATTCTCTATAGGATCTATACTCTTTTGGATCTAAAAGTTGACTTCATCTTCAAGGAGAAAGACCCACAAGGGAAGAAATGAATTCTCTAGACACTTCGTGAATTATTTTAAAGACTAGGCTAAAGGTTAGAAAAGACCAATTGCAAAATGTGACAGTAAAAAGTCAAGTGTAAACTCATAAAAAGACGGAGATGTCCACGAGTGGATTTTAAACAGAATACCCTAAGCCTCCACACACCTGCTACCTTGCTTTGGAGGTATTTAAAGTCTCCAGGTGTTTAAGCTTTCAACTGTAAGAGGTTCCTACATGCCTGCAGGTCAGCTTCTGGGCATGTCCCAGTTGCTTCCGCCTTGACAACGCTCAGCAGCTCCAGCCTATCTCCAGCCCTGTCAGGACTTGCCAACCACACACCTATCTTGACAGTCTCAGGCTGGCAGGCAGTGGCAGGGCACAGCTGCTAGTCCCTGCTCCGCAAAAACATCACTGCTGATTTCCTTCACAACAGACCCAGCGGGAAGGCTGAAGGAGAAACGGTGCTAGTGTCCCTTTTAATTCAGTAGAGCACTAGACCAGAAAGAGAGCAGACACAGGGCAGATCCACAGGTTTATCATCCTGCCCACCTCTCACACAGCAGCTACAAGCCACAAAAAGTTGCCAATTATCACACAAGACTGCATACAAGCAAACGCTCAAGTCTTCCTCTTGAAGCTGTCCGACCTTGATTTAAAAAAAGGAAGACACTTGCAGCAGGTTTAGAGGGGACAAAAGGCAATTTGAAGGCTAGTTTCTACATTTTTAGATATATTATTTTAAATTCAATTGTCACTGAATTCAAGTTACTGTCCACAGTCACTCAGGGCCATCCCACTGAGACAAGGGCACCAAATACTAAACAGTCATCCTCAGCTTGTTTTGTCTGTGACCTGAATTATTTTATTTGTGGAGAAAGGGAGAAGAGTTTCAATTCAGGGTAAAAAGTGTCCATTTCCACTTTATTCCTGGCCAGCAACACTGCTGCAAATCCATATTCAGTGAACATTCTACTTTAAGCTTGCATTTTTTGCAAGCATTCCCACTAGTAAGTCTTCCCTGTGACAATATATAGAAAAAAATAAACAAAACTTTGCATGCAAACGTACACAAAAAACACAAAAATGAGTACTAATCGGATATTATCTCAGGCCAAGAGCATTCACAAAACTGTAATTCCATATTTGCTCAACTCTCTCCAGTCCCAACTTGTTCTTTGCCTCAAAAGCAAGGCAATTCGAGCTGCGGTTATATCCTTATCTGAAGCACACTAAACACCATAAAGCATTTAATAACAATGCAAGAGTGGAAGTTCCCTAAAACGGCTTGAGTCCACATAGATGGCAACAATTCTAAACAGTCTAATTTCAACATAATTATGAGGGATTATTTAGATATCCTGAAGAATTTTGAGATCAAGGCAACAGATACCTTACATTCAACATATGGTACAGAACATGATGAGTCCATTGCAAACTACTCACTAACTCCTCTTAGTAAGCTCCAAGAGGCCTCAAAATCCCATTGCAAAGTTACATGACAAATCCCTGCCACATTGATCACAGAATCAGTTTGGTTGGACAAGATCTCTTGAGCTTATTGAGTCCAGCCCCCCTGCCCCATCGTGGTCAGCTACAGCAGTTTGCCCCGGACTGTGTCTAGTTGGGTTTTGACCGTTTCCAAGGATGGAGACTTCACAGCCTCCCTAGTCCACCTGTGCCAGTGTCTGACAACCTTCACAGTAAAAAAACCATGTGGGGGGTTGTGTGCCGATTGAATTTCATGTGTTTTCACTTTGGTCCATAGTGTCTTGTTCTTTCACTGGACATAACTGAGAAGAGTCTGGCTCCCTCACCTTCAATCTCTTCCATTTAGACACACTGGTAAGTTCCCCTATGAGTCTTCTCTTCTTCAGGCTGACCAGTCCAAGCTCACTGAACCTCTCCTTTGATGAAAGATACTCCAAATCCCTTAATAGTCTGCAGTCCCTTAATCATAAATGTTACTTTTAGCATCCCAGCTGACTTGGTCCAACAATTCCAAAATACATGCCATTTTTCATAACAGTCTAGAAGAAATCCCAGGACTGTAAAGGGGCATTGGACAGCAGCAGAGACAACTAAGCTTTCAGCTACTGAAGCACAAAACCAGGAATGGCTCTTAAAAACTTAGTAGTATACATCATGTCTTATTTAAGTAGAAATAAAGTTTAAAATTTTAATGCTACCAGACGTTGCAGTTTGATGGAAAAAAGCCCTTCTACCAGGAGAAGCAGTGTAGTTTTAAACGATTTATGAAAATGCAGTTTATTCTTAGTAACAAAGCTGTGGAGTAGACTAACATCTATTTTTTGAAAACATTTTGCATACACCATATGTCTTCTAAACCTCCCTGACAATAGCATGGTTAAGGAATTAAAAAAAAAAAATTCCATAGTTAAAGTGTCAGCTTCCTGGGAGGTAGGGAGAGGTTGGAAGAGGCAGCAGTGCCAGGACTGCCATCCAAATCTCTGTTGTAGGTAAACAAGTCTTATAGAGCTTTCTATAAGAACAACTCATCCTTATTCGGCTTGTTGTTCTCTGTGTGTAAATGCCCACAATAGGAATGACTCTCAATATGGATCTACATAATCCTCTTCATTCAGAGCAGTTTCCTGGATCCACAGAGGAATCAGTCATGGGCTTATTGTGTATCAGGTAAGCATACAGCCGTCAGGTAGTATAAAAGCTGTACCTGTGGTCACGTTGGTCATGCAATGGGAGAGTGGGCTCAGTGCGAGTCTCATCTAGGAAGGTGCTGCTCGTAAAAACTCCTTTCATAGTAGAGAACTGCTAGGTAAGCCACTGTTCTCCCCTTCCCAGCTCAGCCACTGGACTCACACATACCTCTCCCACCCACTCCATTCCAGCACTCTGGCACCTAAAGACTGAAGATCTAACAGGCTACACACACCCCACCACCACGGGGTGGGTCTTGACTTGACCCACTACAAGTCAAGTCTCATAGCATGAGATCTAAGACACCTTTGTGGGAGGCATCCTAGGCAATCTGAAGAGAGTTGCTCGAGAGAATAAGGTTCAAAAACTGAACAGAAAAGACTGTGTATGTTGGCAAGACAAATAGGAGAAAGTATGCACACAGTAGGTGTATTTTGGGGGAAAAGCGGGAAGAGAAAAATCTGTCAGAAATAACTTCTAACTTAATCTTGAATACTGCTTTCCTATGCACTGGTTTAAAAAATACCCTGGAAACACAAGTTTACATTTCCATCAGAATAATATGAAAGTTTACGTCACATTCACCAGAACACCTAATACTTCAGAAGCCAAGCATAATGCTTGTAAAAGTAAAGGACAAATTAAGGTACCTATGGAGTTGTTCGTTTGGAGTTTTTTAACATCTATGTGAGAAAAATCAGTAAGTCCAATTTTAACAGAACTGCATCAAATGTCTACCTACATCTCTACATTCTTAAGTAACTCTGAAAGCCTTTTCCTAAGTAACTTTCAACAAGCCTTACAAGTTATCATCAAGGTTTCCGATTGCTTTGAGTATTTCACCTCAGAGATGAGAATTAGTTCAGGCACAGCAGCATGAGCACACTTACCGGTAAGAAGTGAGGTAGATAACCCATGCTAAGACTGAGCTGTTGTAATTCATCTGCTTCAGTACCCAGCCTCACTGGGGCACTGAACCTCACAGAAAACATTAGTTTTCAGCACGGACACAACCTAATCCCTTTGAAATTCTGGACATAAGGACTTGTGCAAACGTAAGTGAACATTTATGAAGTCTATGAGAAAAATGTGCAGTAGACATACAAGTATCCCTTTCATTATCGAGAAGAAACTGATTTTACTAAGAAGGCTACGAATTTTATTTAAGATCTGTAAAAGAAAAAGCCTTCCTAGCCTTATCTCTTCTTTTTTCCCTGACCTCGTAAATGCAGCAGTTTTCTAACTCTGACCAGATTTCAGAATTTGTGCATTTCTGACAGAATTTAATCCTATTATCTGCTGCATCACTCAAGAACTAAGAGAATAAAACCCTGTCTCTCAGAACGGTTAAATTCCACAAAACTCTTTCAATTCTTAAATGGCTTTTCTAATTCAGGTATCTACAAACTCTTCTCAAAACAGATTAGCTGTAGCTATGCAAAATTTATCTCTAGATAAGCGTTTATATCAAACCATGCGAGAGTCACTGCAGCAAAATCTTTTTTCTATTAGATTTAAAACTTTCCCTTAATCACAGTCTTGATTTATACGCATTTCTATTTACAAGGCTGTCATCCACTTTCCCCTGGTAGTCTAAGTGTATATTTTTTTTCTTAAAACCAAAACTTTCCAGAAAGAGAAGATACTTAAATTTCATGGAATGGAAGGAAATCTGCCTGAAACTCAGTTTGCACCTGAGTGTACTAGTATTGATACCCTAAAGCATCTTCATGCTCATTACTAGTTGCAATCAGTACGTCAACGGGTTCTCTGTTCCATCATACTGGAATATGGGCAATCAGTAACGATCTACTCCCTCACACTGGTTCATCCTGTGCTCTGACCCACTTCAGAGCAAACAAACATCCCTGCATTTAATGAGCCCACCGTGGTGACTAACTGCTACAGAGCATGGTGTCATGTAAGAATTTTAATCTCTATAACCTACAAAGAAATTGAATTTACACAAGTCATAGCTGTTTAATGAATATCATTAAATAGAAATGGATGCTGACAAGTTGAAAATATTTTTGTGACTACTTCTATCAAGAATTACTTCTTACTCACACAGAAACTAAGGTAGCTCACACAGCTGACAAAAATGAGTAATTCTATACTAGATATAACGGGTTCTCAGCAATGAAACAAATTTTCATATATATGAACTACATACATAGAATAGATATCTATCTCTCTCTCTATGGATACATAGATATTCTACAAAGAAATATATTTAAACTGTAAAATATATAATAGAGAGAATTTTTCAGATTCTCCCAACATGTGAGAAGCAAGCAGAACGCTAACTGAACAGCTTCCATAGTTTCATTACTGGGGATTTTTGAGTCCTTGAATATTCAGCAATATAATTAGTACAGATTAATATTTAAAGTTTGTGACAGCATGCTGCTTTTCTAGCTGCAATGCAAATGAAGACAATTCCTACCCTAAAGGAACGGAAAGATAGATTTCTGAAATTCTAGTAGTGCCTACAGATACAGACTTCAAAGTCTACCCTAATTCTCTAGGTCTCAAACCCAGCATATCTGGGGAAAAAAAAACAGAGAATATGAGTTTTTGAAAGGACTCCAGTTTGAGCTTTTTGGTGTTTCCTCCTCCTTTTCTGGATTTGTTTTTTCAAAATTTTTTCCCTGTATACAGAACACATTCATAAAAGAGGGTTTAAATTAGTGAATACTGTAAGTTAGCAAACCATGGTGGATTATACAGTATGCATAAAGTGAAGCGGAATATAATGAATGAAATCGGAAAGAGAAATCGAGAATGCAGGCTGACACTGTCAGACAGAATGGGAAAACCTTCTGCAGGAAGAAGGCTGAATTTGCTCATATCAGAAGCATGCAAGACTAAACGGTGGCAAGATTTGAAAGTGAAAACGCACCAATATATTCTCTTTGTATTTTTAATTACTTCAGTAGTGGCACTATGACTACTTTATTACAACAAAATGATCTAAAATTGCCAAGACATAATGGTAATATCTGGACAGTTTTGGCAATACTTCTGAAAGACAGTCCCTTTCTCTCACAGGGTATGCAGCATGTAAAATTCAGGAACACTGAAGAGGTGCCCAATGACGAAGAAGCAGAGCTTCAGAAAGCTGTCTATAAAAAAAAAACCCAGTCACTTTCAGTCTGGCAAGGGCTATGACAGAATCCCAAAAGCCTTCCCAGAAGCTAACAAAGTACTGTGGGAAGAAGGGTGGATAAAGAAGGATGTGGATTCTTGGAAAGTCCATCCTCATGTCCCTTTTCTGCATATAACAAAGAAAGCTTACTATGGCATCACAGAATGCAGAAGCACAGTTAGGAGAGCTTACTCTTCTCAAGGGTCACTAATTTAACACCACTCAGCTCCGGGTGATGCCATTTATCACTTTGCTCGATATGCATTATCCTGCTCCATCGCCAAACGCCGCCAAAAGAGAGAAGCCAGTATGACATGAAAGGTGACGGAAATTCAGTACCTTAGAACATTTTTGGAAGACAGCTGCACTTGTTGCCTTAACTGTACTGAAACCAACTCAAAGTTAGCACAAGTTCACCTGCATAAGATGGGGGGGAAAAAGGAAATTCCTCAAGGAGTTAATTCAAAACCACAAGTCTTAAGTCAAAACCACTCAAAACATGCCAGCACAGTCTATCAGACCAGGATTGAAATTGCTACTTCTTTGGGAGGGTCCTTTCTGTCAAAAAAAGTTCATCTCAGCAACACTGAGGTGCTAAGAATAAAATGTGTTTACAGCATCTTATGCTGCAGTGCAGAAGTTCCAAAACAGGCAGAAGCCCAATAAGTAGTTTCCAGAGGAAAAAAAGAGCATTCTTTCTGATCACGTTTTTTTTCTACTTTCTTAGTTTCTTTTGTCCAAATTCACTTGTCTTTTATCTATTTTTCTTGTTGCTGTTGTTGAAGAAACAGCATCTAATATACATCAGTAAAACTAGGAAAAGAACCTGACCAGCTAGTTTGGTAGAAGATTAAATTTGTGTGGGAGTAGAGCAAATTCATGTAAAATTCAACAAACTGTTTCAAGAAAAAAGGGTGAAATGTAAAAATTAAAAATTTTTAAAAAGCATAAACTCACCCTTCATTTTTATATTTTTGCTAATATTGTTCCTAACATGGCCAAAACTTAAATTTTTTAAAGGGATAAACACCCTTGAAAAGGATAAAACAACATTTCAGTTTGATTCCCATAGAAATGATGACTTTTCTTTTTAAATTTACTTAAAAGTATGACAATGACTTTTTTTTTTAATTTGGCTAATACAATGAAGTACCAGTTATTCACCAACTCTTCACGCAATGAAGCAGAATGATAACCAAGTTGGACGGGAAAATTCTGCTAAGATCAGGACTCTGACTCTAACTTTGTGGTGTGGATAAAACAGTGTTTCTGTTGCTGAAAAAGCATCAGAGTATGTTTCACAATTGGAAAAATCATTTAGTCATGGTCTTTGAGCACCATCAATATACCATTTAGGTCAGTATGCAGAAATGAATCTGCTTCAAGGCCTTTTCCAAGGGATGTCATGGCAATATTATTCTGGGAAAAATAAGACAGCAAAGAAGAAAGAATTCTGCATTTATAGTAAACAGCTCATATCAACTCACCATTTGATAAAATGAAAAAAATTACCTAAAAAAAATTTTAGTTCTTTCAACTCCTCATTGAAGTTTTCTGTGAATTCTGCGCTATTTAATGAGATTTTGTAAAAGTACATAACTGAGATTTAAATTATTCTGTACCTTGAAAAGTATCTAAAGGTTACACAAGAGGACAGTCTATCAAATTTCAGTGCCCTAACAAGAAACTAAAAGCTTTTGGAGCTGCTAGACAGGTGCTCTCATGAAAATGCCTACATGTGCAGAGACATTCCCTTTCTATACAGTTATCCAGATTATTATCCTACACCCACTACTGTGATATTCCTTGCTTTGCCTTCACAACTCTAATCAATTAGACAAATTCAAAAACACTGAAATGCATCACAATTAATTCTACTGGACATTGAGGGAGCAGTGAACTTTTCTTTTAGACTATTTTTTTGAAAGATATTTCCCCATATTAACATCATGTTCATTACTGAGTTCATGCCTGAGCACTTTAACTACAAACTGTGCCTCCTGCTCTGCTCCTTCATTTTTCTGATTGCTAAGTTTTCTTGTGCTGCTTTACCAGTTCATCATCAAGTAAATGAAAACATCTTTAGAGGTGCAAGCTTTTAAAAGCTTCACAATAGTGCTCGGCCATATGCATAATATAGTTTATTTCTTATTTTGCATAAGCATTGCATAATACTTTAGCTAAGTTCCCATATCACAACGTAGCTACAAAGAAATCAATGCTAAGTCCAGAACCTACACCGCATTTAGTTCGATTCGGGACTCGGGCTGGGATATTTTAAGGAAGCAACCAAGAACACTAGCTCCAAAATAAACATCTATAAAAGAGTTAACCCTGTGCACTTCAAAGCCATGAGAAAGATTCTTGGCTTCAGTGTCTGTTAGATTGGTTTGTTATTTAGGCCCAGGATCTGTTTTTTCTCCCTTTGCTCTGTTCCTCCTCCCTACTCAGCATTCTGCACAGACTGACACGTGCTACCTCCTAGTGCTTCACAACACAGCGTGCAGAACAGAGTGACTTGAAAAGCTAAACAACAAGATAAAGTTCGAAAACTAAAACTTCCCAACAGTTACAGGGTTCAAAAACCAGCCATATTTCCAAAGAGTCCTCAGGAATATAAAAATCAAAAATCTTAGTCTAAAGGAAGCTCCGATTCCAAAATAAAGAACCTTACAAGATTAGGTACCCTCCTAAAAACGCTGAGAGTATTGCAGTGGAAAACTGTAACTGAAGAGTTTTATTGTTTAACCTCAGGGGAAAAAATAAAAAAGAAAAAGACCAACCCTCACAAAAGAAACCCCAAACTTTACTGAACTTTAAAATAAAATAAAAGTAAGGCAATATCTTGGACATTTTACAAAGAGAACACTTTCCAGAGTGTTACAGATATAGAATGCAGCAAGTTAGCTACCACAACAGAATACAAGACCCTAGCAAGACTTTTTAATTACTTTATTTCAAAATTTAGTTATCAGAACTTCAAATGTTGAAGAGCAGCATTTAGATACTGTCCCTAAATAAAACTCGTGTATTAGGCAGCACCTAAATATTACTAAAAAGCTATCTTCTCTTTTAGTTACTAGTGAGTTCCATTTCTGAATATTTTTGACCAAAAAGTGACAGAAGAGTTACAAGGAACAGTTGTGATAACTGACAAAATTTTTTTATATAGTTAAAAGCAGGTATAAATATCAGCTGATATAAGTAAATGCCTATTTGCATACATATCCATTAGAGTCTAGTTGCTGCTTAGCTAATATAATATTGTTTATATAATGCACATGAGCAATATTATAGATATAAGCCATTCCTTCAGGGCTGGAGACCAGTTTTATAGGATGTAAACTATTAGATTTGCCTTCCAAATTCTAAAGACCAAAGACCAGTCTAATCAAATTGAAAAGTCTCCACAGAGCCCTAAGATTGGGTTACATCACAGCACTGCAGTTGCTTGCAGCAAACCTCTCATCCCTGCTTACCATGCCCATAGAGGGGTCTCGGAAGTCCTTGGATAGCTAAAGCTAATGCCAAGACTTTAATTTGATATAAACCAAGCCTTCAAAAGGTGAGATCAGCCAACCAGTTCCCCTGGTCTGCCAGCAGCCAAGGGGCAGCTACCTGGTTCAGCTGGCACAGCAAAGCAGCCCATGTTTCCCAGATGCACGGACCAGTCTGTCAGACAGACTCCTTTCCAGCCCCATCTATAACCAGGTGAACAGCATGGAAGGCATCCTGACTGGCCGCCCTTGCGAGAGGTATTTGAACTGGCTGGTTAGGCCAAACAGTACATGCATCCTTCACAGCTAAATCATTCCTGTCTCACTTATCAGCAAGAGGTGCCTCCTGTGTGCACGTATGTTTCTACACAAATGAGTAGCACAGTGGTGGTGAAGGGGGTGGCTGGAGGTGGGAAGTGTTGGCATGGGTACGTTGATATTCCAGCAAGAAGGATAACTGTTACGATACACTCAAGTCTTCCATAGACGACTCATGTCATGAAGGTGGATTCCTCTGATGCAAACGTGCCGTGTTTTAACTATTTAGTATTATTTTAGGATCAAGACACTAAGAATCAGCTTCTAAGAATCAGCTTCACATAGCTGACTATGCTGCCAGATGCTGACTTAGGCTGACTTACAATGTTGGCCAGAAAAAAAAAAAAAAAAAAAAATCAGTCAAAAATCGAAGGGTTTACACCGTTACTCTTCTTTGTTACCTGAGCAGCAGCAGAAGTCAATGTGTAAGATCAGTCACAGAGCTCAATCAATAACGCTGCAGAACAAATCGCAGAACATAAATTCCTACTGGAAACAGCCAAATGCAAAACACAAATACTGACACCATGACGGAACAGAGCTCCACCCAGCATGAGCCCAAACAAGCCTGAAAATGGCTTTACATCGTTTTTTTACACTTCTGCCTGCTGAGGCACATTCATCACTGAAAGCAACCTCTCCTGAAGTACAGCTCATCTAATTTACAGTCACTGCCTGTAGCACCTTCCTCCTTCTCCTACACCTCACCAGTGTCATTCCAGGAGTTTGTTATTGCTGGAGCATAGCAATCGCTAGCCAAGCCCAAATACTACAGTCACATCACCTATAAAATGTGTGTAGAAAGGCACAGAAAAGTTAGAATAGCTCTTAACTATCATTATAGCGTGATCTTTCCCCAACAGAGAACTAGGCCTTTCTTCCACGCCAACATTTAAAAATTTCAGCAGAAATAGTCCCCACAGCAAAAAAAAGCCCACTCGATCAAGTTTTTGTAATGCTGTAACTGTCTGGTGTTTGAAAGGCATACAGGTAAAGCTACCCAGATACAGTGAAAGGAATCTAAAAAGGGTTTTATCAGACATAACTGCACAAGCCCCAAAGGGCACAGCTTTCGGGTATCAGCTTTTACATCAGTACAGTTACAGCAACGCAGAAGAGGACAGGGCCAGGAAACAGATTACCATGATGGAACAAGCAGGGAGAGAACCTGCAGGCATGTCCCTCATGCCACCTTGTTTGCTGTGTCGGGGGGGGTTCTGAAGGAGATTTTTTTTCTAGATAATTTAAATTCTCCCAATAGCAGAGTTTGATTGATTTTTATATAATATCCTGCTTCTGAATGTCTCTCTACTTCTCCCTCTCTCTCACATACACCTCCCTTTTTGCAACAGATGTTTTTAAGTGTTCCTATCAGAGTAAATACAATGGATACCGAACAGCACTAAGTAAAAGTTTTTCAGTGTACAGCTCTACAACATGAAATGTGTATTAGCAGGTTATATGAATACCAAAATCATAGATTCGACTACTTTTAGTCATTTCAGAACATATGCAGCATACAATATCTGATATTTCAAAAAATACATTATTTGCCACTGTGTTATTTTACTATATACAGGAGCTGGGAATAATCAACTAAAGCTAGCTATTATTCCAATTTCTGATATGAAATTTTTGTATTTAGTGCTTCTACAGCAAATAATTATTTTACTTACTGTTTGGAAAGCTTCAAATTTGAAGTTTTTGCACTGAAAGAGCAATGACAAATTTGACAGTTTTCCTTTCTAAATGGCACAGTTTGAGCTGCAAATATCATGCATTTGTATTACAAATACGTCATCATTCCATTAGCTTGCTTGACTTATTGAGCAGTCTTAATCATGCTGTATACCTCCGAATAGAGAGTGGATTGAGCTGACAGAATATCTCCTGAAACAAATTTCTCTTACACTAAATACTATACTAAGATATAGTTCTCATATACTAATTGTCTACACTAAGCACAAAAAGAGAGAATCAGGTAAACATTTAAACTGACTCTTCTCTATGAAATAATAATCAACACTTAAATAAAAGTATGTTTTAAAGGGACCGTATTATTATCTGACTAAAATCTTTTTAAAAACTACATTTTAAATGTCTTGCCCCAAACCAGTAATATTGCATCCACAAAGCTATTGGGCAGATTTTCAGCTTGGTACAGCAGCATAGCGTTAGAGAACTCAATAGCATCTTTAGTCATTTCAACTAATTAAGAATTTCAAGTCAGCATTTCAAAGACATTGACAGACAGGCAGGCCTCCAACCTAAAGAATCTAGGTGGTTCTTTTTTTTTTTTAACAGCTAAGATGTTGCATTGTGTAACACTATACATATATGTAAAAACTCTTCACTACACAGGTCACTGCAATCCCAAGGAGAAGTCAAAATCATATCTTACCAAGACTGAACTCCAGCTTTGGCTCATTTGCAATTCTCTGAATACCTTTTAAAGTTAAGATAAAAAAACAATATCAGAAATAATTTTATTTCAATGTCTAGCTTTTTAATACATAGTAAAAGTTTCAAGTGCCTAATTCATATCTTAACTGCCATTGCCACCGGAGTAACATTTCATGTTATAAACCCATAGTGAAACAGAACTTCGCATGAAATAAACGCCTGAAAAAAAGACTACTTTTGAAGACAACTTCTTTATTTTTAATAGAAACTTTCTGTTGTTGGGAAAGGAAAACAAAAAAAAAATCCAAATCAAAACACCTTTTATGGAGAGGTACTTGTAACATTTTCAAATCACATCGACTAATCATTTGTTGGAAAAATATTAAATCTAATGACTCATTTTTAGGTATGTATGTCATGACATGAAAAATGGAAACAAAAACCATGTTCTGTCAAAGTACATAAATCAAGTTAATGTAATAAAATATATCACCATGTTATTGACCTACATATAAATTGTACAGCAACAAAACCAACTTCTTTTTGTTGGAAAATAGCACATGAATTCCTTTGTCTCATATACAGAGGACAAGAACATCATTTTAATTCCTTCCATTGTGGAATTATGTTCTAGCGCATATTTTATTGCAAAGGACAATAACTTCTTATTGTGCTAGGATAAAGGAGTGAACCATAGAGCTGCAACAAGACAAACGTAGGAAGGATAGTTAAATAATACTGAGTTGTCCACTCTCTGCAGGAAGTAATTGGATCACAACTACAGTATCAATGAACCTTGTAGAAATTAAACTGTCTCCTGTTGACGTTTATGTAATGTTTCCAGTAAGCATTATTAAGTATTTGCCAGCATTGAAGAAATTGGTCAGATGGGAAGGACCAGAGTTGGTATATTAACTGAAATGTAACATTTTTGTTAAAAATTAAAAAAAATAATTTAAGAAAGCAACAAGAAAAAAAAAACACACTAAAAAACCTTAAACTTATAGCTGTTTTCGCTTCAGGAAAACTTGACATTGCTGAATATGTCTAGTTTCGCATTGTTGACATTACTATAGCTAATCCTTCAAGTCTATGCAAGGAAAACTACAGCTTCAGAGCTTCTAAAAGCCTTGGTCTGGAAGAAATAAATAAGGTTTTTAATTTTTTTTTTAAAATGGAGTTATAACAGATTTCCAAGCTGAATTCTGCAACTAGCAGAGTCAGCATATTGGTCTTGAACACGTTTATGAACACGCTGGATACAGACTTGCTTAAGTAACTGGGCAACTGAAATACAGAGCATAGCAATGCAGCATAGCCCAGACTCCAGTGCACCAAACATGACTCAACATATGGCTATGTGCTTTCAAATCCTCAGAGTGCTTTTATATCACAAAGAACAATTCGGTGATACTAATTTCAAAATCACTAAAGCTTTATACAAAGTTATCAGATTACCTTTTAAACAGTAGTCCATATGTTCACATAGGATGCAAAAGAGGAAAAGAATATTTCTAACTAAACGATTTTTAAGTCTTATGAAGAAAACAGATTAGAGAGTAAAAAGTCAGAAACACAGTAATCACCCATTTGTACCGCTGAAGGCTATCTGCATAAATCAAAATATATCAGGTAGTGATATTTACAGACAATCTCCAGCAGTTTGCTTCCTCTACAACTACTGTTTGTCAAGCAACAAGTTAAACAGCATTATGTCCCCTGTTTGTGGTACTATCTGTACTGCTACAGAGAGTAAACCATTTTTATTGTACCAGTCAATAAAGTGAGCATATGCACTTACTCGTAAACTGTGGCTCTCCTAGACTGTCTACTTGGGATGAAGGGAGAAACTGCCGTGCTTCATCTGATGATCTCTCCTCTTTGATTTCCATGATCAACCGCCGGAGCTGCTGAATTTTATTCTGCAAACCTTCTGAGTTTGCCTCTCCCAGTGCCACAGCCCAAGATTCGCAATCTGGCTTCGATGCAGCTTCAAGGTAAAGATCTGGTTCTCCACTCTGAAACTCTGCGCTCAGAAAACATATACACAGTTTTTAGGAACTCTGATTCAAAAGGGGATCATGAAAATATTGATGTCCCACACAGTTAAAACCTCCACAGACACATTTCTTTTCATAGTCACAGAACCATGCATCCCATCTATCTCTTGAATCAAACCCCTGTTCTTTCATACTCAGTGCAGTACTCAGTCTATCCACAAGTGGTTCCAAAAGGAATTAACATATTGCTGAACTAGGTGGCAGAAGCAAACCAAAATGGGAAATCCTTTTTTTAGCACAGATTCTGCAGCCTAGCAGGTAGCTATGAGAGCTGTTAACTTGAACAGTAATTTGATTTAGCAGAGGCAGGAGACATGGTTCTGACAGATAGTGGGATTCACCAGAATGAATATGTCCATCATTTCTTTTATTACAGCTCTCCTTTATGCTCAGCCTCTCATTCATCCTTGCCAGAATACTGCTCACCAACACATGCAGATAATTTAGCACGACATCGCTCCTCTGTGAAGACTCAACAGGTTGTATGTTGGAGCTTCTGACCTCATTACTATCCACATGTCATTTGCTGTTCTGCCTGGAATCTAATTGTTTAATGATCAAATTTTCCAAGAACAAAAGAAAAAAAGGAGGGGCAGGGGGAAAGCTGAAGCTCCCAAGGAATCCAGGTAAGTAGCAAGGGTCAGTCATTTGATTAAAATAGCAGAGGAAAAAAAACCACCTCTTAGGCATTAAAAATTCTACAGTATAGATGGCTTCACAGAGCCACAAATTCAACATGACATTTAGTGTGACATGCTGAGAACAACAAACCGTGAAAGAAAGAAAAATCAATGCTTCTTTTAAAGAAGTTACCAACCGATTCAGAAACATAAAACTCTAAAACACCCACGCTATTGTATTAATAAGGACTGAAGTATTTGGTTGGATATCGAAGTCATTTTGGCCTAAATAAGCCATAGATCATGTTACTGGATGAAACAGAACATGTAAACGTTTTCATACTCAGATCAAAAATCCAAATAAGAGAAAAGTTTTTTCCAAGCAAAGTGAACTTAAATTCCCTTTTGCTAACTTGACTGTTTAACCTTGGGCACTTACCCACATGTGTTATTCTAAACCCGTTTGCACTTCATAAACTGAGCATCTGCCACTTACAATTAACTCTGCTTTTATTGTTATGGGGGGAACAAAAGATGAAAACCTCAAGTCTGGAAACCTCTTAAAATTGCACTGGAACAAATCCCTATAGAGGTGGGACAAGTTTTTTGTCTGGGGGTGGATCTAAGGAAATTTGTGTGTCTGCAGCCGCTACTAAGAATGCTGGATAACATTTCACATACCAGTTGGGACTGTATAATTCATGAGCAAAGACTGAGAAGAGCCTAAAGAGGGGGAACATGTTTCTAGCTTCACAGACAATTTAAGGAGTGCTAATAAGGATTCAAACTCTTGCCTCTAGCCCTGGCTCAGTTAGAAAACAATGAATTCAGTTCTTGAGACAACAATGTTCAAAATCTAAGGGAGCTGCAGATGTTCATCAGATCCTTGATTACATACAAAATACATACTTGTCTTGAGTGACCGAATCTGAACAAAGCTGGGCTTTACAGTTTGACAGAGATGACTTTAGAGACATAGAAGTTTCAGCTGTAAGCTCTCGTGTCAAGACCTACAACCTGAGGGCAGTAATCTTCAAAAAGATTGGTAATTAGAAGAGCTCATAACTTTTCTGCTTGTCCAGTAAGTTCTCAAACAGCACATTTGTCTATTCCCTTCTGTCACTGACCCAAATGATTCATAAGTTTGTTTATATTTCATAGTATTTTGGAACTAGCAGTGGAAAAAAGGAAAAGAAAAAAGAGGTAGGTAGTCAACTAGCATCAAGATAAAAATTAACCAGTAGTCATTCTAATTAAAAAAAAATTACAGCCATGCAAAACACTTGCTTGTACTACTCAGCCTCTAAAAGCACAGATAACTTTTATAGAAGCAATCTGGATATCCAAGATACCTTAGCTAAGCAAAGACTGTTAGACAAACAAGCCAACACTTAACTAAAATACAAATACAGCAAGGTGTTCTTTTCATTTTGTTCTTTATAAATGTAAATAGGAACAGTGATCTTGCCTTGAAATATCCTACCACTAGCTACATAAAATACATCTGCCTCGGGAGGAAATCAGTGTTTTGCAATTGAAATCATGCTATTTATATTTACCTCTTAGCTGTGGAAATCAGACTGCTAAGCACAAAAGGCATACTAAATCACCCTTAATATGCATGGAACCAGAAATGGATAGTGAAATGCAGTAGGAGTGGGCATAATTCACTGTGTTCTGACCTAACAGGTGCCAGTTTTGAGATCCGGAAATTCATTCTAAACTATCACTTCAAAACACTGCAGTCGGCTATATTTAGATCTTAGGAGTACTCTGACAGTCAAGTTAAATTCTGGAAAGCGTATGAAAATATCTGAAAAATATTCATCACTGCAAATGTAGAAAGTTTTATTCTGCAGATCCGACACTTAGTAAGTGATATATTTCCCATACTGTTTTAGTGCATGTAATGTTTATGCACAAGTTCACATACTGGAAGAAACACAGCGTCCAAAATGCACAGACAAAAATATCTGTTGCAGTAAGAAACACACAGGTTTATTTATATAATAAAGTTCATCATCTCTTTGCTCTTCTCTCCCAGACTGTTATGTTGACTATTACCTTAAATCAGATGCATACAGTAAACTCTAACAAGTTCAGACACTTAATTCCAAGTTTCAGTAGGGAGACAAAACTTAGCTGAAATAAGATTTTCTGAAAAAATAAAACTAATAGACCCACAAATGTAATGAACACCCCAAAAAAATGGTGGACCTATCAGCAGAATTACGTTTGTATTGAAACATCCTAAACACAGGAGTATTTCAGGGGTGGACAAAAGCACTTTTACTTTACAATTAAGGAGCTACTGTAGAAAGTACACAACCCTTCTCTGTTATGTTCTGTTACTACTGACATGGGTTATAATGAGTTAGTTTTAGAAAAAAGTTTTGACCTTTTGAGAACATTTACCATTGACTTCAATGAGAGTTCTTGATATGGATTCCTAGTTTTACTGTTATAATTCTGAGTATAAAGACATGTAAAATCTAAGAACAAACAATACTAAGAATTTTTGTAGACTTTGCTATCTGCAATAACAGAACAGTAATTTTCATGTCAATGCTGGACATCCCCAGTGGGGTTTCAAGTTGAGTGGCCTAAACCCAGGGAAGACGTTCACACAGTTAAACCCAATGGTTTTATTTGCAAAACGTTCAATACACTAGCCCTAAATTCAAAGCAAAATGGTATACAGTTCTATCTTTATCTCATTTTCTTCTTGAATTGAAGGTCTATGTAGCTACAAAAACCAATGTAGGACCTTTTGATATCTTGCATAAACTCAAAAAAAACAGAAACAAAGGGAAAGATTCTGAGATCACACACTGGGATATCAATTTAACCTACAGTAACCTGATAGTGTTTGTCCTGACAGTAGATTTGTATATATCTAATTGAAACCACTATCAAAATCAATATTTTACAAAGCTTTGTCCTGAGCTTTTCCCAAGATACCTCACTTGTTTCCTGGAACTTAGCAGAGTGCTTAAAAGCAAGAGTACTGTGACTAGCATAGTCTACTTACATTACTACAAGAACAAATCTAAAAAAGCATCAAGGCAGACATACTCTTCATACTTGCCATTAAACACTAGTTGGCAATCGCAAAAAATAACCGGCTCTCAAAATGTTTCTTCTCATATCTCTACCCTGCTAGCTCAGTTTTGAACTTTCCAGTTGAAAATAAATTAATGGTCACAGTTACCTGCCTCAGCAGGGGGGACAAAGACCAAATATTACTTATTTTAATGCATCAAGCGGTCTCTAAAAGCTAGCACTGACACTTGGATAACACAACTCGCATATGGATAATGCGGCAAGCACCAAGGCATCACTGGTGAAATCGATGAGGAAAAATTCTGTAGCAGAGCATTTTGCACTTGCTCTAAAGCAGGTGGCTGTAGCTCTTGGACCTCGACAAACTCACATCCACTCGGTCAGTAGTGCTGCTGTACACACATTTTGCAGTAAAGTTGTGTAGTCTAGAAACTGCTCAGCTTCCACAACTCTAAGTGTATTCAAACCTCTGACTTCCCATCCCCTGACGCACAAAGTGGGCAGAAATAGACATCACGTACATTGACAGTACCGAAAAGTAACATGGTCTGGTGGCTATGCTGTTTCAGGCACCTTCTGAAGTGGAGACACCTCACTAGCAGGTGCTCAGTGGCCCTTCCAGCAGTGTGCCCACCTTGCTGCTTTTCCTTATTTCCTTATCAGAGACTCACTGAACTGGAGACAAGAGCTGAGGAAGCAGATAGTGGAAAGCTAACATGGCTGTTGATATAGCCTTTTCTGATCAGGTCTCTGTTCACCAACAGCTCTTTTACTAAAGTGTCGTCTCATTAAGACTTTCTCCCACAGAAGCCAGCATGGAAAGTTATGGTCCCATAGGACTTCAGCAGCTCAAATAAAGAATTCAACCCCCCTGCTCAGACAGGACTGCTGTCAAATAAAGCACAAAGAGAAGCTGAGAGATCCCCAGGGGCACTGGAAAGCCTTTTCTACTCTAACCTGTCTAAAGTCAGAAGCGTATTTTAGCATTAGTTCTATTGCCCTCAAACAACTTTTTTTTTTGTTCCTTTTTTTTGTAATAATACTTCAATTTTCCAAGTTTTTCAATTTAACAATAGCAATTGCCTCTTCTCTTTGCAAGTACTTTGATACTTCAGTTGTTTTAAAAATGGAAACAAATTTCTTGTTAAATATGTCTTAATCACATCCTTAATTTTTGAAGTGTACTTGATTATAACTTTAATCATAATCTCTTATATAGAAACCTGGGTTTATGTGGAGTCAGAAATAATGAATTGAGTCACCAAAAAAGTGTAGGCAGTTATTGAAGTTGAACTTCATCTTTCAAAATACTGCCGTTTGATGGAAAGGCTTTTAAAACAGAAAATAAAACAAACATTTCCAAGGGTAGGGAGAAAACAGCTTTTTAATTTGTTATTAATTTTATTTTTTTTCTTAAGAAGGCTTCATTGTTTTATTTTACTAAACATGCAAAAGTGGCAGAAAGACATACTCTATGGTTTGCTTTATTTTCATTAATGAGAGTTAGAGGCATAAAATCATGTTGAACAGGGTAAAAAAGAAATTACTGGCAGGATTTAAATAAAAACAAGTACAAAGCACATGGTCAACGTCCAGGATGACAACCTCTCCTCTTCTAGAGGATCACTATTTTTCCTCCCATGCCAATATGCAAAGTAAGAGAGTCCAAAAAAGTTAAAGGTTGTCTGTCTCTCTCTCTTCACACACACCAGCAAGAAGTAATTCTCAGTTGCTACCTCAGCAGTGGAAAACGGTTGAGAATATCAATGAGCCACTGCCACTCTGAAATATAAAGCACCATCACAGCTAACCACCATATGCTGTAACAAAAGTAGAATGGAAGCTTTGATACGTAAATTCTATCCACAGGATATTTCTAATACAGACATCAGAGGCTTTTAATTCACAAAGCTGACTCAATTCTATATGCTGATGCATTTCACGTCCCAATTAGTGGAGATGAAATCATCCCATGGTTACTCATGATGCTATGCTAATCTTCCTTTGGAAGTTAAATTTTCAATCAAAGATAAAGAATTTAATTAAAAATTTTATCTTCAGTGTTGTTTTTTTATTTTATTTTGCTATGCTGGATAAATTTATATAAGTGACCATTATAATCTCTATTTAAGTCCCCACATAAGCTCACAAAGAGTGCAAGCTATTTGAAATGAATATAGCGTGATACCTCAGGTTGACTACTGCAGTATAATACTGCGTCTCTTAATACCAGCAGGCTTTCACACATGCCACATTGCTTCTCCTCTTCCATTAAATACATACCACACCTATGCTGGAAGCAAGGCAGACCTCTCAAATGTTTAAATACCACAATGGTATCTCAAGACCGCTGAACAGAAATGCTGCAGCATTCTGCACACCAAAAGTATTAAGCATGGCCTTTGCAAACCACTAGACTGCCTTTACTAAAAGGAAGTGTATCACACCACTGGCTGGACCACCATTCTACCTTAAAATAGGCAGGATTCAGAGATCTTGATTCTCTGCCTCGGTCAGTAAGAATAAGCTTAGCATATGCCTCAGTTATTCCATCTGTAAATCATGGAGTGATACTGACCTGCCTTTCCAAGCAACTAGTACTGAAGGAAACAAAGTTCCCAGTTAAGCGTCCTACATACTACAAACGGCAAAAGAGAATGCTTACTGTCTTAAGGGTATTCCTACATGAAAGCCTTTTTCTTGCCTGATACCCTGCAATGTTTTAGATGACTGTGACCTTGCATTGAAAGCTGTCTTCTTCATCTAGTCCCTCCTCATGCCTCACCAGCCCAGTGTGGGTGTTAGAGCTCTTACCTCTCTACTTCTCACTGAGGGACCACACACAGTAATGCAATTAATGCAGTCTTAAAGGAATCTCTTATGAAATACAGATCAAGAAAAGGCAGTCCTTGAATGCTATCTCTTGCATCCGATTTAATTTCATTGTGCCCATGTCTCTTGGGTTCATTCGCTATTTTGTGTTGTACCAACATCACATGGAGGAAAGGAGGCCAAGTTCTTTGTTCTCACTCACATGAGGGTCTATACAACACAGTGGTAAACTTCAAATCATTCTTACAACAGGTTCCAACATCTAGCCACGCAGCTCTAATTGCCCTATTCCAGAGAAACATAACAGCGACCAAAACCTACCAACATTAATGCAATTTTTTGTTTCGAGTTGCCTATATTTTTGCATCTTCTGCTCAAACACTGACACATCTGGAAGTGGACAAAACACTTAAAGAAAAATACCTGATGCAAATTAACCATGGTATGTTGTTCCTTGATGGTTGCCAGCCACCCACCCAGCTGCTCACTCACTCCTTCCCCTGAGCAAGGCTGGGGGAGAAAAGATGAAGATGCTCAGGGGTTGAGATAAAGACAGGGAGATCACTTAACCAACTGCCATCATAGGCAAACCAAACTCACCTTATGGGAAAAATAACTGCATTTATCGTAAATTAAGATAGTGCTTACTAAGGAGAAACAAAGACCTTTCTCCACCTCCATCCCCTTCTTTTTCCCAGGCTCAACTTCACTCCCGACTCCTCTACCTTCTCCATACCCTGAGCGGCACTGGGGTTTGCAGGCTGGGGTGGTTATGCTCAGCCCACAACAGCTCCTCTCTGCTCTTCCTTCTTCCTCACACTTCATCCCTGCTTGCAGCAGGGGCTCTCCACAGGCTGCAGGGAAATACCTGCTCCACAGGCGTTTCTCCAGGAGTAATCAGCCACATACAGTGCCATAGTTCACCTAACAAATCCTTCTGCTTCCTTTCATGGTCCACTTAGAAACCTTTCGAGCAAGGCTGCTTTGGGAGCACTACACTTGAAGCACTGACGGGATTATTCACCACAATTGCCTGACCTCTTCTGTACTCTCCGTATGTTTCAGTGCTGACATCACCCTCAGGCAATGATTAGCTCCACAACATCACTATTTTATGAATACGCCTTTCTTCTTTCCCTCCATGTGTACTCCACTGCCCTTTATCATGTTCTCATCTTAGATATCCCAGTTAGTGTCCATTTCTCATGCTTACTCACATCTCCTAGGATTCAGCCCACCACTCAAAGGTGGAATCAGTCGGCCAAAAGCTCGGTACAACACCCCTGCCACAGTTCCATGTTGAACCTCCCTCCAGCTGATTTTCCATATCTTGCAGCATGCAAAATGACAAAAATATCCCTTCTGAGCCACAGTACAAGTCAGATGTCACAGATCAGCCTCACCTCTCTTCCTTGGAGCTTCTACTGTGTTTTGGCACAGCTCTCCTCTCTGTCCCACAAGGAATTTGACATCATGAGCAGGTATGTCCTCCTATCCTGCTTCCGCCTGGATCCTTTAAAGTCCCAGATAGACATTGCAAGAGCTTTTTTTTTTTGGCTCTTAATGGCCAATGGATGTATTCTAGCTACAGAGCTAGCTCTTCATGATCAAAGCCCCCATTGATGAAAATCTCAATTCTTAGTTCCTGAGTTTTGCTTTTCTCCCCACTTTTGTCTTCTGAATTTTCTTCTCTCCTACAGTACATAAATTATTATTTCACTTCGTTTAGTATTTTACCTTCACTCAGTACATAGTATATCATCTTCAGCTGTCTTCAGTTTTGTTCTAATACCTCATAATAGTCTGGCTTTCTGTTTCTTTTCCCATCCAACAAACCATCAGTCAGGCTCTTGTCCTAGTTCTCCAGGACAGGAAAACTGCCAAACTTGAAATCCATTTCTACTTTACCTGTCTGTGTCGTCCTTTATCTTCTGCTGCATTCCTTGGGTCACACTCCAGAACTCCATCATCGTTTGTTGGCTCTGCATACCTGCAGTTTTCTGTACTGTTTCCTCTTTTCTACTTTAATATGCTTTTAGAGGCGGGTGAGAACGCCACCCTTACCTCTAACCACACTACTGACCTTCAAACTTTGTTTTAGAAAGTCTGTCTCTCAGGTAGCAACTTCTCTTCCAAACTATGCAAGTGTATTTCTTCCTCCACACATATTCACAGTCTCTTTTTCCCCATAGGCAGTCTGAAGTGCTTACTCAGTACTCATTTTTGTCTTCTTCCACAGCTTTTGGACTTAAAGTCTGCCAGACTCACAGCCACAGAAACTGTCCCATTTACAGGCTTTAAAGCTCATTTCAACAATCCTGTCAGCAATTACAACTGTATTCTTGATTCGGTTCAGCAGAATTACGTTCAAGCATTGTAAAAGACGCACCAGAAGGGAACAGACATGACTGTATTTATACCCCAACTGTAACACCACCAACTCAAAGCTGACGATTCCAATCACTGAATTGGAATTGATAAGAGTATAATTAGAAGTCTCAATTTGTGAGTCAATGGTAATCACTCAGCTGTTACAGTTAGGCAAAGCGATACTTCCAAATCCAGAAAGAAGTCCTTTTTGATGCAGTGCCTCAACATCAGGCACAAGACATAAGATTTAATCCCACTACTAAAGATGCAGGATTTCAGCTATTCCCCAGCATACCACCCAGAAAAGGATAAAACCCACAATGAACACATTTTAAGTCACTGCCTTGTCAAATGTGATCAAACACTAAGAATCACTTCAGCAGGTGAGGACAAAAGTTACCATAATTAATGAAACTTTTTCCTTGAAGTGGACTGGAGATTTTAGTGAGGAAAAAAAAGAGAAGGTAGCAACTTCTACTAAACATAAAGCTAGCCATCAAGCCCACAAACACAGCATAACCTTCTTCCCCTGTATCTAGTTGTACTAGCCTACCAAAACTGCTCTGTATTACAGCTACCATAAAAGGGCAAATTGACCTAAGGACTGCAAAATTCTGCAGTGGTATCAGGAAGAATTCACGTCAAAAATATTTCTAACGCAACGGCTATTCAAGTTGCTCCTGCATAGAAAACTATGCCAGCATTTTAACTAAATAAAAACTTTCCACTAAAACAACAATCCTGATTCCTATGAAATAACATTTTTTCCTGCTGTTTTTTAACAATTTTACTAATAAGGAGTTGATAAGAGATGAGAAAAACAAGACATCCCTCACTTAATAGTGAGGTTGGCGATGATTAATCATTTGAGTGTAAGAGTAATCAGCTATGCATCAACATAAAACCCCTACCGTCCCTAATACCTAACAAACCAAAACATCAAATTTCTATCTATTGTCAGAGGAACAAGATGACATAAGACTTCCACCTGATTTTAGAAAAAGTAAAACAATAGCTTTTAGGATTCTCTTTTTAGGCATAAATTCAAAGACAAGTAGTACTTAGATGTATGCATCTAACAGACAATAGGGTATTATTTTAGCTAAGTTTTTAGCAAAGTTTCAACATCTGAGTAGTTATTATTTGTTGACAGAAATAAACAAAATTCACCCTGAACATGTCTTACTTACTGAGAACTATTGAAACATCTGTTTTACTCCTGAACTCTACAACCCAACAGCGCTCCAGGATTACCACTTCGGAGGCTTCAGAACTCTGAAACATAAAGATGACAAAACATTAGAATTTGGAACCTGACTGGGAAGTCCTTCTGTTTAGCAGTTCACAGCCAACGCAATGTGTAGACTTAAAGACAACAAAGCATAATAGTCATTAGGCAGATGGATGCAGGCATTCTTTAATTACTGATCTGTGTCATCCTCCTTCAGCTCAATGAGCTATAACGGGAATAAACTGTTAGAGAAGACCATGCAGGAAACCAGGAAAAGAAGGAACTCAGTAATTAAGTTTTTTTCATATTGTAGGTACTCAAAACTTTAGGTGCCACCTCATTCCTAAGCAAATCAGACAAGACCAGCTCATTCCAACTCCTGTATTTACTAATAAGGCTGAATCGAATGTCGGATTTTATTCAAAGAGTAGGATATTTTCAAGTGAACAAAGTAACATGCAATCTTACAGTAGGCATTTCTCTTCAATTTTCATTTAAAAGTTATTTCTTTATCATCACTTGAAGCTTCGAAATGTTGTCTCTGGCTTTGCAATTCAAATGACATTAAGTGATATAGACCTATTGCAGAATGCAATGTGATACAAATTACCACTATCATTTTTTATGAGTGCTCTGCAGAAAGGATGCAGACTCTTCTTCTAGTTTAGTAAGTGTGACTCATTTTTCAGAAGAGTGAAGCTATCAATCACTCCCTCAGAATTAATCTTTTTTCCCTGAAAACTTTTATTATCTGTTTTTTATTCCTAACATCTGGTGACAGATAACCCTTAGAACATGCATCCATACACTTCCTCATTGCAGGTTCTCAACTTCAGTGACATTCTACAGCAATTAATGTAAGTTCTTTAAGATAAAAAATTGTTCATATTGTGGATCAATGTTAACAAAAATTCAAACTTTAGTTGCACGTATTTGACAGTTAATGAATGACTTCATTAAAAATGTTCATATTTATAACACCTGCCTAATACATGTAAGTTTTCTTGTCTACCTCTTTCTCTGTATTTATACTGTGCTATTTGGCCTGCCAGAATCAGACTCCAACTTTTTGTCAAGAGTTTCACGTTCATTTTTAAATGGATGTCTTGATTCTGCATTTTCTCACAAAAAAATCCTTTACTTACCTAGTAATACCATTGTCTTTCATAAGCAAAAAAGTGAAAATTTATTACAGTAAGACTCTAAGACTATAGTAAGACTGACAAGTAACAAACAGGTAATGATTCAGAAAGTCTAAGAAGAATTTCCTTGAGAAAGTCTGTATTTATTCCCTCCCACCCGCCTTTTATCATTTAACTGAATACTCCAAACCCAGTTATGGAAGCACAAACCAACATCCAAAGGTGACAAAAGTTTGAAATAAAACACAGGAGCAGGGAAAAAGCACACAATGTTATACTGAAACATGTTAGATATGTTAGAAGTCAAGACAGAAGGTTTCATAGACTAAGAAAAAGCCACCTGACTTATCTAGAAACCACCCATACATTGACTTCTTTGAACTATTACTCAAGCTGGGCTGGTCTAAAAGGGATGCATTGTCCTGAAGCCTGAAAAAGTTAACTGACTGTTTTGAAAAAAAAAAAAAGGTATAAATATTGAAAAAGTGCAGTGAGTTTTGGGAGAAACACAAATGCTACACTGGGAACTTGCTTAATTTGTAGAATCCAGCAAGTGGAGCATACATGGTAACCCAGAGGCGATTCTCAGGTGCTATCAAGTGAGACATTACTTCAAGTTCTACCAGGTAAAGTAAAATACAAGAAGCCTTTATGAGAAAGAGCTAAAGTCAGCTTGGGAAAATGAGCAATAATAGTTCAAAAAACAAACATTAGACTAATCAGGAAGAGTTCTCTACTGCAGTGATGTTAACTGTTTCAATTCTTTAGATTTTGAAACAATATATCAACACTGATACAGTTTCCCAGATAATCCTTACTGAAAAAAATGGATAATGCAGTCTGATTCCTTCAAGAGCTGGCAATCTTTCAGAAAAGACATGACCAAAAGTAGTTTATTTCAGAAGTTAACCAAGGTCTGAGACAATTTAACACTCAGCTGAGAGTACATGAAAGACTCCTATCCAGTCTTTTTCCCAAAAAAAGTCCATCTGTTCTAACAGCTTTTCCCCTTTACATCCCTACAGAAAATGGTTCCTCTGCTGATATTCATGCCCCACAGATGAAACATGCAAACGTGACAACTCCCTAGACTTAACATTTCCTGCAAAAGATGTATCTGCAGTTAGTGGAAGCCTGTCAGTATATAAAAGAGAAGCCACTCGCCGTTGCATGCCCTTCAGACTAGTCGGGTACTGGGAAAAGCCCACAAAGAAGAATCACAGCTTCCCTGTAATTTGCTATAGTTGCCAAGACAAAGGCTTGATGTTTGGATTTGTATATGAAAGGCATACGTAGAAAAAAAATCGGCAAGCAAATTGGTTAGCAGAAATGAACAAATAATTAACAAGAATTTGTATTAGTAAGGTTTGTCTCACAAGGCAGTTGACATACAAGAGTGACTACAAGCACAAGAGAGGACGGTTCAGAGCATTTCAAGCTTTCTGCGTTTTAAGGCAGCAGATGCTGCAGCACAAGAGCCTCTTTAGAGACAAGTTAGTCTACTCCCTGCAGCAGTGGAACCTGGAATGAAACAATGCTGCAACTTCAAATGAATCTGAATGCTTTTCCAAGACACACAATCGAGTACAGCGATCAGAGGATATGCATTTACTGTTTCTGTACGTAAGAGGGAATAAGGGAAACAAGAAAAAAAAAAAGATGAAAGAGTACAAGGCTGGCAGAAAATAAAGTACATGTTGCTGCAAAACATCTCCTGCATCCTGACACAAAACTGAAGAAAAAGACCTTCAGAATTACTATCACTGCAGACTTTTCATCATTTAAATGAGTTATGCTGTCTGTCACACAAAAATCTAACAAATTTATTTACAAATGAAATGACAAAATTGTAATCAAGGGAACCATTATGCATATCTGATAGAGATCAGCTTTGTTTTCAGTATCTGAAGAGATGCAAAACGTCTCTCACTTTAAGTGCATAATATGAGCTTATTTAAACTAGCTGCCATTTTATTTTTCTAGGTTTGATTTTAATAAAAGGGTAATTTCTAATGATCTGGTCTTTATGCATGGCAAATAGGATCAAAATTAGATCTGTAGCAATGTGTTATGATCCAATATATTGTTGGGTTTTTTCCTCCTACCATTAGTAATTTCAGATAACTGTTATAAAAAACAAACTGTACCAATCCAAACGCCAAACAACAGCTAGGCCTTGAACTATTATATCTGTCTTAAAATATTGACAAAAATCTACAGACAGCAGAACCACCCCACCACCTCCCAGCTCAAGAAATTGTTAGAAACACTGATTTGAGGAGGAAAACAAATGATTCATAAATCTAACAAATATCCTAGTAAAACTGCTGAAGTAGAAGAGTGCCCCAAAGAATTAGCAGAAACCTTTTCAGTTCACTTTGCCAAATGATTGGCCAAGCTTTGCCATCGGTACGCTGTTGTAAATTCAAAGTACTACAGTGCTACTAAATCCACTCCTGTCTACTGTAACTGTCACAAGTTTCAAATTGAAGTAGTGAAAACATGCCTGTTTGTGGATTTCATGCCTAAAACTGAAATAAGAGACAGTCATACCCAAGCACGTGAGCAGATGTCTGCTGACTGCATCTTCACACCTATATAACTGTACACAACTTCCTTTAATGTAAAGGAAGCTTAATGATAGCAAACTGGCAACCATTATTCAAGTACCTCGCTCCAGATCCACCAGCAACCTGAAGTATACATTGTGTGCAAGATAGACATTCAGAGAATTTTTCTGATACAGTGCAATACAGCAGTTCTGCTGTTAGAAAGCATAAAACCCAAAACCACATTCCAGAGCAGTGAGGGAAGCACACAGTGTTCGAAGTGACGTTGGTATGTTTTTTGAGCACTTTCTAACTCTCTGCACTGAATGTGACTTACATGGTAACTGGAATTTGAAACCACGGTATTGCCGATGCCAGCTGCCACTTTTCTTTGGACTGGGGAGTGAAAAGAACTTTCAAAAAGCAAAAGCAATGAGAAACTTTTACAACTGTCAGACAAAGTGGCATGTTTGAGCTATTTCTGCATTCTTGTAGATCTGATTTGATGTACCGTTGGAGGGAGGGCAGGGGAAGTGTGTCATTATGAAAGGGTTTTACAATAGGAGATTTGTTGCTGTAGGGAGAGGAAGAAAAAAAAAAAAATCTACTGTTAGCTATATCAAGTTGAGAATTAAACTGACAGTTAAAAATTAGAAGTGACATTCCAAGCAATTCCTCTGTGTTAAAACAGTAAGTAGAAAAGGAAAGCTATAGCATTGTAGGAAAACCAAACACTACAGAAAGTAAAAACTCTTCTACTAAGACATTATAAAAAGCCTCTACAGTCAACCAAGGATGGGGAGGGAGTGTGTGTTGTGTGTGAATTTCACAGTTTATTTTTTTTAAAAGCTTATTTTTGCAAAACTTGAAATAATTAAATCAGAAGACTTACAGAGTAGGGATGCTACATACAGCAATGTATTTATTGTGCTTTTCAAACCAGTTATTTTATATCTGCATTTATAAGTATTCTTATGATAAACGCACATTAAAGAAATTTCATGGAAAGGTAACAAAACAATTAAAACAGACAAAATTATAGTCACATCTAAGTAACACAAAAAACTATGCTAGGGAACAAATGAAAATACTTTGAAAACATGAATGACAGGAGTTGGTTTCAGTTCTTTCTTGCTATTAAAAGAAAGTATTTGCAACAGAGGAGGCTGCCTGAAGGAGCTGGTAGCAGCAGGTGAAGTTTATCAAATTATTTTGAACACATACCATCTCTCTTCCCTAAACTGCAAAGCCATCACTGTCCACCACTTATTAGAAGACGTATCTAATACCTTCCCTGGAAGCCTTAGAGGAAAAGATGGCGACTGAGGAAATCTGAAAGACCAGGTATTTGGGCACTGCTTTCGGTGATTTGTAGGCTAAGTGCCTCACTTGCAGGAAAGGAAAGCAAAGTGAAGCACATACTCCTCATTAGGAACTCTTCCTTGGTTCCACCATGTACCTACACTCCAACTGTGTAAACCTGGCTCAGAAAGTCTCAGTGTCCTCAGACTCCTGCTGAAGGCCTACTTTCCAGGAGGAGCACTAGAAGACAGTGAACAGATATGATGATATGGCCCTTATCCCTTGGCATGCCTACAGAGCAGCCGGAGGTCTGCAATCCATACGCAACATACAATGGTATTAGCAATAGCCTAACTAGCTCTGACACCAATAGCAGCAAAGTCCTAATGGCAATTAAAATGGCTCAAGCTGTACAACTTGCTTACCATCCCTAGCTTTTCCAGTCTCACTGGTACTGGCAAACAAGGTAGTCAGGTGGATAGTAGCTCAATAATGTATGCATACACTCAGGTCGTGCTTTCGACTACGCTATAAACAGTACCACCTACGTTTGCTATTTCAGTGTTAGCACAGATAAGGTTCATCACTCCACAGTTAAAGCACAGCTTTTTTATATATATATATATATATGTATATATATATATATATATATATATATATATATATATACACACACACACGAACAAGAGAAAAGCAAGAGGATTTGTCAGGCTCATTTCACTCACAAACAGAAAAAGTAATAGTCTTAAAATGAAGGTACAATGTATTTCTATAGCAATATGTCCATTATCAAAAGAGATCAAAAGACACTGCTCTAATTTTGAGGTATTAACAAATGACTGCGTGACATAAGCAAGCATATAATTTGCAGAATTAAAAACACCCCTTTAAATGTTGGCAAGTAGTATTCAACAACCTGAGATCTCCTTTAATGTTACATATTCTTCTGCTATATTAAAATTCCCACCCTGTGCTTATTAAGTGTCACAAAGCCTATCACCCAAGCTGCACGATAATGAAGAATATGTTTCCCGAGTGTCTGATGAGGTGCTTCAATTATTCCAGACCTGGCAGTTCATTGCAACCACCTTTACAAACTGTCAGCTCACTGAAAGATACTCAAATCGTCTTTTTCAGAAAACACCCTACCCCCTGTGATTAATCCATCATGCCATGCTACCGGGTACCAACTTCACGCTGACAACGTAATGCCACTCATCTGCATTCACTCTGGAAAACGCTGTTGACTTACATCACGGAACAAATCCTGCAGAACAGACAAGCACTTTTAATAGACTATTACCTTTAACAAATGTCAATATCTAACCAATAGTAATTTTCCCTTCAGTTTCAAAATGCATTAGTAGTAGTAGTAATAATGTACAAGTACACATTCTCTTAATTCACACTCCATATTCACTCAGTTTATTATGCACAAGCGTAATTGAAAAATGAAAATTAAACTTTTTCCACCTTCTACACACAGCTTGAAACAATCACAAATTACCTTTCCTACATAAAAAGTTAATTATATACAGTTCAGATACGAATTAGTTAAGTTTTTCAAAGTTATATTTTAGTGCGAGACTCCAGTGCTGTATCACAACACAAATCTCAGATGATATGCTTTTTTTAAAATATCCTTCTTTCTTCTACACTTTTTGTCTGTAATTTAAAAAACATGTTATTAATCGCTGGCTCAGTTCCCAATATATTTCTTTTTTACTTCAAAAATAGTTTAAACTAAGAATTACATGTTAACTGTATTTTAAAATTAGGTATGACAGCTTAATTACAGCTTTTATTAGTTTCAGCAGTACCTGGGAAGTAAGGAAGGCAGAATACAAAAACACCATCGCTACAAGTATTGTGTGTTTGTAAAATGCATTATCTTTGGATATTTAAAAGTGGACAACGAAGGATATTTCGCTTCACTAGTAAGAATTCTTAATATTTTTACCATTTTATTTCAAGTCTTGCAACATCTGACATAACTTTCTGTAACTCTCAGTTCTTGGAGCCACAATATCACAAGCTTTTACTCTAAATCTCAGACATCCTGCAGAAGAGAAAAAATAGCTAAAAAAACCCACACAACAAGGAACCCAAGCCAAAACAAACCTCACAAAACAAAACCACCCTCTAAGCACCCTATACACAAGGTTTCCAGTGATCTTTTTGTTGCTTTTTAAGAGACATGCATGACTTAAGCCAAATTCCCAATTTTTCAGGGCCATAACTTCTCAAATCTTGAGCTGTTAATATGATCCTTGTGAAATGGATGTAATCAAAATTTCCTTGATGAAGTTAAGAGTCACAGAGCTTACATCTCTTGCCTTAAAAAGGTTCAGATGAAACAACTGACTATATAAATTACCCCTTTCCTTCAGGAAGGCCAAGGAGTGAGAACGATGGATGGGAAGACCACCAGCCACTCCTTGGGTACAAATTCTCTGCCAAGTTTTTTGTGTTTCATTGATGCAGGGAGGTATTATCTAGCTCACAAAGATTTCAGAAGGCAGTTTTATTTTCTGCTAGAGAAAGAAAAAGGGATTTCACTGAAGTGTTCGAGAAAATACATGTTTTACTGGTTTTGGTATAGTTGACTAACAACGGATGACAAGTTCCTCTTGATACTTAGGATACATAAGTTATTCTGTAACCAACATCATATTATTTCCTTTTAAGTAACAATTTCTAGTTGTGAGTAAGCGATTAAAAATAAATAAATAAAAATCAAAGGATGTACTCATTGCACTCCCTACGTAAGAACAAAAGCCCTACCTGAACCGTTAAAAACCTTTACTTGGTCATTTCAATCCAATATCAATTTCAGCCCAAACAACATTGTGCTGGCAAGACCCAGTTAAAAGGAACACCACATTTAATGTTAGGACAGTTCTGGCTATTTTCCTTCAACATGCCAGAAAGTGCAAAAATAGAAGTATTTCTAGCATCAGTAGCCAGGCCCAAAGTGATCTCAGTGGAAAGGGGACACACATATAGATCTGCTATTCCTCTGGCAAACTCCACTGAGCGAGATTTTACCAGCTCTGATTGCCAAAGGATTGAAGAATCACGGTATGACGACAATTACTGCACTCCTTGACTGTTCAGTTCCCTTTGCTATTGAGAAGAACAAACACGACCCAGGACATCTTGCATGAGGGCACCAGGGAACCACTGGAATGGGACTGAGAGGCAAGAAGTAGTCCATCTTATGATGATGGTGTGGAAGGAAGAGCGCTGTCATGAATATGAGTATATATCAGTATGCAAGTAAGAAGTGGACAAAACCCCAGCAGTTGAGCAGACACCTGTGAACAAAGGCTCCTTGACACAGGGTCTGATCACGGGCTGTGCACCCCCTGCAATAAAGCAAGTGAGAAACAAACACCTTTTCCAAGTTGCACTGAGTCCCATGCTATTAAATCCATGCTGAAATTTAGCTACAAGGGTGTCTAAAAAAGAGAGTCCTAGCAAGGAGAAATGGTTGCCGTTGGAGGTCCTCAAAATAAGACAGGCACAGAAGAGCGACACAGAGTTCATGAGTAAGGAAGAGAGGAGGGAAAGGAGCGTATGGTGGGTATAGTACATGTAGCCCACAGTCGTAACTTCCTTGACTCTCTAGCAGTTCCAACTAAATTAGGGTAGCGTAAGGTCTTCGTGTTTCTGAAACTCCTTGCTGAAAAGCTAGAGGATGCTTGCCACGAAACTGGACCAGGGAGGGGACGGAGTTACACCTAACCAGTGCATGTTGATGTGAAGGAATCCAGAAATCATGGGGCACTACGACCCCTCTCTGCTCTCTTGGATATAGATGATTTTTCAACTAAAGGAAACCCTGCACAATGCTCCACACAAGTTCATGAAAGAAACATTTCAGCCAGTGCGAGTTCTGGAGATCAGAGTTTCCTCTACCTAAGCTAGTTCATGTTTTCCTCACAGATTGGAAATCTTCTCACAGTTCAGATGTTTAATTCTGATTTAATTCCAAAACAGTCTACCTATTAGTCAGAAATTATTTAAACAAGAGATGATCCAAATTGATAGACAAAACAAAGAAAAAGGAAATGGAGAAGGGGAAACGTACTCATAGTAATTCTATTTAATAAATTATACCCCCCCATTGTAAAGTAATCATCCTTCAATTGCCATAATTAAATTAAATTATTCATTTCCTAATTAATTAAAAAAAAGCAGTTTCTTGTGGCTTTATTACCTGCTTTTTATTCTGAACCTGGGTCACTCGAGTGGCAGGCATGCAATTAATTCCATCCAAACTGTCTTACCTCTGTGTTACTTGAGAGCTCTTGTGAAACATGAGCCTTAAGTAAGACGACTTCAGCATAATACACATTTCAGGATGTAGACCAAGACTGTTTCTTCTGTCAGTCTCTGACTAACAGTCAAAATATATAGATTTAAAACACTAAGCTATCTAGAACATTATGAAGACATAACATTACAAGTGGCTCAAGCTATCAGCAGCTCTGATGAAGGCTGTGTACTTTTAGGTAACACATCACCAACGCACATAAAGACACTGTTGAATAGAGCAATCAGTAACAGCTTTATATCTTTATTATTGAAGAGAAATAAAATATCATCATCGTCTTCTACAGTGACTCTCCCCATCAGCAAACCAACTTGCAAACATCCAATCAAAACAATTGGATGTACTCTAATACTTTTACTTATAAACAACTATAGTTGGCTCCACGTTTGGCTGAAGTGTGTGGAGCTTTAAGGTAGAACACTTGCTTTTCAGAATACAATAAACTGGAATTGCATTAAACCAATATTGTACCAGAACAGGATGTTATCACCATTTAACAGCTAAGACAGTACTGCAAGTTAACAACCTCTCTGCCATTACATTGACAATAACACAGCCACAATCTTGAAGAGACCCCTCAAAAACTCATCATCTCTGGGTTTCAGCATCGAGGTGCCCCGACCACAGATTTGCCCCTGGACACAGATCACAATCCTGTGAATTCTGGTTTGTCTGAGCCCATGTATACTTGATATAAAACTAACACGCAATGTTTCTATGAGAACAGCTTTATCAGACTAAAGACTTGTTATTCTGCGTACGAGTGCCATAGGATAAGCATCCAAGGAAGAGGAAAAGCAGGGCAACCACATGCAGTATCCTCTCAGCCCCCAGCTGTTTCCACATCAGAGTTTTTCCTCAGATGCCTGTTCTATCCACTAACTCTCAATGATGTTCCTCTTTCTTGAGAGCACCAAGGATTTTTTTAAATACATGTCTACTTTTAGCATCTGCAGCATCTTATGGCAAGCAACTCCAGTATTACCACTACCTGTTCCATGAAAAAACATGTTCTTTCTTTTGTTTGTAATCCAGCTCCTACTGGCTGCATTTAGCACCCTGAGTTCTTGCACCGGAAGAGACAGTGAAACATTAATCCCTATGTCCCTCTTCAAGCTGATCATGACTTTGCAGATTACTATCAGAGACCATCTGAGTTATCATCTCTTCTCCAGACTGAAGAGTTTTATCTTCTTCATTCCTTGTCCTGATGACTTTGGTCAAATAGCCCTTTTCTGAAACTTTCCCAGCTCCTCTATATCATGTAAGATGAGAGGAACTGAACTGCAGGGTGGATCTTTACAGATAGAATTCTCTGCTCTGTTCTCTCCTTTCCCAACTCATACTACTCAACTTATTTTCTGACCACAACTGATCATTCATCTGATCTTTTCAAGCAACTGTAACTCTCTACAGCTCTCACATGGGGAGGGAGAAGAACACTAGTTCAAAGCCCATTGTTTTGATAGGAAATTTTTATTATTTTTCTTCACACACTTAACGTCACATTTATCCGTGTTCAATTTTATCTGCCTCTTTATTGTCTAATGATTTAGACTTCTACAGTCATTCTACAACTACTCATACTTGAACCCTCACCTTAACTATTCCATAAGGTGGTATCATCAGATAGTCTCGCCTCATTGCTTACCACCTTCTCACAGTTTACACACCTGGCAGTACCAGTCTCAACACATACCCCTGCTGATGTGCTCCACTGTAAGAACGGGCCAAGTAGTTGTAGTTCCCAGATGTCGGGGAAGTTTCCTGGCTGCTATATGGGAAGCACCTGTGCCTTGTTGAGACAGGTGCTGTGAGTCACGGTGGTCAGCTGGAGACCACGTGACCTATGGGAGGTTTAAAGGTGGGGCACTCCCAAGAGGGAGTGGGGCATTTCCCTCCTAGAGCATGGAGTGGTAGCAGCCCCTGGAGAGTCATGTTTTGTAGCTCTCTGTTAGAAGTCTTTGATTGTGGTATAGACCTTTGGAGCGAAACAAACCTTCTGATATACAAGGGGAATCCCAACGGCCTTCTGGGTTGTGATTCCCGAAGACGGGATACCAGCGGTCCACGACACCCAGACCTTACGTTTTATTCAATTAGTTACCCATGCTAGACTCCCCCTCTCCTGTTACAATGTAGTGATCAGCATTATTTGTATCAGGTTAAAAAAACTACATTGCAAGGCAAACGAAGGATCTAAGGGTATACAAAGTAAACAAATACAGTTGCTTATATAATCATTTTGCATGTGCTCTTGGAAGCGAAAGATGTTTTAAGTAATCATACAGACCATTCATTGATTTAAATGATGCACAAATTGCATGTGCAGTTATTCAAATACAATTCCAAAAAGACAGCCTCGGGATGGACTTTTACCCCTTCATAACAAGATACCTTTCTTCATAGGTACCTTTCTTTTCAATCTAAGTCTTATGCTTTCCCCAAGTGAAAAATCTATCCAAAATTCACCATGTGCTATCAACTTTTTCCCCACAACCTTAAAATAAAAATACTGGAATAAAAACAATGCAAAAATTAAGTGGTTTGAACGTTTGTATTTATAAACTGTAAGTGTTAATATAGCCAATGTATTGATTGTACAGATAACTCCTACTCTTTTGATTCCTTGGACTGCCCGTAGTGATGTTCACTTTTATCTGAAAGCAAGCTATGATCTTCCCTCCTGAGCTTTTGTCTTCTGCACAGTGCTTTTGAAAGAAGCAAACAGAATATTTTTCAAGATGCTTGAGAATCAGTGTGCTAAGGGATGCATGTTGTGTGATTAGCTACAGTCCTGAAGAGGATCAAAAGAATTCCTACACACCTGTAAAGTGTCTCCAGATAGTCCTTGCTCAATGCCAACAAATTCCAACTTCTAAACAGAGAACTAAGGCAGACAAGCCTTTTCCTTTTAAGCTTCTTCATTTTAACTTCCTCACTCCTCCCTCAGCACTTGTTTGCCCTCTCCTCTCGTGGTTTTTTTTTGCAGCTAAAGGAATGGCAGCCCTCCAGATTACTCCCAAGCTCCAAGGAGTGTAACAAGGTACGCCAGAGCACAGCTCTGCCTTTAACCTGCCCTAGCACCCATGCCAGGACCAGGCATGTCTGTGTTCTTTGTAAGAGCAGCAAAATTAGGCTCTTGATATTCCATATGCATATCTGCTATGTTTGAGGAAAAATAAAAGCAAAACAAACAAAAAACCCACACCCAGACAGCAGAGAAACCCAAACCTGTTATGGCCATGGAAAGAAAAAAGAGTTTTTTCTCCCAGAGAAACTTTTCTTCTCACATTCCCTTACAACCAATAAGTCACTGGACATAGAAGGCAGAGTGAGCAATTCATGTGTGGGCATCCAGAGAAAAAAACATCTAGGTTATAAACTTTCAATTTAGAAAGCTTACATCATACTGTGAAATGAGAGACCTAATAAACCTCATCAATTTCAGTTTTGAAAAGAAAAATTCTCCCTTCCTTGCTGATCAACAACATCATTGTATTTCAGACATGGTACTGATTTTCTGATCTTCAGGATTACATCTCGGGAACTCGTTCACTAAAGACCTAGGCAAAATATTCATGTGACAAACTGTACAAGTTAGATGCTTGGGAAATAGAAGACAAACATTGTAAGCAGCAAGAATAATTTTTAGTCAGTTAAATACCAAAGGAAATGGTGGCATCTCACAAATATTATGCTCACCCCACTTCATTTTAATGATAAATTTCCGCATATAGATTTTGAAAAAAGGGCTCAAAAAATGTTTCTTGTTGTACTAGAACTTCATGTGTTCCTATTTTAGGGTATTTTTAAGAACAGCAACTAAGCATGAACAAAGGATCAAAAAAAAAGTACAGCCAGGCAGACAATTGATTCAAAACATAACCAGTCAGATATAGTTAGGTGGTCATAAAACAGTTGCTTCATCTCTAATCTCTCAGGCCATCCTCAAGGGAAACTTAGACATCACTTCTCAAATATGAGCTTTGGAATGGAGGCTACAGTTTTACAGGCAACTAAACTGACAAAATAGCTAAAATTCGTAACTCTGCTAGATACCAAATACATCCAATGGATCATAAAATAACAAGGGCTCAGTGTGATCTCTCCCTTCACAGCCAACTCCTCACATTCCACCAGCTACAAACTGCCTGTCTCTTTCCTTTAGGAGGCAACTGCTTTCTCATCATCTCTTTCCTCCACCAAGAACACCCTGTCTATTCTTCTCCTGCCTCCTCTCTAAAGAGCTACCTTTCCTTTCCGAGATGGTAAAATTGATTCACATTTCATTGAACTATAAGCAAGTCTTCACTTTCCATTTAGCTTTGAATGCTGATGTTTTGATTTCAGACCTTAACAAAGGCATTTGTGACCAAGAGCTTGTCACTTCTCAGCTGTGTCACTTGGTCTAAAACTCCACAGCCTGTAACTACTGATCTCTGTTATATTCTCACATCATCACAGATACACCACCACTATCATTGTTCAGAGTAACATGCACAAAAAGAAAATGGGAGTAATTAGTCTATAAAAAGAAATTTTAGGAAAGGCATTTTTAACAGTTAGGAGAGAAAGATCAATAGGTATGCATGTCTGAGCAAGACGTGTGCCTACTTGTTTGAGCAGGTACACCACAGCACATTTAAATTCAAACAAAATTCAGTGACTTCATGTGCAGTGCAAATAAAGTTTTCGAAGATACATATGAGAGTAGCACCGGGGTTTTTAACCTATTTACCAGAAGCTCTTTCTAAAATAACAATCAGTAAATGCATTAAAGCAAACTTTTAACTGTACTTAGACCTATCCACCTTCTCTCCGCAAATAACATCTTTTCTTTCTACACTTCACAAAAAAATCAAAGTATATTTTAAAAGAAAGCAACAAAAATTCAGCTCAAGCCCACAACTGCATACTCCAGCTATGCAATCACTATTTGAAGCTAAAAGCACAGAGAATAAAGAAGTCCACCTGCAGAAGCTACTCTCATTCTTCCAGATTTTCAAATATTTAAGTGTCATATTCCACACTCAAAGCAGAAGCAAAAACAAATAGAGGCATTAGAAGATTAGTTTACTCAAATGCAATTTTCCAGCAACTGTTTGTTGATTACAGCATTAACAGGCCATAAATATTTCTTTATTTACATGTAAATACTATTTCAATAAATTTCATGTGCCTTTATGTAGTGTAGCAACTGAGGTCTATGGTACCACAGGCCGGCTATAAACAGCAAGCATAAAAATAATTGTGAAAATTAATGGTAAGTGATAAGTTCTAACATGTCTTAAAGTAAACATTCATCATGAAATCACAATAAAAATGTTCAAACCACTGATTCAACAAACAGGTATTCATAATCTTAACCAAAAAACAAATTATGATTTCCATGTTATTAAAGCATTCCACTTTAAACATAGAGGTTTTGTTCAAAATGATCTACTAAAGTAATTTAGGTTTTTAAACTCATTTGGAAAAGATAGCCAAATAATCAGTGCTTTTCCTTCCAATAGACACACTTAAGTTTGTGGTGTTATAAATGACTTCATTACATTACTGTGAAGGCAGTTTCCACATAAAGTTTAGTAGCACAAATTTAAGTTTCAAGCTGCATTTCCTAAACTAACCTTACATGCAGAGTTATAGTTTCAAGGGAAAACATCATGACTCCTAGAAAAGAAAACTTGGATTTCAAAAAACCCAACCCAAACCAAAAAGACTCAAACCAAAAAACCTCACCCAAGAAAACCAAAAACCACAAACGAACTTCACATAACACCTTAGTGAAAGCAAACTAAAAGACAAAAAGAAGATATATGTAAAAGTAAATTTATAAATACTAAAGAAAGAAAGATCTTCCAGAAAATCTAGTAGATCAACTAGTTCAACTCAGTTGTCCACATCTTCAGCTAGAAACATCTGAACGTATTTCCAGGCTAGTTTTCTGAAATGAAAGTGTCATTTAAAATGTTCAGAAGGCTCCCTTAAAGGCCATTAATAGAAATTTTAAAAACACCTTACAGAAGAAAAAACAAACATGTTGATACTTGTGCACACAAAGCAGATGTTGGACAACTGACCTGGTTATTTTTACTTTGCAAATTAATAAGATGATTTAGAATAGCCTGTCTTGCACGTAGGTGAAAACAGAGCATCAGCCTTCTCTCTAGTCTATTTCCATCGGTCTGCTTAAAGGCCACTTTTATTGAACTTTCTTAAAAGTAGTTGATAGAGGTGAAAAATCTTCCCCAGTGAAGTATATTGAAGAAGAAACACACAGAGAAGTCATGGAACTAAAAGTTCACATGTAGAATCAAGAAACCAAGAAATGCTCGCTCTTTAGAAGCAGACCTGGCTTTCTAAAAAATCACATTAAAAAAACCCCACACCTGTTTTCTTTAGCTTCCACCATGTGGAGTCAAGGAAAAAGTAAGGCTATTTCACAAGGCTATCTTTGGCTACTAATTACAAAATCAATGTCCGATTTCACCATGACTGAGACAATTGTCTCAACTGGTTTCTGAATTTGTTCAAATTGCACACATATTATACTAAAAATGCTGCCTAGTGAAGAAAAGAGGCAAAAATAGAAATATTTTGTCATCTTAGCTGTCTTCCAGAGAAACAATATTGCTTATCACCCCAATTAGGTCAGTATCTTCCAAAAATTCAAACTGTTAATTTCCTAACCAGATTACTTTGACAGAAGAAGAACAATATTTGCATCACAACAGAACTCAGAAAAATAAATTTAAAAAATGCTTAAATAAATAAACTACACAACAGTCATTGCAATAGCACAATGGCCCTTCAAGCACAGTATGCGCCCATGACCGTGAACAAAAGCAAACAGGGAATTCTTTAAGAAGAGGGCAAGTACATTGCCATGTTTCTCTGAAACACCTGGAAGCTTCTACCACCCTTGTTCAGGGACCCTTCTGAACAAATGGGTAATTGTGCTTAATCAATTTGCATTGATTCCTTCAGCATATTATGTTTGCCAATACATCCACTTCTACCTTTTATACCAATTTCCTCATTTTTTTTCTGGTATTACCTTTGATTTTGTTTTCAATAACCTTCTACAAAAGCCATTCTTCTAGTTTGCTGTACCGCCATGACATCCACCAAAGATAACAAAAATAAAATCCCCAATAAAACTGTTTGAAGACACTTGTAAATATGCAGAAAGCATATGCACAGATACATTTAACGCATACAAAAGGACAATATAGATGACTAAAGAGTTGCTACAGATAAATCAGATTCCTCTCATTTTTACCTCTGAACATTTTAGCTTGGCTACAAAATACGACTCAAACTATTGCAAGAATCCTATCCTGATTTGAAGTAAATGTTTTAAGCCTATGACACACTTGCTAAATTATGTTGTGCAACCTTGTTTGGAGAGACCAATTCCAGCAGACTTCACAGCACATCACCCTCCAGGAAAACTTACCTTTCTGCACGAGGTACTGATACACAGTTTCAAAAGAGCCTGTGCACTTGAACAGTCCAAATAAGAAGCCACTGTTTGCTTACAAAACTATATATAAACAAACCTTCAACGTAAATTTGATGACAACCTACACAGAATTAGGTTAAACCTATCTCACCACAAATGAGAATTGTTTTCAAGACTAATCACGAATGCATTTGTTTCCTGGGCAAGAGAGACAATGCAATTTTGACAACGTAGCATAACAGAGGCTTACTAAAAAGGAGGGAATTCACTTTGCTTGGGTGTTTTTCTCTTGCTTGCCCCTCCTCTCCTCCTCTTCTAAGTTTTTGGTTCATATTGCACTCGCAGGTCTTAACATAAAATATTCTAAAAGCTCACAGGCACCCAAAGATTTTACTGCCTGCTTACTGAGCAAGCCTAGGATATAATAGCCTTTATCTTGCCCTTTCATATTTTCCTTCTTCTTTGGTCATAAAAAGACAGCTTCTAGTTTCTGAAACAATTATTTCAAATACTCAATTACAGATAACAGTAATTAACTTTCCCCAAAGTATCTTCAGAACAAAATTAAAATACATTCATGGCTGTTACGAAAAGAAAGGTGCAGCTGAAAGCACTGGATTAGAGATGATGAAGCTGTAGTGTTCTGGAAATGTCAATGCTTATTGCAACGTAACGGCCTAGAAACACTTTTCAGAGACATATTCAACCTTCATCCGGGCTTCACCTTCTGACTTGAAGCTGTAATTACTGGTCTCAAAAAAGGGAAGAAAAAAATGCCTAGATATCATAGTTTTAGCACTGATCTCAAACAGCAAACCAAAAACTTAACAACTTATGCTATAAATGCCTAAGTGCAATTTCAGCCGCAGTCCCCCTCCCCCCAAAAAAGCACTGAATCCCCCCAAAAGCCACATGCAACACCTTTTTCCCATACTGATGTTGAAATAAGCAGTAATGCCCTTTCAAAAAGCTGTTTCCAAACTACATATAGCTTTCAATTTTGTGCAAACACAAGGAAATACATCTACAAAACACTGCAACTGTGCTTGTGAAAAATCCACCTGCAAACAGATCCATATACAATGCTAACACATAGCATTATGCATTTAACGCTTTGTGGTTTTAACAACGTTGCTCCTTTGCCACGCTACCAAATCCTTCAACACAGACGTTCACGAGCAGCTCACATGCAAAGTAGAGACGCTTGGCAAGCAGCAAAGTGAAACGCTCTCAATGTAAAATAAGTTTGTTATTTTTCATGTTTACTAGTTTTATTTTCTCTCTAGAGCAAAACAGATAAGTGTTTTCCCTAAAAAACTTTTACAAACAGTTCTCTCATTTAACAGCCTCATCACTGCTTTGACATTTAACTACCCTCAAAAGCCATCTAGTGCTTCATATACCATCTCACTGTAACTGCTGTGCCTTAACCATTGAGCAAAGCGTTACATATTTCCCAGGAAACTGATCAAAATGACATAGCATAAAGGGCGATCAACAATCTAGGGTATAATAAAATAATAGTGCATTAAAGAATTAGTACAACGTTTATACTCACTTGCATAGAAACCCTGTAAAGCTACTTACAACATGGACTTCCATACCCAGTATGCCCATCATCTTACTACTAATTTAAATGTCAAAGCAGCTAATGGTGACTTTTCAGAGTGCTACAAAAGATATATGTTTATCATACTATCACATTTGAAGAGGAGAATTACCAGCTGCACGTTTGGAAGGGAATATACACAATTCATGAAGCCATTTAGTGTTGCCGTGTGCACCCCAGCTACGCTTTAGGACATGAGGAGTTTGAAAACAGCCTGGTAAAACAATGTGGTAGGCACGGCAACACTGCTGCACATGCATTGACACTTCTCTCAAACACCAAATCCCCACCAACAAGCATGCAGAGATCAATGCTGTCATGTCTGCATTGTCAGGGGACCAAAGGAATATGACACCCAGTTGTGGTCTGATATTCCTTCCTGGAACCCTACTCAGAGCAAGAATGCAAACTACCTTCTCTTTCGGAACTTGAAAGAAGAAACAAGCATACTTTGTCCCTTCACTGGAATTCCTATAGATCTCTTCCAAATTCCTGCTTTGGGAGAAGGCTGCAGCCACCAGCTCTCTCTGCCCACTGAGCACATTAGCTCTGGAGCCCTGCCTCCCCAAGTCTTCACAGGCCACGGGTCCTGGCGTCTCCACCACCTGCATCTTTCCAGAGTTTGGGGCAAAAGAATGGATAAACCTGAGCAACGTTGATCTTGCCAATGAAGTCCTGAACTCAAATAATTTTGTAGGAAGCAACAGCTTTGACTAAGCTGATTCTTGTCCTTGTCGCATTGCCATGGACTCAAATCTAAACTAAACAAACAAAAAAATTAGATAATCATATTTGACATTTGGTGAAAACTTCTGAAAATAAGAAAGACGTCTGTAATCCTGTACAGATGCTCTCGTCTCTAATACTCTTCCTCCTGCACGAATACTTACGGCCTGTAACAAGCAAAAGAAAAACTCAGTAGTCACACAAGTCCTATCTTCTTCAATACAACAAGCTTAGCATCACTCTAGACAAATGCATGACAAGTATAGAGTCAACGTATCCATGTTGCAGGATGATAAAGCAATATGATCATGTGATCAAACTAAATTTTGACTACCTCAACATACAAGACCCATGGACAACGACGCTGGCCATAGATGTTCATGAAGAGACAAGGAAGAGAGGAAGGAATGGACATAAAAGCAATAAGGAGACAGCTCAGTAAAGTTTTTCAAAATTGAGGACTGGTTCTGCAACCAATAGCAGTACCTGTAGTCAGGGGTGGAGAGAGGGAGGGGATGTCTGCACATGTCTGTTCACTATTAATCATCCCATTCTGCACTTAGAAAAAACCCTCCAAGTCATAAACGTGAAACAATATATAAAACCGGAAAAAGGTCAAGCAACATGGGATCAAAGAACATTTTACCTGCTTGCTTCTTCACTTTTTACAATCTGAATTAATCACCACTAAATATCTATCTTAAGAGTAATCAAAGAATCCCATGCGCAGAACTGAATTATACAGAAGATTACTTAAAAGATCTGGCTCTAAGCATCATTTCCAGAGACAATTAAGCACTTCTGAAGGGCTTTTTTGTTTCATTTTTCTAAAAATATCAATATACCAAGGAAGAGAAACCAAATTTAGGACTTAAAGCATTTTTAAGCTTGTAGCTCTAATTACTCTGTTCTAAGGATCTAATAGAACTCCAGTAATTTCTGAGAAAAAAGAGAATTAAATTAGGCTCATTCCACATAATCTTTCTCCCTATTGCCAGGGCAATGCACAATCAGTCTTTGTTAATCCTTTACCACAGAGCATGTCTTGAGATAAGTTTCTCACACAAGCAACAAGTCCTCAAAGAAAAGAGAATCAGCTTTCCAGAACACCTTATCCAATGCAACATGCTGAAGATGAGAGCTACAGCTAACCTTCTACCTCCTTTGCTGCTTCTAACTTGACACACACTGAGCACTTTCATAAACGCCCCTAGAGCTTCATCCAGGCAACTGGCTATTACAGCAGCAGTACCATACCCATGAGTTTATAAACACACAAAAATCATCTGAACTTTCAAGACCCACTCTTTTATGCCCTTTTGTCAATAAGTATTGGGATACCAATTGGGTTGGTATCCCAATACTGAAAAAGAACTAGGAAAACCACCAGAACTATGTATGATTCATAAGAAATATAGATCTTAAATACAGCTTTTTTTTTTTTTTTTAGGAGAAAATGCAATGTTTTTATGCTCAAAGTTGATGCGTTCTCTTCATCACAGCTGTTGAGCTCTTCTCTCAGAGCACAGCCACTGTACAAGCAACACAGCAGAAAAGATGAAATACTGCTACAGGAGACAAGAACTTTTTCTATTAAGACATTTTTCATTTTTAACAACTAAAAAATTCCTAGGTAAAGAAACTTTTCAGAAGTCATATTAATGTAATGGACTGTTTTTTTTTTTTTATTGGGCTCTCAAAACCAATAATTTTCTTTCATAAACACCATTTAAAGTATGTTTTGCTAGTACTGCCTGGCTATGCCTTAACAATAATTACCCCAAATAAATTAGCCCCAAATTAGTATGGTTTTTGTGCCCATTTGAAACTTCTTGCATCAGTTTTTCAATATGTATTATCTGGAATTAAAATCTACCTTATATTTTGATTCTACCTCATTATTGTTTAGGTATTTTTGGATGGTTTTCTTTTGTTTTAAGGGAATGCCTAAAACAACATAGCCAATTTTTTTAATTTTTGTTTTGCTATTGCAACGTAGCACCCTGGAAGAGAGTTTCACATAGTTTATTTATCTTCACGCACTACTATCCATCATGTTTTTAGATTGTAAAACAGCTGAACTCTGTCAGAGACAACAGTAAAGGCCAACTTGAGTCCAGAATGCTAATGATGTTAACAGCCTCTTTTTGCATGACACTATCCTCCAGCCATACATTCTCACACTGATTATCTCACTCTAACTCAAGGTTGTCAGAAAAGCTGAACAAATTTTTTATAAAATTATATTTCTACAAACAGAAATCACTAACATCAAGTAACATTAACGCAATCCCATACCAGAAAATGAAGAAATAAAGGCTTTGGCTGTCTTGCTCTATTTAATTTCCTGTTTGCGTTTTTGTCTTCCGAAAAGCATACATATTAGTGAGGGAATATATTGAAATTATACTATAATTACAACTAAATTAGTTTTCCCAGCAAGCATGCTGTAGTAGACAGAATTACAGAAATGCTTTTCTTCCCCCCGCTTCATGCTAGGGACTGACTAGATGGTAACGCAAAGGGGTAAGGACACAGGGGTACATAAAGCGCAGTGGAGGACCCAAGAAGTCTCCCAGGCATTTACAACTCCTATCAGCATTTCAGTTCCCATCCTTGAGTTAACGAGATGCACATCATGGTCACAGGGAAGAGAAATAGAAGAGGAGAGAACGAGCTTGCTACATGACACAGCACTTCCTAACACTTCCCACAAGCAGCAAGGTCGTGGCATCCTCCTCTCCGCACGTTCCTGCCAAGCACAGGCTCACTTGAAAGACTGGAAAGCAGCAGAAAGCCTGATAGTTCACATATTCCCAAGCAACTGCTGCTACTTCAACAGCTTAGCGTAGTACCAGTGCCACTTTCATTTGAGCCTGACAAACTTCTGACCCATCAAACTGGAAAAACACCCCCAAGCTCCACACATTCCTTTATACAATATTGAATCTGCGGTCCCTTTATCAATCACAGATAACAGTTATGTAACTACTTCACTCAGAGGGTGGTGAGGCAGTGGAACAGGTTGCCCAGAGAAGTTGTGGGTGCCCCATCCCTGGAAGTGTTCAAGGCCAGGTTGGATGAGGCTTTGGGCAACCTGGTGTAGTGGAGGGTTTCCCTGCCCATGGCAGGGGGTTGGAACTAGATCTTTAAGGTCCCTTCCAACCCTAACGATTCTATGATTCTATGATACTTGCCCCATTTAGCCTTGATGTAAAGCATTTAATGCGGAATGTATATCTTACCATCTTGCTATTTGTGAAAGCATCAAAACTACTTGAAAAGTTAGCTTAATAACTGAAAGTACAGTAGATGTTGGGAAACGCAATTTCTATAAAAAGCTCATCATGAAAACATACACCCACCCATATTTTACATTTAAAAGGAAAATATCTCTTATGCAAGTGCAAGAGAGTGAAGGCTGGAGACAGGTGTTTTACCTCTGAGCTGCTTTAGGAGACTTCTGTTTCAAACTGATGAATAATGCAGGCAACAGACTCTTTGGACATCGCTGAATAACGTCTCATGACAGGCAACCACAATATAAATCGTGAGAGTAGCTGCAAAAGCCACAGCAACTTCACAGTACGGTGCTAGAGCATCATAACCACATAACACCACCCAGGGGAAATCTCTGCCTCCAACTCTGAGTACAGCAGAAGTAACAGAAGAGCCATCCTGCCAAACATGACCTGCCATGCGATGCACACCCTACACTCAGCAGAGAGCACCCTCAAAAGCAGCAGTGTCTGAGCAATGATGCTAGAGCACAGGCAGAGGTGAGTTGATCACAGGGCATGGATAAGTCCAAGTACAAAGAGTCCCAAAGAAGATGCACATTATGGACATGTTGTAACACAAACGAAAGTGCACATACTCCAGATCCTCAGCTGAAGTCATTCCATGTGAGAAGTAACAAAGTCCCTCCAGCACTTCACAGTAACTTTGTGGCTCATTAGATTTACAGTAATTATAGAGTAGCCCCACAACCAGCACCACCACTACAACTCATGAGGCAGTGCACGCTAGCTAAGGGCAGGAATTTGTACTAGCAGCACCACTTCTGAGGAAAAAGTACTCAGAGCCGCAAACTTAGTGGCAGATGAAAGCAGAAAACATGGTATGAAAGAAATTGCTTTAGTACTTTCCTGAGTTAGAGTGGTCTTTCACACAGAGCTCCCGAGTGGCACAGTATGGACAGCTGGATGTAACAGGAAGGGTACGTGTTACGGTTTTCGATAACAACTACCAGCCAGCATGCCAGCGCTGAGCGCCTGCAATTTTCCCTGATTTCAATAGCCTACGTGTTTCAGGTTTCCCAGGTTTTCAGCACAGAGACACAACTCTGCACCACAACTGAAGACAGGCTGTCGCGCCCAAGCAACTGCAGGCAGCTGTGCGGGCTCCTTCCAGCTGCTCTCTCAGCTCTGTGCAAATGCCATTGCTGATAAATCCTCCCGAGAGTGGTGCCAAACTTGATTTAAATTTCAAGAGGTCATTCATTGCTAATTCTTCAGGGGTACCAGAATGTCAGCCTTAACTGAAGCTATGCCCATCTACATAAGCCCCACACTTCAGCGCAATGGCTGTAAGCCACTTGATACACGAATATATTACAATGTTTTCATTTTGCCAGGAAAAAATGTTATGTTTTACAGAGTAATTACACAGTGAAATCACTTTTCTTCAGTGCGTAAACTGAAACATACTGTGCCCAAAACACAAAGAGTTAAGATTAAGTTACTAAAATTATCATTGCTGTCACGGCTGTAATAACCAAAATGGTGTTGCTAGTTTACAAAAGCCATAAAACAGTGTCATTCTTAAATTTTATTCATTACAAGTAACACTATAGTACAATAAGATGGCAAGAAAACAGACTGACAATTGTGTATTAATCACATTCTGTAAGTTTTATATGCCAACAAAAAGTTGCTAGGAATAAAATCATCTGAATCAAAGACATATGACAGAATTTGCTACTGTTAAGCAATTATCAAAGACCAACTATGCCAAAAATGTAAAAAGATAAGTGAAAGTCCCATTTAGTATTTCCAGTCTGGGTTAAACATCCTGACGTGATTTGGCAAGTATAATAAAGTTCTCTCATATTGAGATCACTCTGCTTCTGCATCACTGGGTACAAACACCAGTTAAGCCTTCAGGCTGTCTTCATTCTAGGTGTTAATTTTGACCCAGTTCTGGCCTCATTAAACACAAATCCTCAAACACCCTTTTTTGTAGAAAAAAAAAAAAAAAGTCTCACATATAATATCAACAAATAACCTCACTATCGTTTTCAGATTAGTAAATCAGCCACACTACGTTTCAATACAGCATGGTGACAGACAAACATTCCCAGGATAAGTCTCTCGTTCCCACTCCTGCTCCTTTATGTTGGGCAAACAGGCTACAGCAGGAAAAAAAGGCAGTAAAGGACAACACCCAACCTGTAGGAGACATTTCCTTTGTGCAGAAACATTTAAGACATACCCAGGAGCAACAGTCCTCAAGGATTTAGAGGCTAAACCTGGGCACGTCCCAGATGAGCACAGCCAAAATGACTGCCCATCTGACAACGCCTCTACAAAAGCTCACAGTAGACAGACTGCTCACTCTGTCAAGCTGACTTCAGACCTAGTAGCAAGTACACAGTCTGAGGTCTTGATCCTCAAATTGTTCCAATCAGGAATGTAGCCTGAGCATACAGAGAGTCTTCCAACCCATGCACTCAGCCCTCCCATATGCAGAAGACGCGACGATAAAAGTAAGAAGTTTTCTGGAACTTAAAAAAAACTACAATGTCCACCAGTTTTGCTGTAGCTAAGCAGCTCATTTTGCTGTTTTAACTTCTGCTGTATTATTCTCCAAGAAAGCTATTGCACAGGGAACGTCATTTATCTATTTTTCATTAAAGGCCATAATTTCTCCCAACACAGAACAGGTATCATCAAATAAGGGAACTGCTTTGGTCTTCACAAGAACCCTCTGAACTACAAAACACTCAGTACAGAAAGCAAGAGGGCTGATGTTATGCATATTATGCTTGGAGAAAAAATATTCTGTTAAAACAGGGAGGATGCAAAAAGAGAACTCAAGCTTGAGCATATCAAGTTCTGTGAAGCGTGAACACGTACACACACACGCTTAACAACAGAACCCTACCCAATAATCACTGTTTCTGTGATTATTGGGTAACTTTCTTTCAGAAAGTAGCGACAACCCTTGTAGTCTTCATTCTCAAAGCTGTTAATTTTTCTGCCAAGTTATTTCTGCTTTTCTTTTATTACTTTGTTTACCCCAGTACCAAAAGCAACCATTACGTAACTTCCAGGGCCCAAACCCCAGCTCATACCTTTAAGACTGTTAACGTCTCCAGCTTCATCTGACAGTAACCAGTCTAGTGCAGGAACAATTAAAAAACAAACCCACCCACCCTCAAAAATACCACACACAGAACATAAAAATACAGAAAAACACAGTTAAATGGTGATTAACACCACTACAAGTAAGTTTGGTTATTCTGAGATCAATTCTTTATTACATGATCGATTTCCACATTTTGTTTTCTTCAAAGCTCTCACTATTAAACATCTTAGAGAAGCCCTAGCATGGTCTACAGGTTCTTGAAGTAAGGAAGCCAGAGATTTATTTGCAATGAGGGCTTCTGGAGCAGCCTGCCACAAAACCCAAGAAATTTCAGGTGAAGGAAGCAACATAGCTGGGCCAGACTCATTATCATCCATACACAGGTGTATCACGGTATTTAGTTTTGATGTCCTCCTAAACAGTAGTCTCCTCTCCCTGTACTGCCATCCTATTAAAAGACCACCATCAATTAACTAATACCCTTATAGTATTTTGAACAAACTTTTCTAGGCAAATAAAATTTTAAAAATAAATACTTAAGAGACAAGCAGCAAACCAGAAGCCCAGTAAGACAAACACTTGACCAACATCTTGTACTCCTGGCTGGAATAACCACTACCTTTATTCCACCACAGCTGCCAGCAGTTCCTGAACATACAATGCAGTCAGCTGCTTTAGTGATATTTGAGGCCCTACAAAATAAGTACTACTTAATCCCGATGGCTCTAAGATGTCATTGTAAATCCAAAGAACATCTGCCTCACTTCTAGCTGAACGGATACACAATTTCATTTTGGTGCAAGGTAATGTGAGCTTGCAATCTGCTTTTGGTTTCACCTGTTTTTCTTTAGGAAATAATCACCATATTAACATTATGAATTGTCAAAACATTTGCATAAAACAACAATTAACTTTAAGAGAACACACATGCCAAAGCTAAACCTGGCAATTATATGGTTTCACTATGTTGCAGTGGGAAGACTTGGATTGAGACATAAAAGAAGGATACCTACAATTGAAGATAAAGATCACACGGGTGTTCTTGACAGTAGGACTAAATCTCAGATAGTACACTGAAATGCTACCTACAGTGGTGAAACACTTAATTGATTTTTATAATTATTTTCCATGCCATATTTGGAATGACAACTCTCCAGGTCCTCCAAGGTTAACTCTGCTTTACTCCTGTTTAGAAATTCCCCACGACATAGAACCCAAAGTCCTTTAATTTTTTATAGGCAAAAACATAACACATTTTATTTCACTTATTCTTTAGATGGCAGAATAAAACCAGTATCTTCAAATGAAGAAATCCTCAATGCTTTGAATACTGTAATCAATAGAGAGCATTCAAACCCAAGCTCAGTCCCAAAGAATGCACTGGTAATTATGACATCATTTCAGTTTAGAGACTGTCTTCTAGAACTGTGCCCACGCAACTGATGATGTCCAAAAATGAAGAGGCAGCTTAACACAGTACAATTTCAGCAAATAAAAACCAGAGTCCTTAACCAAAACACGATAAAAATACTTCAGGTTATCCTATTATTTCATGAGGACAGCTATTGAGAGTATGAACAACCTTTTCTAAAGCTTAAGAAGGGGTTAAGTAGATGATCTGAGTGAGCTACTTAAGCAACAAGGTTCTGCTTTACTATATAACCAGTTAGAAATGCTGGGTAATTTTCATAATACCTAAAGGCTTTCTTCTTAAATACTTGACAGCTTGAGCCCTTGAGATAGCAATCACTACAAGCAACATAATCATCATAGTTCAGGTTAGGTAAGTACATAGTGACAGCAGTGTTTCAGCGCAGCAACTGCTATAATGATGTTTCAGACCTCATTCTAACAACTTTTCACTAGATGTGAAATCGCATCAACATGTTAGGCTGTGAGGACAGAAGAACCCAGCTCTGTCTAGAAACACAGAGGGAGGTCTGTATTTTCAAAGTTTTTTCATGTGGTATCTCTCCCACCTAACCAGCACACTGCTATAATGCTGCAATTGCTTAATACCAGTCAGTTGCAACCTCATCAAGTGCCTCCTGTCTTTCACCAATTAGTTTCTATAAAGTCACCAAATCAGAGACTATTAAGGTTTCAGTCACGCAGACTTGCCATACGACCTATCTTTCTCCCAGTTATCTCAGAGACATTACAGATGTACATGCCTTTAGTATCCCTAAAACCTCATTATATTTTCCATCTAGACTAACACTTCTCTCCTTCACACCTAAGAAAGCTTTGTCTACAATATTCAATACTTTCACTGTTACCTAAGGATGAGAGGAGTCAAAAAAAGTCCTTCTGCTTGTTCAAAAAAAATCACAGAGCAGAATCACTGCCACTGCTATGGAGAGATCCAAAGGATATCCCACAGTGGGCCTGAAGAGAAAGTGAGCAGCTCTTCTAGAGAGACTGAGACCAATAAAAGATTAAAATCTGGAGGATGCCTTTGAAACACTTAATAACTTCAAAACCACAGAGGTAGGATCTGTTATTTGAAAAGTTGAGATCAGGCAGTACATCTGAGAACATCCTCCCTTGAGCCATGTTCCTAATTCACAAATTCAAATCCAACCAAGCTGGCAGGGAAGAACTTTTCTAGGACAATTGATTACTGCTAAGCCTCACTCTTGCTGAAACCAACAGACTCCCATCAGCAAAACCTCCGTTCTATGATCACTCAACTGATACTAACTTTTAGAGGTGTCCTTCAGCTGTTATAAGCCCATTTATGTTCAAGTACAAACTCCCAAAACTTACACAGACAGATTTATTGAACTGTCACCTTTTCAAAGAACAAAAAAACCCCAAATAAACAAAAAACAAAACCCAACCAAACATCCACAGTCTGACCAGCTGTCTTCCATTAATTGATTGAGATTAAACAGTTTATCCTTCAATTCTATTTATTAACTTCTGTCAGATTAGTCTTTTCAAAAAAAATAAACTCAGAAGTAACATGAAATAACCATTCCAAGTAAAACAGGTACAGTAGTTAAACCTTCCTTGTCTTCTGTTACATTCTCATCAGCCTTATCAGATCACTGCAGTGTTCGCCTTCCCATCAATTTCCATGCATATCCTATCATCTGATGTATTTTGATGACTGTTTTCCACTATTCCAATCCCTACTTGGCGATACAACATTTGTGGTTTTATTGAAGTGGTACCATTACTTTTCTACATGTCCATTGTGAACTTTTTGAAGTAAAGATAATACTTCACTTGATGATGTGTAATGTAAAGATACTGAATTGCATGGCACGTTTTCAGACTTGGAGTCAAAGACCAGAAAGAACTACAGCTGTTAACTTCCTTTTTAAATACACTTAAAAAAAAATAAAAATAATCAGCAATTCACAATGACGTCACTTAGTCTGAGGCTAAGATATACACATCAGAAAGGCCTATGGGGTACACACAAAAAACCCAAACGCACCAACTACTTTACAGTAACATAGATCTGGTTCTTTCTTCTTTTTAATTATTATTTTGATAAGGTCACAAGTGAGGAAAAATTTCCATATACAACTCAAGTTCACAGTAGAAAGAAATATTTAGAGAATAAGTATCTCTTTTTAGAATTCAAAAAGCAAGATTTATTTTAAAAATCCAGCTGGAGCTTTCAGAAGAACAATAAACTGTTTTCAGTTTCCTGATACAACTGCTCTTCAGTCCAAATCAATGAGATGTAATCTTCCCACAAACTGGGCTGTCCTTTTTGCTTAAGAGGAGGAAGTCTCTTACGTCTCTACAAGCCACTACAGGTTCCACATAATCTATTGCGGTTCAGACTGAGAATTTGATCAATTTTTGCAAATATTGCACACTTCCAAAAATTCATGGAGCACAGCTATAAAGAGAGAACTGCAAAAAAGAGAATTTTTCAACGATACTAGCCAATAGTAGTCCCCAACAAACACACAGGAAAGCAAAACTGAATGAACTGCAGGTGTCTCATGAGGTTGCAAATTTAGTTTACCTTCACTGTGGATATTCTTACCCTTCTCAGGCAGGAAATTGTGCAAAGCTAAGGACACTGTAGTCCTGAATGAGAAGCATGGACATGACAGTTCACCTTATTGTGACAAGCAAACGAGGCAGGGGAAAGAAAGAAAAACACTGCTGCTTTTCTTGCTTATACTTGATCTCAGTATTTCAAATGACTTAATTTGATATCTGTGTGAACCATAGCAAAAAAAAAAGCTATGAGTTTACTAAAGAGAGAAAATCCCAGTTTCACAGCATGACCTCAGCCAACATGAAGCATATGGAAGCTGATAGTAATGCTACTAACAAACTACCACTGAAAATGGGCCTGAAAAACAACAAGGAACTATGATCTACTTCTGTAAATAAACATCTAATGTTTCCCAATGTCCCAGCTTAGCAATTCCACAAGATACTTTTCTGCTCAGTACAGTATCAACTGAGAGGTTTCTCTCAAGCATATCCTATAATCCTGAACAAAATATGTGAGGCCAGCCAATCTGATTTTTATCTTACAGGAAGCATACAGTTTCTCAGGTGAACACAGAATTTTGAAAAAAAGAACAAACATGGTTGAGTTCTGCAATTCAAAATTAAGAAGTTAATCCTAAACCAAACTGGCTGTGAAAGCCTACTTTCAGACACTCAGTCCTAAGGTCTGCTCTGCTTAAAAGTCTTGCAAGAAGGTTTAGCCAGCTTGGTTCACTGTTTTGTGTTACACGCTCCATGTTCTAGATGGAACTTCATATTTTTCCCCTTCACAGATGTAGCAAATAAAGAGTAGTCAAAACTCAAACAATTAACAAAAATTTTAGCTATAATAAAAAGGAATAGATAAATAGATGTACTTATCTAGAACACAAAGTAGTGAGCCTTTGATCTTGCCAATAATAGATCCAGTTCTCACACCTTAACTCTTATGGTTTTTCTTCTCACTGTCCACTTCATTAGATAAAACGCTCTTTACGTTGCTTGGGCATCATAACTTGAAATGCACTATAGCTCTTCCATCTGCAAAAACTGGTATGAAAAACTATTCATCCATTGCTGTAAACTACTTCCAGATGTTTTTTCAGATGAAGACACTATGAAATAACACAGTACTTTTACGCTTGGGGAGGGTTAAAGAAGAGTTCAACTAGTTTTATATAACATAATTCTATGATATCCAGCCAAATCATCTCATCTTGCAGGAGCATGTGACAAACAGTACTATAGACATGAAAATAATACCAATAGTTTTGAGAAATGGATACTCTCTAGAAAGAACTACAATTCAGAGGAGTTGTACTGATCTAGGACTAAACTCAACTGCAGATTAACATATGAAGTATTAAAGATTTATCCCAACAAATAGCTAGCAAACCCATTCTAAAAGTGTATCCAAATCAAGCATTCCTTATGCAAACAACTATTACTACATCCTACGAATTAATGCACATTCAACTTGAACAGGACGCACTAAGAGTCCTGTTCTAGCGCTTTTTTCCTGAATCAGACCATAGGTGCACACATGAAGTAGGTGAACTGTGAAGCTATCTTGTTGCTCATCTTAAAAACAAACAAACAAAAGCAACAAAGAAAAACCCCAACTGTTGTGGTGGTGTTTTATTATTAAAAATTGTCCTTTTCTACATCATGACCCAAAGAAGTTCTGGACACCAAGTACATGAACTCCCTGAAGAGTCCAACACTGAAAAATTGACCCAATTCTGCCACCAGCCTGCTGTGACACTTGACTACCAAGCTTCCTACCTAGTTTGAAAAGATGAACATGACCATTACACTATACTACAGCAATTAAGGTTTCTCCACTATTGTGAGTGTCCTGCAGGGAGATGACACCTTCCCTATTTCTGCAACCAAAAGAAGTTTCAGAACTGCATTACCATCGATATTGCATTTGAGGATTTGCCATGATGAATCCTATTGCTGAGAAAAGCAACTTCAACCTGAAACTTAAGTTCCAGGGGAGACTCTACTGAGTTCTGCTCTTCTGCAGAACCCTGCCTGCTATTGCTTTCCCCTGGACTGAGGCAGGAAGATTATTCCCTTGCACAGAGGGCAGAAAAATAGGCAATCCGGTTCTACCCAAGTTGCCGTGTTAGTGCTAAAGCGACTTCGTGAAGTGTTGCCTAAATTCTCTATTACACATGCAGTATGGGGTCACAGGTTTGCTAAGCAGACAACTGCTCTTCATACATGAAGATACAGGCCTAGAAGCTGTTAATATTCTGTTGGCACCATCTGGTGAAAAGTTGGAAAAGATAACGTACAAAATACTCTAAGAATGATCCATTGTGTGCTCACACACAAATGACCTTTTCTGCCATCCTGATCTCTGCAAATACCACTACCCTTAATAAGAAAAACGTAACTCAAGCGTTCACAGTATTAACAGTGACATCACATTCCATCATTTTTACTGTGTCCCACCTCTGCCTCCCTTTACTTTCCTTCATTGTCCACACCTGACTTGTAACTTTCTTTATCATTTCAGGTTAAAATCTGACCTTTGCAGAAAAGCTTATCCAAGGATACAAGGATAATACTGAGACTTGCAAAGTTTTCAGCTTTGAAGCAAAGAAACTTTGCCAGACCTTACAGAAATATTTATTTCTTTCATGCCCAGAAAAGAGCTAATCCAGAACACCAGTGGGAGCACTACTGCCAACGTAAGAAAGAGGCTGAGAACCTAAGTTCAGTGGAAATTAAAGGGATAAGATGCATGGACCAGAAATAAAATTAAATCCAGCTTGAATATCTGTAGGAAAACACACCTGTGGGCAAAGAGCCCAAAATACAAATACACTTGGTAAGAACTATTGCTTAAAGATCATGAAGAATGACAGAAATTCAAATACAAATATTAAGTACACCACACTACTATAGAAGTTGAATGATTTGTTTGATAGGTAAATGGGACATTTCGCACTCTGGAGCTGCAACAACAGTATAAGTTTCCTTTCATGTCGTTTAAAACAGTTCCCTGCCCTGGAGAAATAGCTTCCAGCCATTCATAAGATGTTCAGTTTTTTTTCATTTTACTGCTCTCCTCCTACTATTAAACAGGATCTTTTCACTTTATCTCCCTCTTCTCCTGGTCCAAAATATACTGTTCTTTCCTTCAAGGGATACATGCTTTTTCTGAAAAGATCATCAGCCCATCAGAGCTGAGAGGGGAATTACCTGGAAAATCATCATGACCTTCAGTAAGGCAACAATAACGGAGAAGTAAATAGAAAATCCATGACTTAACTGTAGATGATTATCCAGTGACTCACAGGAGTATAATCAGACAGAAAAGCCAAATTCAAACAATTTGAAAGAAAAGTTACAATCTTCCTGAAGTGTTTGAGCTTTATGACTAAATATTTACCTTAGGTAAAAAAACTGGTCTTGTAACTAAAGTATTTTACATTCAATTATTACCTAAATCATACAGAAATTATCTGAAAATGACATCTAAAGTATCCTTGAACTATATTTTAACTGTTTTTTTCCATCCTTTTCCATAGTCTTTTAAGTTATGTTAAGAATATATTCACCACTTTGTATGATAGATTTTTAAGCTACTCTCTTTAAAGATCCTCTCTTCATCTTGAAAAAACCCCAAGCATGACAAATACTCAAAATTTAGTGACATTGGACTATATGAGCCTCCACTTTCATCACAGTATCATTAAATATTTATTGCCATCCCAGGCAAATTTCCTTTTCTTTTCTGAAGCCATAATTGGAAAATTGGCCCCAAGTTCTGAGTGAGCAGGCTTCCCTGCCCTCCCCTTCAAAAGTGGAAAATAATCCAATCCATTGAAATATACAGCATGGCACTTAGAAACAAAACATAACAAAAAAAAAAAAATCAATGAAAAGTAAAGTATTTGTGCTAAAACATGCTTGGCACAGATAAAAAAAGAATCCAAAGACGAAGAACAAGAAACTAAAAGCTAAAAGGGAAAGAACATATTTGACTACAACACTCGAGTTTTGTAATTCTCATTTAAAAAAAAAATATTTCTGCACGCGAAGTACTAACTGATGAAGAGAATTGCTCCAGGAGCAGGTACAGCTCACTGTAGGGTTCCAAAAAGCTTCAAATTCCTGGTGTCACACCACTGCTGTCACATTGTAATACAAGAACCAGCCTTGCAACAACAACAACAACAAAAAAAAATCACTTAAAAGAGCAGAAAACCTTTGAAAACTATAAATGCTAGAGAGGTGTGACTGCAGATAAGTGAGACATCTTGAAGTCATCTTCGCATTTCTTAGGACAGCATCATCTTGCCCCTAGCCCCAGGTTTTGGTTTTACTAGAGTGAAATGATAGCCATTTAAAAAATAAAATAAAACAGATCCGAAATCCTTAAGTCTCAATAAAAAAACATAGCCATATCTAAAAGGTTATCTTACTGACTTGCCTTAAAAGAAAGTTTCCTGTTCCTAATCTAAGCTTAAATACTAACAAAATAATTGGAGCAACCCTACCTCGGCATAGAGTTTTCAGCCTCCATACTGCTACATTTCCTGTGTCCAGTTCTGAAAGGCACATGGGGTCCATTTTTAATTCCCACAGCCAACAACAAGCTTACCACAACACAGAGCAGCAAGTATAAAACACAGATACTCATGTCTTGTAATACTTCATGGCATCTGAGCCAACAGCAGCAATGAAGAGATGACATTTTGTGGGCCTCAATGAAGTCAAACAGTAGGTGACAAAAAACTTAATTATCCACACATGGAGAACTCCAGCCTTTCATCCTTCTTCTGTGTCACTAAAAGCAGTGCCACTGAAACCTTCACAAACCACTAATAGTTCATCAGCATGACCGGTCACAGCAGGTCACACATTATAGATGAAAATCATGGTACCTCAGATTAACCATGGAGGGTAATTGCTAGTCTTAGCTGATACAAAATATCTGTCAACTCCAAGGATCCATTTTAGCTTTAAAACCTTCCCCAGAACTGACAAAGGTGACCAAGAAGTATCTCTATGTTGCATTTAGTGCAAACTTGCCACTTTAAAAACAAAAAAAGGCATGCGGTTCACAAAGCTGGTTGCAGATTTGTGGGGTTTGCCTACTCTTCCCCCAAAAGGTATAACAGCAGACTGAGCCAAGTCTTGAAATTACAAAAATAAAGGCAAAGATGTTAAATTCCAACTTAGACGATTTCACATGTTTTGACACAACCTTATGCCACCCCTTCCAAAAGGGAAGGGGAATCTAGGAGTCAATCTCTTCATTTGAAGTTGGTAATCTATTCCCACTGTTTTGCATGACAATACCCTACATTCCATAACAGTTCCAATATATTTTTTTTTTCTTTAAATGAAGAAACTCAACTAATACAGCTCTGATCATCTGGGTTGGTTTTTCTGAATAATTTATCTTTAAAATAAAGGAGATCTCTCATTCATTCTCATTTACAACAGTAGTTTACAACCTTTCAACCAGAACGGTTTAAATTCACTACTAAACAGCTGCCCAACCCTGTCATGTGCGGGCAACAATCACTTTAATCACCTCATTACAGGAATTCTTAATTCACATAATTGCAAATTCTATGGCCATTTTACCTTAATTATTCATGTTATGGTCAAAGAAAACCACAACCCATCAGTGAAGGGTTATAGCAAAATTCAAAACTCCTGCAGGTAAAGCATTTCAATTTTAACACCTAAGCAAATAAATACTACATAAAGTGGGGTTTTCCATTTAAATATTTTAATGTTGATTCAGTTCAAAGGACATACTACTTGAAAGTGGGATGTTGCCAACAGCACAGAGGAATCTGGAATCGAAACAGAACCAGTAGCTTCAGAAAAGCAATTTCCAAAGCATGCATTGACACTATACATCCTGCATTTCTAAGGCCATCACAGTACTTATTCACACTCAACAAGGTCATTCAGCATCTGCCTCCTTGGAAGCTGAGGGCAAACAAGCAGAACAGTAGAGTCACTGCCAAATGAACAGGTTATTGACCAGTGTCACTTCTTCTGACTCAGTAATAAGGTCCTTGCATACCATTTCACACTGAACTTGAGCTCACACAGAAACAGAAAAGACTCATTTCTCTCAGCCTCTGCCACCGCTTCTAACGATTTCATCTCGCACTTGATGAGCTCATGTGAATTCTGACCTTAAGAATTGCCTGGTGACAGAGAAAAGTGGAAAAAAACCTGGTCTAAATCAGTGGCCACTATTTCTCCCCAAGGTTCTGCTTCTCATTAGCTCACCATCTCTGAAAAGTCAAAGAAAATTACTGTACTAGTTATGCCTACGCTGCCGGTGGGGCATAGATCCAAAAACATGTCTGGTATGTCCCACAACTCAAGCTTTACATATTCATGGGGTAGCACAGTCAAGCTTTTTCTCCCCCCACCATGTTCTGTTCTGGAGTTTTCTCAAAATCTACACTTCAGCATATTTGTGAATCCCAGCAGACTGAAGCCAGGTGATTTGCTCAAAATGGAGCAAACAGACACACAGAGGGGCTAAATCAACTGCTGCCTCTGCCAACATAAACCTTGCTCAGAGTTTTTAAGACACTCCTGACCGAAGGTGTTGGTCTTCAAAACGAGAGCCCCTGGAAAACAAAAGGACTGGAAACGCAGTTTCGCTGCATTTAAAAAACCTGAAATGCATTCAAACACTAATATCCTTAAAACCACTCATGATACAAAAAAAGCTACGAGCCATTTGGCATTACTCCACGATTAAATAATTTAAATTTCATCTCTCATTTGGACTATTATAGTCATACTGTGTTTAATGAATGAAATTTCTCAAAAGCAGTGACTGCCTGCCTGTCTGTCTTCTAAAGCTCTCAAACAGCTAAAGCTCTTTTTTCTAGTCATTTATTTCGTAACTTTGATCAGGAGAATAACACAATCATAACATAAATGTAGCTCTATAGACTACAAAAACATTCTCTAATAACACTCTCAGTCATCTAGCATGTGTTTTTTAAGAGCTTTTGGGGTTTTTTAATAGTTTTTTAATAACAGGAAAGTTGACATTATGGAGTATTTTATGTTTTCCTCTCCTCTGTATGGCAATTCTAATTTTCATTTGTTATTTCATTTCCACCATAGTTTAAGTGTTGCACAAATCTGTGTTATAGAAAATTTCCAATGGCAAATATCCATGTCTGGCATTAGGGACATACTGTTTAGATCACAGGCAGTCACATCTAGATTGCCAAAAGCAATACTTAAGATACATTAGGCAAGTACATATCTTAGCCAACACAGGTTGAAAACAGAGACTAACTTTCAGTAAGCAGCTCTGTATACAAAAAATTCATTTCAGTGTCCTACACTGATTTAAAAACAAATAATATAAATCAAAATTTTTGGGGCAACCTCGTGTAGTGGAGGGTTTCCCTGCCCATGGCAGGGGGGTCGGAACTAGATGACCTTTGAGGTCCCTTCCAACCCAAACCATTTTATGATTCTATAAAATAACTAAAATAAAAAATCCAACAGTCTATGTCAACAATCTAATACATTACTGGTATTTAAATCATACTAGAGATCCCTGAGTATCATCAGAACAGTTTCTATGGTTCCTGGTCTCAGTAGCAAGCCACATATATACTGTTCAAGACTCAAAACTGTTTCAAGTCTCTTAACTCAGATGCACGATGGATGCACATCAGAAAATTAAAGCCTAGATTAAATACAGTTTCTTCCAACCAAGCTTTGTGAGAAGCCTCAGCATCCCACACTATCCCGAACTATTTTCTAACAAGATGAGTTATAAATCCTCTATTTCTGTTTCTCTTAACGTTAAATAGGGTTATGTGAAGAACAACACTGAAAGCAGCATCTACTCTGTTCTTTTCAGCCCCAAGACTATCAGTGGGGTGAGTATGTCAAGTGACAACTAACCAGAGATAACAGGATAGTTTCACCACTTACCACTGTATAGATAAATACATCAGAATTTTTCAAGATTATAAGGAATCAAAGCTTCTTTATTTTGGAGTTACTCTTTTGAACTCCCCACTAACAGAGGTAGAAACTAACACTATTTTACACACAAAGGAATCATTTTTTAAAATGGTAGTACACATGTAAGCTAACTGCAAGAAAGTCATCATTTCTGAAACAGAAATCCATACAATTCACAATTCTGCACAAGATAGATGAGAAAACTTCTCTGATCCCATGTCTGAAAAATTAAACAGACTTACTGTAATGGCTCCCCTTTTGGATGGCTACCCAAGACAAGAGGGAAAAGACTATTTTGGGACTACCTACAGTGAAAAAGTATTTTCATATTTACAGAAGTTACACAAAATGAACCAAAGCCCATTTCATTTCACTTGGACTTCCCTTAAGGGCCAGTGCTGTTGAATACAATAAAACTACCTTTTAAATTTCCCTTCCGTATAGAGGAGAAAAGTAAAAAAGAAAATAAAAAAATCCCTTCGATCTACTTGCCTGAAATAGGTTGCCTTCTCCTCATGCCCACCCTTCTCTCTTCTGGAGACAATCTTTACTCATGAGATACCAACTAAGCATATGCTGAAAGAAAAACATTAGCCTTCTCTTCAAATTGTTGCTCTTGGATATATAAACCTGAATTTTGAATTAATTTCTTTGATCAAATAAGTTAAGGTTTCTATTTGCTAGTTCCAAGACCAACCCTATCCCAAATAACAAAATTCAATAAAATAAGTACCATATGAATTTTGATAATGATTCTACAAGAAAACATTATAAATAAACACTATATAAGAGACAGCCTGCAGAGTTTGCACTCTTAGGCAAATTACACAATTTAGGAGAAAAACCAAATTCCTCACACAGAATCACAGAATGGTTCGGGTCGAAAGGGACCTTAAAGACCATCTAGTTCCAACCCCCTGCAGGGACACCTTCCCCTAGATCAGGTTGCTCAAAGCCTCATCCAACCTGGCCTTGAACACCTCCAGGGATGGGGCAGCCACAACTTCTCTGGGCAACCCGTTCCAGTGCCTCACCACCCTCTGAGTGAAGAAGCAACTTAACAAGCAACAATTGCAGTTGTACAAACACAACCATACGGGGCGATGAAACTAGGTAGGGAAGAACATTACACAACAGGCCAGTGTGTATAATCTTAGAGGAAAAAATGAAGGACATCTTCCAGCTGCAGACTCCTAGAACGCTCCAGCTGCAGACTCCTAGAACGTAAGCGATTCCTCCTGCTTGCTCTACTCAGTCTAGCACCAGATCTGCTCAAATAGCTGTTTCCCTACTCTTTCAGCTTGGACAAACTCTCAACCAAAGCTCCCAGCCCCACATGCTACATTTACATGGAACACTGCTAAAAAAATTTCTAAGTTACTATTTTGAATTTTAGAGAGTTCCCAGTCTGCAAAGCAGACCAGCAGTTTGCCATTGAAAGCAAAACTTGTGATGTAGTTTACGATAAATTGCACGAAAGTTTGCACTATCATAAAACAAAGGAGAAAACCTTATATTCATCTCTGGCCCAAAACTGGAACAAAGTGCAATTCATACTGCTGTTGGACAAATAATTTTGAAACATCGCATTTTTTTCTACTAGAAAATAGCTTTCATGCTACTCAAATTATTTATTATCTCAATTTAGTAGAAGCCTAATTAGAGAAATAGAAGAAAGGGATATTGAGGAGGCGGGACTTTAATTAAAGTGTCAAGTACATAATAGTCAGTAAAAATATTCAAAATTACTGCATATATTGGTGATTTGGTTGGAACTTTTTGCAAAAGTTGGAGCTACTGCACATTTTCATTACATTTGGAATTCTTGGTCTTACTCATCCGCAAAAGGAAGACAAGGAGAGACAGCTCAGGGAGCATGCAGGCAGAGAGGAAAGGACTGCCGTCACACTTGGGGACACGGTCAGGCAGAAGGCTTTTCACTGCACCACGTTTTGCTGGTTTATTGTTGAATCTGAAAGAAACAGCCCTGGGATCAGCAATTCATTTCTACGTGCCAGTATATTATTTGATTTGTATATATAGATTTCCAGGGGTGACTTCCCAGCTATTCTCATGGCCATTAGAAACCATCTTTCTTTTCTACCATGTAGATCTATTAGCATAGTAATATTCTCATGAATTCAGACAGCAAAATCACATGGAGAGCTGATTCCTAACACTAGCGATATTATTTCTATTATCTCTTCACAAAGAGGATATATCTTATTGTATCCCAGCTAAATCTGTTACTACCAGGACTGCTCTTCCTTTCTTTTTTAATTGTATCCATCCATTTTTCACATGCAAAGCCTACAGATGTAATTATTCACTAAGCTTTTAAATTATCCTCAAGAAAACAAGCCTGCTTGCACTTTGAGGGCTCGACCATAAGGACTGAGAATAGACCATCCCTCTTTTAATACTCCAGTCTTATCTGAAAGTTGAAAGAATATTTCCCTCCATGAACAGATTGGGATACCTGATCTGTGCCTGGCCAACTGCTACCTGGACAATTTTTCCATTTCCATCTGGTCATTTTCAGAATCTCCCTTTAATTCTAAAAGAGATTGCCTCCAACAAAAGAAGAAAAAAAAGACAGAAAAACGTCTGAAGGTAAAAATTACCAGGCTTCAAAATAACCTAGTTACTATGAAATTCTTGGCTACTACTTTTTCATTTTACAGTCCAGTGAACACTACGGAAAACATACATGTACGTACATCTATTTGCAGAATCCTTAACCATCTCTCCTCAATCCTTCCCACAGCCCTCGCAAACAGGCTGATTCTTCACTCAACACATTCTTCTCTTCTGTTTACCTACCCTACTATAAGAAAGAGGATATGACTGAAAAAAACATAGGATCCCATCATCACATACGTGCATTTTGAAGTGGAAGTCATTAGCTTCACTGAAGTCATAGAAGTTACTTTGATATCGAGCCAGTGTAGCACAGAAAGCATTTGGGCATAAAGATGTTGAAAACCACCAAGCAAACCATGCTTTCCATTGCTCAGGTCTATATAGTAGAGAGCTGGTAGCATCCTCTTGATCTGAGCTACTCAGCTCCACAGAAGGTCAAACACTGCTATGAAAAATGGAACAGAAGGTTGGTGGGAGTCATACCCAAGCAAAGCCCTACCCTTGACACAAATCACTCCTTCACTCCCCAGTATACCACCTCATTTACCTGAAGGAGCAAAGGCTACTACAGTTTGGGTTTTGTTTTGGTTTTTTTTTAGAACAAATTAACTTCTTTATATCCAGAAGAATTTTCCTCAGTGGAAGGGAAACACCACTGCTGTGATACAGCTAGAAGCCAAGCGACCTCTATCAGAAGGCCAAGTACAATAAGGACAACACGTTATTTCAAGAAATGAACAATAACTTTAACAGCATCTACATCTGGTATTCAGCATGACCCAAAGCATTTAGCTATTTTGATTAGATAAATAGTTCAGATAGTTTACAGGGGAAAACTTTCACACCGAAATGGACAATTAGCAGCATAAGCTTGAGAATTTCAGTTAACTGCCAGTACTGAGAAGGAGGAAGAGCCAGGATAACTATAAGGATTAAAGCAATTAACTTGGCCTGTAAATTATGAAGGTGCATCAAGAAATAGGGCAAACTAAAAATGCTTAAAAAGAAAAAAGTAATCACTACTCTGCCCTCAATTACAAATAAAAGATTTATTAAAAACTGACTCTAAGCACTTGGCATCATCATTTTAAAAGCCTCAGCAGAATAAGAGAAACTCCTATTTCAATATGCCCTGAAAACTACAGTGACTGTAGTTTAACTGCACATCACCTTGAGGAATACATAAACAAAATAAACTTTTAAAGAAAAATCATACTGCATTGCAAAAATGCTCACAGCTTGTAGCACATGTTAACATCCTTGACCTTAATCAAATTATTTTAAGTCATTTATGAACTTGGAGTAAAGAAAAAACAGTAGATTACTTTTCAGAACACGTTTTCAAGAGCAGTAAAATACTGATTAGCATAGGATAAGACACATGCTGGGCTAGCAAGCTTTTCCATCACCCCCTCAAGACTACATGCTGGATCCCATCTCTCACTCAGAAAACAGTAAATGGGGAACTCTAACATTTCTCATACACCTAGAAAAAATAGAAACAACATTGTGCTATGCATTGTGCACCATATATTGTTCTCCTGTAGCAAGAGGATAATAATTTTGGAAGTTCGAATGTGCAGTTTGTGGTGCCTTCTGAAGTGTGTATCCCTGCCTCTGTTGTTTCATGTCCTTGGTACCACCATGCACACACTTCCATGCAAACACACATAAATTCAAGTATCTGGCTTGAAAGAAAAAAAACACAAACATGTTGAGATACCACTTTTTTTTCAGCAACCATTTAGCACACAAAGGGAAAGCAGCCTGCTCTGGGCTTACAGAACCTCATAGACTAGCTGATCTAGGGAAAATAATCTTAAATCACTTAGAGTAAAGATAATGATTCTCTCTCTAATGTAATCAGCATGCTGCTTAGAGCACAAATTTACTGTGGTACTTGCAGCAGAACAGACAAACCTCACCTGGTTTGTATATACCCAAATTAAGTTTAAAACAAAAATCTCTGAAAACAAAATGATTGAGTTAGAAGAAAAATTTCCAAATAACTTTTTTTCATACTTTTGGGACATTTAACATTGATTTTCCACTTCTAAAATCCATTTACCATGAAGATTGAACTTATATTCATTTGTTTATGTTACGAAGTATGAGATGAAGAGGGAAGTATAAGATGGCTTAATTAGACATCTAGAGACTTTCCATGTTTTCAGTCTCTCCATCCTGCTTCTTTGCAGGTGTAGAGCTCTGTGCAATGGAGCAGAGGGGAACAACACTACAGTCTAAAGACAGGGTAGATTTAGAGCAACTCTTTGGGGCTATAAATTAGAAGGTACAACAAAACAGAACACAGGCTGTGCGAAATTGTAAGGTTAGTTTGCCCTGCTCATGATACTACAAATGATAATATAAAAGCTATCTTCATTCCCACCTCTGTCCTGCACAAAACACTTGTATACCAAGCCTTGAGACTGTCAGCTCAAAAAGTGCTCCAAGAAAACAAATTAACAACCTCACCTATTCCCATCACCACCAGATTAATTCCAACCTTTTTTCTCCTCTCTTGTACTGCTGCCCAAATTAGAAGCATGTGTAAATGACATATTTCAAAGAGTAGAGCTGGGGAAGTTGTCAACAGAATAGAAACTAAAAGGAGTGAAAGAGAAAGCTGATGCACCTTCCCGTCAGACTATGAAGACTTAACATATTACAGTCAAAACATCAGTGGCCTTCGCCTATTATGCCAGATGCTGATCTGCTGGCTGAAATCAAACTGAACTAGTTTAAAACCGGTCAAGGTTCAGGTGCTTTTTTTTGTCCCTTGACACTTCTTGAGCATTTTAAGCCTTTTGGATGATGATGCTTAAAACAACAAGATGGAAGGCATTATTTTAGTGCTGCTAAGTCTACAAATAATAAAACTGAAAACAAAACCAATAAAGCTCAAGGCACCAGGAAATTTTTCAGAATCCACAGTAAAACAAATAAGTCCATTTGTTAAAAATACTATCACTAGTAAAAGCATCACCTGACTGAGCAAGCCATTTTCACCTGGAATAGCAGCTGACCATCAAGAAAAACCCCACCTGTCATATCAATGTATTTGCGCCAAACCTGCTGTTCAAATACACTAACTGTACAAAACACCTGCAACCTTCTACTTTCATCTTTCACTATTACTTTTCTATATGGAATACACTAAGTAGACATAGTTTTCCATTCCACATCTTTTTTTTGCTCCTCAAGTAATTTTTTCTGTGTTCACAAACAGCGTCTTTTATTTAAGTTTTCCTCTCATCTTCGTGTACTTTCACATCCATGCAGTTATAAGTGGCATACTAATGACTAAAGATTGTTGTATTTATCAGTAACAAAGTTACATATAACAAACATCTACTTATTCATGGCCAGATTAGAGTACCAATTTTGCTTCCCACAAAACATTCTCAAATTACTTCATACATCAAATTTGACACAAAGCCAAAAACAAGTGCAGTTGAAGAGACCTAAAGCTATGAAATGATTACTGAAAGCAGTCGCCAAATTTTCCATATTTCAAACAACCAATACTTCTGTCCTAGATGGATCAAAGACAAATTAAAGAAAGGGGCTTTTAAAAAATAAAAACAAAACAAAAAACTTCACCCACAAAGAGAAAAGGAAGGATGCAGCATGCAGGAAGGAAACGGGAATGCAGCAGCACTTCATTCATTAAATTTGTACACAACTCTTATTAACAGAATTGTTGAGGGAGAATTGTTTTGGGTTTGTTTTTTTTCTGAAGTTTCTTCTGTAACATATAGCTTACCTGTGGAAGTCACAGCTTTTTGCCTTCCCAGCCATCCCTGGCTACATATTATCTTGCCAGAGTCCAGCACTGACTACCTGCAGTCCTGGAGCCTCATGACTTTCTTCTCTTACTTCCCATTTATTTTACATTTAAATTCCCATCCACCTCAAAGGCATTCTTTAAACATGCCAGTTCCCAAACCAGATCAATTCGTGACTCCGATTCATGCTTTTGTGAGCAGTTGGAGAGTTTTGTAACTAATTTATTATTTTGACAGGTATTTACACAACAGCTGATCTGCATCATATTTCTAATGTTTAGTTGAAAAGAAAAAACTTCTTTATTTCTTTCAAAGGGTACTGAAAGACAAATTGATCAAGACAAGCAAACTCACACTCCAAAGGCATAAGCCCTGGAGAGGAGAACAAGTTAGTCCCAGTGCAATCTTTGACAAACGGGCCAACACAGAGCCTTCACAGCACTGGCATCACTATTCCATAGGCTTCCTACTTCAGGGAAACAGCACAGGGCTCCAGAGCACAGGGCAGCTCTTCCAAAGATGTTCAAGGAGGGCTGGAGCAGCAGAGGCCTCCCATCTGCCCTGCACACGTTCAACCCAGCTCCACGCCAGGGAAGCCTCAGTTGACCAGAACACGATCCAAATCAAGGGATGACCTCTAAGCAAACATCTCCCTTCATCGCAGGCAACAAAAGCCAAGTGATACCCCTCCTGCACTGCCTGCTTGGCTTAGTCTTAGTCCCAAAAGACCTTTTGGACAGCATTTCTCCAACTTTAAATTATGTGACTAATTGAATATGATGGGCAAGCCTGATACTACATATATTTAAGTTTTTAGTTTGTGGAGTCAGGGGGAAGGAAAAAAAAAAGAAAGGAAAACCTCACCCTTTCTCTCTGCAGTCCTTGCCTTCTGGTCAGAAACAAAGCAAAATTATAGCCCTTTTCTATGATTTTTCACCCTCTACAGAAGTAAAACAAATTAGCACAACAGAGGACAAGCATAACGTAATTGCATTTATACTGCAGAAAAGTTGGGCACCCTGAATTCTGCAGCTAATATGACCAGAATTTTAACACAATGCTGAAATTTGTGAAATAGCAATAGCTTTAAGTTTCTGAACAATGAGTTTCCTTTAATGAAAATTAAATTTACGAGTCCACTACATTTGAAGTCCATAAGCTTCTCAGTTATTTTTAAGAAGTGCAGATTTCCTTCCATACTCTGTATTTAAACTGAAGGAGACTTGAAAGTTTGCTGTCAGTAAGACAACACAAGTCATAGCAAGTTCTAGCAGTAAGGTCACTGTCAACACACACTAAATTGTGTGACAAATTTGTCTTTTTAGCAGAAAAAAAAAAAATGCACTAGTCTTGCAGCTGTAGCCCAAATACATCCTCAATTCCAAATATTAAGAAATGCTCTACTTAGAGGTGAAAATTGGCTGGCATTATAAGATAGTCTACTGATTTAGCCTGTTTACTGAAAAAGAATTAAGCTCAAAAGGTTAAATGGATGTTAAATTGGGAGCAGATCGTTAAAATTTGATTTAGGAGGCACAGTATTTCTTACTGCACAGTGAATGATGAGTGGGTGTTGAAGTCATTCAACCTTTTGAACAACTAGACTCTTCAGTAGATGGAAAAAGCAATCACAGTCTGTTAACTGAACCACTTCAACGTTTTCCATTCTTACAACATCCTTTCCAACATACTTAAAATATTCCCCATATAACGTAAATAATAATTTACTTTAATAATATGGCAAGTAATTAGTTCATTATATTAGTTACTTGTCTTTCTGTCTTGATTAATAGTTAGGGATAATTATTATAACATATAATACTAAGAGTCACAAAATATGTCAAGTTTAATGGCTTCTTAAAAATTGCAACATAATATTGATATGCCTAGTAACACTGAAATTATGTAGCATCTGAAACATGGACCGCATGAAAAATAAGAAAAAACACCAGTACAAAATGAGAAACAAAGATAGCTAATGCAGAAACAGATGTTGGGATGAAAAATGGAGAAACTGGACAAAACCAGAGGACAAAAACAGCTACAGGGGCAAATAAAACTAGGAGGCAGATGGAGAACTGGGATTTCACACAAAACTGGAAGAAAAAAGAACCTCTCTCAAGAAACAGGGAGAGAAGGCCAACAGAGCTAAGAAGAATGAAAATGGAAGAAACAAAGAGACCTGACTAAATTAATCTACACCAAGTCCCAGATGATGCAACTAGATTGAAATAACAGCTGAAACATCTCATATCACTACAACAATTTCACAAGAGCAAGGGGCTAAATAACTTCTATACCAGGGTAGAACAATCCAGTTTTAAGCGTTCAGGAAACAAACCACCCTGGCATCTAGAAAAAAGAAAAAGGACCATCAGTCCAACAACGCATATACGGGCAAGCAGTTCAAGTGCTTGCACCACACAGAATGCACATTCCCTTGGGAGCTCTTCAGGCTTAGCACCTTGGACACCGTGACACTTCATCAGCATCTCTTCCGCTCAGTCCATTTAATGAACGCAAGTCCACACACAGCAAACCGCATTTCCAGCTCTCACTCACAGAAATCAGGAAGAAATTGAGACACAACAATATACATTATCTACCAGAGTTCCAAGCATTTTTTTTTTTACCTAAATGAATGCTACAATGAAGAATTAATTACAGCAGTCATTGCTACAAAGGTCTGATCATCACATTCTGGACAGCAGGATCCAACTGGTGCAGAGAGTATGACCCAATCACCAAATCAGACCCAACTCAGCTGCAGTTTCTGCAGTTCCTTAAGAACTACCAGGGAGGGAAGAGAACCGCAGAGGGTAAAGCGCACACTGTACATTTTGAAAAACCACTCTCTAAGACATAATTCCACATATATTCCAATTCCAACTCAGCAAGAAAAGAATCTGTAAAAAGGATTTAGATATTTTATGTTCATTGCCTTTAAAGTCCCTGTTTCTCTAGGTGCCTTACCTCACTGAACCCTACTGATCCTCTTATCCTATGTTTTACATTAACCAACACTATCCCATTCACTCTCCTACCCACAAAACTAAATCTTTTCTAAGATATCCAACCTTCATGATTGTTGGACCATGGTTTAACAGTGTATTCATCTCCCACTTGGCAATCTCAGTCTCTGAAGGAGCACTTTCTCATCAACTGCTTCTACCATCTCTCCATCATCCCATGAAAGGCATGGAAGAGGGATGAGTATCAGCATTCAGTTCCTGGAAAACAACCAACATAGCTATTCTGCTGTTTGGCTTTCAGTCAGTTGCAGCAGCAAAGCAGCAGCACACATAGTACAGCCCAGTCTATTAGTAATAAGGAAGAAAAAGAACAAGGTAATTTCAAGACCTGAGGAGGCTCAGTCATGTTACTGGCTTCCTGAGGTCACCAAAGCACAAACCAAGACAGATTACAGAACAGCATCACATTCCTGTACTGCGGTAATCCTTAATTAATCCACAACCAATACCTGTGCAGAAACAATTATCTGAAATATTACATTAGTATTGCAGTAACCACCACAATTAGGTAATTTTAAGGTAGCTTTTTGAAATTTCACATTTGTTGCTTCTCCTGAAATATGATACTCTACCTTGTTGTTTGTAGATTGCAATGAAAGATCTTTTTTCCTGCTACTGAGATCACACAGTAGGATTTTCAGTGCTTTGATAATTTTTCCCCTCAAAAAAGTTAAAAAAGCACCACAGAATTTTCCACAAGTGTCATTAATATGCCTGAAAACTTCTCCTGAGAAAATGAGAATTCATAAGCAGTCCTCTGAGACGTTCCTAATTTATCCAACTAAAGATACCAAATTCCTAGCTTAAAACACAAAAAAAGGTCTTTTTAATAACTTCAATATTCATGTTGTTCTTGGCTTATTTTGATCAGTCATCTCATTTATCGTTGATGCACTCAATGTAATAAAACACACTGAATTTCATCTTTCAGTTCAGTACATATTTTTAATCTTTATAAATATATTCAGCACATACTTGATTTTCCATTTTCCACTGCTTTACAATTTAGTCTTATCCTTGAAAAAATAACCTCAGTTCCATTATTTTATTCATTTCATGGCATCTGAAAACAAGTGTTTTAATGATGCAGAAAATAGTCATTCATCTAGTCAGTTCATTCTATAATTTTAACGTGTTTTGCATTACTTGCACATTTTTCTCACTGGAGACAATATTTAACATAATTAGTTTGAATAGAGTATGTGCACATCTCACTCCTCTAAGAAATCAATGTAGCACTTACACAGCAATGTGGAGTTTAAATTTGAATTATCTCATCTCAAATGTTTCATATATTGAGGGCATAACCCTAAAAACCTTAAGCCCACAGTGCACTCAGTGAAGTCAAAATGAATGGCATATGGGAACAGTCTGGAGAGCTTTACACCTTATCTGCCTCTCAGTTACTGGAACCTCTATTACCGGTAGACAAATACAAAATTACACATAATATGTAAGCTGACATGTTGTGACATCAGGTTATTAAATCAAAACCAATAGATTTTATTTGGTATAGAAGTTTAACTAATAAAGCCAAGCGGACTGTACTACAAAACTTTCATCTTAAGCAGGACTACGCGCAAACAACTGCACATTAATATACAACTCAACCACAAAATCTCATGTCACCAAAGAGGACAAAGACAAGATAGTCCGAAGCATGTGATATACAGTCATCCACAACAACACGAAGGAAAGTTATTTTTGGCACCATGCACTATTCCAAATGAAGTTCATCATAAAGTTCATGGGCTATATTTGCTGAACTTGATTATCATTCAGCTCTGGTTTGAAAGAGTGACACTAGCATACACGATTCCTTCTAAAATTTTCCAAGAAGAAAGACATATTGACACTGACTGCAAGATAAAGATGCCCAAATTATGCCTTTGGAGAGCTCTGCTTAAACACAAATGTTTGCTTAATGGAAAGTTAAACACAACTAAATGTGGAAAATTCCAAGTTTGCTTAACCTATATTAACTTTTAATTAGAATTTAATATGCCCTTTTGCATAATACTGCCTATCAAAACCGTCAGTATTATGGATTTCCAAAAACATACTCATTCTTTAAATAAGAAATAAAAAATGCCTTGTTTTTTAAAAAAAAAGATTATAAGCTTCAAGTGAAGTATATCAAAGGATACTTTTTGAAAGAATATTACATTACTACAGAAAAACTTCTCTTTACACTGATGGAATTTTGAATCTCACTCTGCCTACTCAGCATCTGAGAATTTTACCAACTATGGGGAAGTTTCCAAATACTCAGTCAACTTTTAGAGGTCAGCCAGCCTAAACGACGACAGGCACCCTGACCAGGAGAGTTAAAAAAAAAAAAATCTTAAACTGATTATTGAATCAGAGGACATGTCATTGTCTTCCTTTGTTGAGAAACCAAAGGAGTTTAAGAAAGTTTACTGAGCTGTCTGCTCTGGAGTATAAACTGCAGTCTTGTTGTATGGGACTGAAGATAATTGTTAAATTTAAGATCAAGTTAATGTACATGGCCAGCTTGTGCTTGACAAGCCATATTCCTTTTAGAGTGCTGTAAGTCAAGCAACATATAGTGTGAATGAGGCTGGGGGGGAAAAGGCATAAAGAAAGGGCAAACATCGTTCCTTTTTTTCATACCCATGTCACTGGCTTTTCTCCTATCCCCTTCACCTGCACAAGATATGTTAGAGTTAAACTCTAAAAAAACAAATCCACAGAAAAAAACCCTACCCTTACTCCTGGAATTAACATACTTGCTTCTTACTTCGAAAGCAGTCAACATACATTTTCACCCCTACCCTTCCATTAGATCTGTTAGTCTAACCTCAGTTCCTGGAAAAATTATGGAGAAGATTGTACTTGCTACTATTGAAAAACATTTAAAGGAATAATGCAATCATGAGGCACAGTCAACATTGGTTCACAAAGGGAAAGTCCTGTTTAACTAATTTGATATCCTTCTATGATAAGGTCACTTGTCAGCGGATGAAGGGAAGATAGTGGTCATTGTTTTTATGGATTTTAGTAAGGCTTTTGATACTGTTCCTCACAAGTTGGACAAGTTGTCCAACTGTGGGATGAGTGGGTTCACAGTGTGCTGGGTGAAGAACAAGCTGAAGAACAGAGCTCAAAGGGCCTTAGTGAATGGAGCTACATCTGGCTGGGGACCAGTCACCAGTGGTGTTCCCTCAGGGTTCAATTCTAGGGCCAGTTCGGTTCAATGTATTTATCAACAGTCTGGATACAGGAGTTGAATGCACCATTAGCAAGTTTGCTGATGATATCAAACCAGGAGGTGCTGTTGACTCTCTTGAGGGCCAAGAGGCCTTGCAGAGGGATATAGGTAGATGGGAACATTGGGCAATGATTAACAGGATGAAATTTAACAAGTCCAAATGCTGGATTCTGCACCCAAGACAGAGTAACATCAGGTACAATTATAAACTGGGGGGGCTGGAGAGCAGCCCTGCAGAAAGGAATCTGGGGGTGCTGGTCAACAGCAGCCTCAATGTGAGTCAGCAGTGTGCCCTGGCAGACAAGAGGGCAAACCACATCCTGGAGTGCAAACAGTGTCATCAGTCAGTCAAGAGAGGTGATTATCCTGCTGTATTCACCATTGGTGCTGTCTCACCTTGAGTACTCTGTGCAGTTCGGGGCCCCACAATTTAAGAAGCAGGTGGAGGTCCTTGAATGCATCCAGAGGGCAACAAAGCTGGTGAAAGGGCTGCAAGACATGTCCTATGAGGAGCAGCTAAGGAGTTTGCACTAGTTTAGTTTGGAGAAAAGGAGGCTGAGAGGCAACCTTGTTGCTCTCTACAGCTTCCTGAGGAGGGGACGTGGAGAGGGAGGTGCTGAGCTCTCTTCTCTGGTATCCAGTGACAAGACGTGTGGGAATGGTTCAAAGCTATACCAGGGGAGGTTTAGACTGGACATAAGGAAGCATTTCCTTACCAAGAAGGTGGTCAAACACTGGAACGGGCTTCCTAGAGAGGTGATCGATGCCTCATGCCTGTCAGTGTTTAAGAGGCATTTGGACAATGCCCTTAACAGGCTTTAACTTTTGGTCAGCCCTGAATTGGTTGGACAGTTGGACCAGATGATCGTTGTAGGTCCCTTTCAACTGAAATGTTCTATTTTATTTTTGTCATGAAAGTAAAATTAGTAACATTGATTAGTCACAATATTTTACAAAATTAATGCATCATATCCATATTTAAGTTTATCTATGCATATTGCACAATCACAAACTGATACTCAGCAGCAATATGGAGGTAAAGTACTAATATATTGCCGAAGGAGCACTACTCTTCCTCAGATGAAATGAGAAATAGCAGTCTTTGACAAGCAGCTTATTACTTTAAAGACACCAACATTCGTAAGTGTCCCTGCTTTAAAGATGACCAGGTCCACAACCACGTATCTGATGGTTTGTTTGTTTGGTTTTTAATTAAATGGAGAAATCCAGATGCAGAAGATCTCTCATGACATCAAATCACAGAGAACTACTGCGAGAGAAGTTGAAAGAACAGTCTTGACCTTCCTTCCAATTTCCAGTGTATGTTTGCATAGATGCACACAAATTCACACTGAAATGGCCATCATGCCATTCACTTTCTTCCACTGGTATGTTGAGGAGGTTGGAAATTGTTACAAAGCAGTCTACTTTAATCTTCTAGATGTACAAATATGTTAGGCTACAGTTCAGCAGAGCTCAACAGAATTTAGGCTTTGTTGCAATCTGCTTATCTAGGGAAAGCAAAACTCCTCATGAAGACAGTTTGGCAATTTCTAGCTAGAGCCCATGGCTTACATGGGTCTTGAAGGGTGGTTCGGCCTAAGGCCAGCAATATCTACGGCCTTCAGATCTCACAATCCAGAAAACAGGCAGCTCTTTTGACATTGCTGCCCAGGAAAACAAACCAACCAACCCCAAAACACACATACCACAAACACCGCCTACACACACCTCCCTGAATCTTTCAAGAAAAAAAACACCACAAAACCACTATACCATTTTTTCCTTCTTTTACCAGTTAATTGAAAATTCTGCGTTTATTCCAGTTTTACAGAACATCTCACTCAAATTCTGCTCCCCTTCCCCATTTGTAACTGTTAGCTCACTTATGGGACCAGAAAATGTTCCTATTTCAGAGTTAAAGAGAAAAAAAAGGCCTTGCCTCTCTAATTTCAGGTTTGTTTTTTTTTTTTTTTTCAATTTGAAATGGAAAAGGTTATTCACAAGACAAAATGCTGGGGATACATTAATGCAAGGGAGTGAATCAAAATGGGAACACCTGACTCTAAACATCTCCAAAGTTTAATTCATTTTAAACCACTGCCAAAAAGTAACATTTTTTCCCTTGATGTTATTCTCCAATTCATACTTAAGGATGTCTTTTATAATTCTGAAAGTTGTAACAGCCAACAATACATCAAAATGAAAGCTGCAGTTTCAGATATTCCATTTCCCATTTTACAAGCCACAACAATATTACTTAATAGGCAAGAGCTGGCTGCCTTCAACAGTCTCCTATTCACTTTGTATAAGAAAATATATAGTCCTGTACAAGTAGAACATTTGAATATTTGCAGTTTTGGAATTCCTGCATGACTGGAAAGAAAAGAGAATGAGCCAGCAACATTTCAGAACAATACTTCATTGAGGAGATATTTCTCACTGTTCCATATTTCACTGGTTGTTCTAAGGGAAAAAAAAAAGAAACAAAAAAACAACTGCTTTTTTGAAAAACAATAAACATTTAGAGATTACCCTTGGGGGAAACTTTAAGCAATAAACAAAGATCACATACAAGACTCAATACTAGGCTTTTTTTCCCCTTTTTTTGCTGCACAGCTCTAAAAAAAACCCACTTCTAACTTTGACACAATATGCTCCTATCTTTAAATAGGCAAAGTTTTAATATCTTTTAAAAGTGGACAGTGATATTTTAGCTTTCCCATAAAAATAAGAGGAGGCGTAGAAAGTCAAATTCAGAGATCTTAAGCTGTCATGACCAAGATTCATTATTTCACCATTCAGCCAAAAGGTTATCTTTATATTCTTGGCAAGTTTCAGTGTATATCTTCAGGACTGTCCTAGAAGACAGCAGACAATTTAGGTAGCACCTAGCACCAGGAAAAAAATTTTCAGGTTAGATTTTCTACACAGTAAGCAGGGAAGAATGTTTTAAAACACATGACTACAAATGTCTGGTTTAGGAATACAGCTAAGCAGCAATATGATCACTATAAAGATTCTCTCAGCTTTGAGCTTTACACTCAAAAGATAAACACCTTCTAGAAGGAAAGTGGGGAATAAGGTATATAATCCAAAAAAAAGATAAGCAATTAAGAAATGAAATTAATTATCGTTCCACCCCATCTTCGATTTATCTACTTTATGTAAATTAAAACATGTACTCAAAACCTCTTTTGAAAAAAGAATTCAAAGACTGTTCCTCCATTCAACAGAAAAGCATGTGTAGAATAGGGCTGATAACTTTCAAATTAGCTTGCGTGTATGCAAAGAAAGTTTGGATTCCCTGTTATTTATGTGACAGCTAAAGAAAACACTCTGAAGAATATTCACAGATTCTCTTGGGTTTTGGAAGATGACAAGGTTGTTAGCATTAGCAGGTCAGACACATAGCCATCTTATTTCCAGCATCAAGCAGAAACAAACTCAAGACATTTCTCTCCAAACAGCAGTCTGAACTAAGTTTTCAAATGCAAAAATAGCAATGTAGAGGCTAAAAGCACTGACAGTTTGCAGATTTAGACAACAGGTACTTGCATCTGCTATGGATCAGGGGTGTGAGGGTGCACAGACACTGAAAAAACAGAGTTATCATGAATAAAAAATAGAAAATAAGGCAAATAGCACAGTCCTCTCCACAACACTCATTTTTGGTCTCACACTGCTTTAAGCTAAGAGGTCTTCATGTTCATTCAACCTGGCTCAACACCAAAGTAAAGTATCACTGAATAAACAAGGACACATTGTTGAAGAAGTATAAAAACTCATCCTAGGTTTTTGCTAGCAATTTTTACCAGGGGCAAGAGGGGGGCATGCAAGGAGGAATGTGATCAATTTTTCGACAAGATAGAGACCCACAAGGTAGAGACATCTGTTCTTTCCAGAGAAATTCAGCACATTTCAGATGTGAACTTACTTAAAAGACCAGCATGTGACCTCACATAACAGCAAGTAGTCAGACTACAACTATCAATAAGGAAAGAAATACAATACATCAGTGGACCAGAATGGGAACAGGTGCAATTAAAACGCACCCCTCCAGGATAAACAACCAGTTTGGATGCTCACTGATGTGTACAGAAAGCTTTAATCAACCCCACGGATCAAACACAGCCAGATTGTTTAATACATGAGTTGTGGAAAACCTGCCCCAAACATCTTGTCCTAGGTTATGATGTAAGATGTGCCCAAAAGTATGTATTCTATCACCATCTTCATGAGCTGCTGAAACCAGGTGGGGCAATGTTTCCCTTGCCTCCTCCTCCCAGACTGTCTTCTGTTAATGGGCCATCAATGCCTTGCCCATGACTGTGGATCACTCCCTCCAGGAGCCATCTCTGTTTGATGGGCAATCAAGGATCTGCGGCCAGACTCCCAGAACAACATCGGCCCCATGTGAGATGCTCCAGCGGGGGAGGAGAGGGCGGGCCTGGGGACTGCACCCGGGGGCGCGCGGGAAAGGGGCGGCGGCGGTGGTCGGGCTCGGGCAGTCACCGGGGGAGACAGACGGGCGCTTCGGGCTGCTGCTGGACTACTTGGGACAGAGCAGCCACTCGAGGAAGACCGGGCCATCTGCAGCACCGCCGGCCCTTCGGAGGCGCCCGCGCCCTTCGGCAGGATCGCTGCTTCTGTGGAGCCACGTCTGCCATTGCAGGAGGACCGCAGCCACCGTTTGATCAGACTGCTGCCAGCACCCTGACCAGCAGGGTGTCAGGTCGTATTCTGACTCTGTCAGCGGGTTTCTGGTTTTTTTTTTTTTCTTTTTGTGTACTGTTGCATTTGGGTTGTTGTTGTTGTTGTTTTCCCTTCTCTTTAATCTTCCCAGTAAAGAACTGTTATTTCTACTCCCATATCTTTGCCTGAGAGCCCTTTAATTTCAAAATTTAGTAATTCGGAGGGAGGGGGTTTACAGTTTCCATTTCGAGGGAGGCTCCTGCCTTCCTTAGCAGACCTCTGGTTTTGTTTTTTTTTTTTTTCAAACCGAGACAATTTTTAAGAGTTATTCTATGCAATCTTTCTAAAGCTTTACATCATATCAATGTATGTAATAGTCTAGAGTAAGTGAACAGATTGGTAGCTACCTGTATCTCCAGGTCAAGGGGAATTTGTTCAGGTGAAATATAAAGCTTTTGCATTTGTCTTCAAGAAACATACATTTTAATCCAAATTAAGATCAAGATTTTAGATGTTTCCTTGTGCCTTTTCTGGCACTGTTGGCTAATCAATAGTTTTTATTAAAGTTTTTGGAATACTTAAAACACTCATGCATTCATTTTGTAAGTATGCACAAATAATGTCTCAATGATTTCTTACCCAATTTTTCTCTGCTACGACTGAAAAATCCTTATTCGTTTTATTCTAGAAAATAAACTATTAGTTCTGTTAACAGTAGCATATTGATGTGAATAGTTTGTCAAAAAAACCCAAAAAATCAATAGATGTACAATGGAAGAGTAGTAGCTCAACTTTAAGTAAAATTAGTTACAGTGCTGCAGTTTATGAGTGTGCAAAGTCTGAATGAGCATCAGGTTGAAACTTGAAAGCCAAGTCTGTTACATCAGGAAACAGCAATAGGAGTTGTGGTTGCCCAGACTGGATCAAAGACTAACAGGTAAATTCATGAGCTCTGGCTACAGCCATGGGAGTCTAGGTGATGAAGGGAATCTGCTTAAGGAAGACAGCTAACAAATTAGAGGACAACTATGCATGAAGGTTTTTGCTCTACCACCTGGTCCCCATGAATATTAAAATAAAAAAATCCTCTGGTTTTGGCTTGGATGGGGAAGGGCAGAGCAAAAAACAAAAAACAAACAAAAAAAACAGAAAAACAAAAATCAAGCAGAAGCTTTACACTTTATTACAAAGATGAGATAAGGGAAGAAACTGTATTTTCTTCCTCGCTTAAAATCTGCCAAGTAAAACTTAACATATTTATTTGTACTGCTTTTCCTAAGAATAATCTTCTTTCTCTGCAGAGAATAGTTTAAGAAAAATCATTTTTATTTCAGACCCAAGTAATATGTCAAATAAAAGCAAACTAAAAAAAAAAATTGCTTCTCTCCAGGCCACAGACTGCATAAGTTTTCTAGCGGAGGCTATCAAGCTTCCTTACAAAGGTCAAACTTCAGTGGTATTTAAGCCCTCTGATTATTATTAATAGCCTATGACTTAGCCTACGGTGCCTTTTCTATAACGGAACAGCCTTTCACAGCATCAACTCACAGTGCCACACAGGACACATCCAGGCAGCAGTCCAGGTCCAGGGCTCATTGGCTCTCCACTAAGAGCCCAGGAGCTCGCCCAGGACCCTGGCTGGTGAAGAGCTGGTGGCTGAAGACCAAGCTGCTACAGCTCTGCTGCCACCACGTCAAGCCAGCCAGCTACACTTACGTTCACAAAAGCTGGACGCACACCTTTGGATTGCAGCATGGAGAGAGCACCGCAGATTTTCAAGCTTTTGTTGACACATACAATCACTGAGGTTCAAAAAGACCTTTAAGATCAAGACCAACCATAAACCCAGCACTGCCAAGTCCACCACTAAGCCATGTCCCTAAGTGCCACATCTACATGTCTTTTAATTCCCTCCAGGGATGGTGACTCAACCACTTCCCTAGGCAGCCTGTTCCAATGCTTGACAACCCTTTCAGTGAAGCATTTCTTCCTAATATCCAATCTAAACCTTCCCTGGTGCAATTTCAGGCCATTTCCTCTCATCCTATCACTTTCCACCTCCAATTCTCCCCACTCTAGACTATTTGGCATTTCAAATAATTCTTCAAAGTTTTTAATGTGTATGTGTTTAAAACCATACTCCTTTTCCTTCAATTCAGTGTTTATCTAAACTATTCAAAAAAATGCAAAGTTTTAATAGTGACTGTTCAAGTCATTATTTAAATTATTAATTATTAATTACTTTTTCACCACAGGAATTCTGTTTGTATCCTAGTTTCTCAGCACAGTTCTCAACCCTAAAATTACTTCATTCTATAAGTTAATACTAGTGGTTTGAAGTTGGTTTATTTCTTTCCTGTAGGCAAGTTAACTGAACTGTAATAAAGAAGAGCAGTCCAGCTTGTTCCAACCAGCACTAGAAAAAGTCTCAGATCCTGCCTTTTTAACACAATCATACTGCCGTCAGTGGTGACTACAACAAGAAAGATTCCAAGACAAAACACAACCAGCACCAATATCTTAAAACACTTTATAAAATTTAAGATGGGTCTTTAAAGCATCCAGTGAGATTTGCAGGATCAATCAGTAGACTTTACCTCCATCTATGTCCACACCACAGATCAGAAAACAATGACTGGTATCAAAAAAAAAACCACACCACCACACAGGGAACACAAAGTACTTGGCATAAGCCTGACGAAAGTTGCCATATTCATTAAAGAGAAATGCAGAGGAAGTCAGAAATACTCTAAATAACTTGTCTTCTGGTAGCTGCCATGTGTTCAGTGTTCCAGACTTAAGTCCTAACTCCTTAAAGACCATATAAAATTTCCCAAAAGAATAAAAGAAAACAGGGTCAATACATATGAAAAGAGGATGGATAAATCCAGGAAAACCTGAAGTACCTTAATGCTTCTTCCTCCCTAATTCATTCTCTCTTCAGCTATTTTCACTTTTAAATAAAAAAGAGTAATTACATTTCTTTACTGCTGCATGTATTTCAAAAAATTAATCAGTTTGCTAATAAACTTTGGAGTTGCTTGAGATGGCCATAAACAGCTGTTAAAATAATGTTGAGCAAAACAGAATCTATCAAAGCTTTGATAAAACCCAGACCAAGTAACACTGATTACTTACCAGACCATTGATAAAGCCTTGCTCTCAAACACAGAAAATGTCTTCAGTAAAAACTCATCATACACTGTATTTGTTTTCTTAAAATCCATTCTAAAATGCCAAACACATTGACCTCGTACTGAATCCCATTAGGCCCTTGGACTAAATTGACATTAATCCTCAAAATGTCCCATTAGAGTTTAAGTCTGTTTATTTAACCTTACTATGTATCTAGGAGATATCCATAAAATCAAAGACTGTATCAGCTAAGAGCAGTTCCACCTATTCATTTTGAAACTGTGGTATGTTCCTGGCTATTTTTGGAGAAGGGAGGGATTTTTGTTTGGGTTTCTTTTGTTTTAAAGGAAGAAATTATTTTTTTTTCCTTCCACCTCAACTTCGTAGTGCATCAACAAGCCACCACCATCAAAATAACTCTTGCAAAAAAGGAGACTGAGTGAACAGCTGCAGATTCTTCATCATCACTCGTAAATCTGCTCAACAAAGCAGCTGTGCTGCATCCTGTAATCTCTACTCCAGTGAAATCAAAACACCTGAAGCTGGTAGGACAAAGGAGCTCGTCACTCAGGTACCAGGCTGTGGTAGTATCTGATATGCACTTAACAGAAATAGAATTAATTGTCATCCTCTAAAGAGCTGATCCATTAGCACTAGTATGCTAGGCTGTGATAAAAAGGAGACATCATTAGTAATGCTGAGGCTTCTCTTCTCTCATGGGAATACCTCAGAATGTTCTTATGTTAGGAAAGCTTTTATACCCTTCTGAAACAGCACATAGATACCCATTTTTGTTTCATGAGCTTTCGTGTTCCACATCCGTTCTATTCTTTATAAATATTGCTTTAAAGCAGAGATCATTGGCAAGTCTACAGATATCAAACAAACAGACTTTTTAAACAGTCAAGACAAGCCAAAGTCTAAGAACTTGAGTAAACCTAGAAAAAACTAAAGGCCAGATACATGTGATTAAAAACAAGCCCATAAAACACACTCAACAAAAACACACCACCAAAAAAGCCACCAAGGTGTTAAGTCTCAAAAAAAATTCCATCTAAGAAAAAAACCAATTGAAAACAGGGAAAAACACAACCCACCACCCACAAAACCATACAATCTAACCCTTCCAAACCTAGAAATTCTTTTTAAAGTAATGAGATTTGTCATTGTTTCCTTCTTGATATGAAAGATAATGGTGTACGCATGACTTGAGCTGCAGGTTGTTTTCCCGAACTTTCACTTCTAAAGAATCTCTATTGGGTAGCTACGATAAGGCTCTAAGCATTATCAAGTGCAAGTTTTTGATTAATGTAGGTAACTTTTCAGTTTAGAAAAAAAGTCTTTAATTTACCCTAAAAAATCATTAGGTTAATATCCAGGCCAATCTCGGCTGTGACGATTATCACCAGTCAAGCAGGTAGCTAATAGGAGATTTCATATCTTTCTATTGAAGAACTCCTCTGTACTGGACAAACGAATAGAAATCATAATACAGAAAAAAATGAGACAAAGTTAAAAATCAAAATATTAATAGGAAGGAAAAGAGTTAACGGGCTTTGTAGAAGAAGTCACACGTCACAAACTTGTTAGAGTTATCAGAAGCATTGGTGTAGCATACATTAACTTCTTTTAAATAGAGTTTTACAAGTTTCTTCACCAATTACTTGGAAAAACTACACTGCAAAGCCATAAAGGGCAGATGTCTGGCATTAGCAGATGCCCAGGAACAAGGATGTGTATAGTTAGGGGGTAACATTTGCCAATGCCAACACAAGAGACCCAAACCTGAAGGCAAAGCTACAGGGTCTCAGTATCCTCACCAAGTGATAAAACATTTAATAAAATTCAGTGCCGATAAGTGCAAACTGTATGCGTTTCACAAAACACATAATCACTCTTATAACACTGGACTTAAAATCAGCCATCGTCACTCAGCAAATAGGGTCTGATGGCGCTGTGGAGAATGCAGCTCACTTCTCAGGGTTGGTCAAAGAGAAAGGGAAGAGTAAACAGCAGTGCTTAGTGACGATATTGAAGGAGAAGGCACCGTTTGGTCCTGAACAGTCATTAGTAGCTGCTGCCAAACCAAACGTGAGGCTAGAATACCACTACAGCCTTTCTTATAAATTAGAGGTACTGGACTGATGCAGGGAAAAAGAAAATCTCATTAAATTTCAGAGTGAAAATAGGTATAAAACCCAGCATTTTTCTTGTGGGCACAGCCAGGAGCCTGCGGAAGCACAGCAACCCTTCACCACTATCTAGCTGACCTCCTCTTTCCCTTCCCTTCCCATCACCATCCTAAAACACCTTCTGGTCCCAGTGTGACCAAGACCTTGTCCTCACCACGCTCATCCCCATGCTGACACGAAGATGGTACACAGAGGTCACCCCTCATCCCTACTGCAACCATGTCATGGCAGCTGGGTCACAGTTAGGCCCCTCAATAGGAAGAAAACAGCCCCTCCTTGAAGCACTTTTCAGCAGCCATAGCACAACTTAAGTTCCACCCTGCTCAAAAAGGCAGAAAAGAAAGGATGTGGGCAGAAAAAACCCCCAACCTTTTTTGCTTCATTTCCTAAAGGGGCAGAGAATATGGTGTAGATCAGGCTGCTCTCAAACTTGAGAGCCATTGCAGTAGGAAGCACTAGGAAAAAAAAAAGAAAAAATAAAAAATACCCAAACAACACTATTTAGGATCACCCAGGATGGAATTTAACAAGCAGCACTCTGATGTATGTATATGTATGCACAGCTCCTCTCCTCCCCTCTGCTAAATACAGCCTTCACTAATGAGCATACAGTAGGGCAGGCAGAAACTAGCCAGATGATCATCTTTGATGGTTCAAGGGGCTCCGCCCATTAATTCCTTGGGCTGGTTGCCATCAATCACTTTGCAGCTGCAAGACGACTCTAGCTGTACACAGACTCCTCTGGCTTCCCTTCTTCTCTCATCATCCTGCTCAAGGTCTCTTCCAACCTAACCAATTCCATGATTCTATAAAAGTCCAAGACAAGGTTAATCAGTAGCCCGTGGCTTCAAAATTCTGCTTTATGCCAAGAATAAGAGCAAGTTTTGCCCTCAGTGAATTACTTCAGTAGAGTGTTTTTTTCTTAGGATTAGTTAACATTAGCATAAAATGTTTATTTGGCTGGTAACCTAAAACTATCATCTGAAGAGATGGCTGCTGCCATCTGCTGACAGCTTCCATTATAAACAACACATACAACGACTTCAAACAGGTTGTATACTAAAATGAGACAACAGAGGAGCCCAGCACGCACAAACTATCCGCCAGGCGACATGATCTATCCAACAGGATAATGGAGCGTGATACTTTGTATGAGGCACAGACCCCTTTCCGTGAAGGAAGAGTTTAGCAAGAGCATCCTGACAAACTGGTTTACTAACTTAAACAAAAGTGATGCAATCCATTGTCTTCTGTAGTGGGTGTTTTTTGTGGGTTTTCTTTTTTTTCTTTCTTTGGTTTTGTTTTTTTTTTTTAAATAAAAGGTGAGGGGTTCCTCCTTTGACTACTAGTCACTCAGCACTAAAGAAACATAAGATATAATATTTCAAATATCAATCTTGAACTTTTTTTCACAATATTTTCTTTTAAAAGTAATATCCCAATTCAGAGCAACATAATCAAAAGTGCCTGTTCTGTGCTTGCTTTGATACAGTTTTATCTTCCTAGGGAGCTCTTCACTAGAATGTGTCAGGAAGTGAAACAGCTCCATAGGCCAAGCAGCTCTTCCAGCTACAGTCAATACCAACAATACAGTAACTTATACTTCAAAACACAAACCAAGACATTTCCATGATGATCTTTAAGGTCCCTTCCGACACAAATAATTCTATGACTCTCTTCAGTGCAGATTCACAGATTGCAGCAGGAGTTGTCACTTCATGTAGCATGTTAATCCACTAGTATTATTAGTCTTCCTCCATCCCTGGGTTTCTTTCATGTAAGAAGCTGATAAGAGCCAATACTCAATGAGATAATTGCCAAATATTTTAGTTGCAGTCTACTCAGCTAGAAACTGCAACACATTGTCCACTCAGCACTTGCACACAGACTTTCAAAGCCTTCCTTGTTTCCAGTATAGCTATCAGGCCTTCTCTCACCAAAATCAAACAGCTGTAGAGTCATCTCAAAGCCATAGCTTGCATCACAAAAATTGTCACCCAAGCCTCCCAAAATAGCTATGGAAGCTGATATAGTCTGGTTCTTGCAAACTCATCTCAAACAGTGAATGCCTACTCAGCCCCAGGAGTCTCTGCAGCCATGCATGAAGCTGCCCAACAGAAACATCTGCCAGATCCGCACTCTTTGAGAACCACCACAGGGTTCACTGCAGCACCGAACACAGCAAGAGCCAGTGAACCGGGAGAGACCACACAGGGATACGCTATAATCTTTTGTTAAATACAGTTATCTACACAATTACCTATTCTAAACAAGATTGATGCTTGATTACTGCCAATTATGTAACTGTAACATATGCAATTCCATATATTATATAATTACAACATACCAATTGCTGCAGGAATACTGGACAACATAAACAATGATAAAGAAATCTAGCTAATTCCATTAGATAATACTTACAAACTCAGTGATTTACCCTGATTAAATGATTATATATATCACCAGAGCATTTACAAACAGATCAAGGATCACAGGACCCTATGATATTTTCTATCAATAGATACAGAACACAGATGTTAAAACACAAGAAAGCCTGAGAGCTTATACACCACAGACACGCCAGCCTGCGTTACCCTACACAAGAGCCAATGAACATTCAACAAACCGCATTATCTTTGTGAACTTCTCATGAGCATCATAGCAAAGAAAATTTGTAATGGTAAAACTTCAAGGAAGACAGTGAGATTACACTTTTTAATAAGTGTCTTGTTTTAGTACTTCCTTGTTGGTTTCACAGATCTACAAAAGCAGGTACTGTGTGTCAGACATGGCTCAGAATCAGGAGAACTTCAAATGCAGAACAGGTAAGGTACCAGAGACTGGGAAAAAATCTTCACAGTGAAAACAGAGTTTACGTAAGGAAGGATGCCAGAGTCAGGTGCAAAGGAAAGACTAACAGTCAAAAAAAAACACCACAAAAGCCTAGGCAAATTATTTCTGCAAGAGCTCTAATGGATATAACCAAATCTCGTCTTTCCCAAGGATCAGGAGAAAGATGTTTCAGTAAACGAAAAAGCAAAATACGATTATCCCAGCCCAGAGTTTTAGGTGATAGAGATATGGAAAGAGTAGTCTATCTTAATCTGCAAAACAGACACAGCCAGAACACAAATTCTTAGAAACACATTCCTATTGAAAGCAATGCTGAACATGGTATGAGTAGCAGGAAGAGAAGTGATATTCACTTCAGCCATCAAAAGCAATGGGAGCAAGAACTTGACAGGAAAGATTAAGCAGGTCTTTGATTCCCACTGAAATTGAATTCACGGCTAAATGCCCAGGAAGACGTCTCTGAAAGGCAAGATGACAGCGTAGTTTGGACAAGCAGGTATTGAGGTACATCTAGATGCAGTTTAGTACTGAAGAACATGCAGTTTTAAGCTACATTTTTCCTCATATATACTTCAACTCTAGGTACAGTACATAATGAATTCCCAAAAAGAATAAAGTCAAAGGAAGAAGTTGAGAATGGCCAGAAGAAAAAAGGAGTTGCAGTCAGAGGGTAAACTAGCATTCGAAGTGGTCGACAGTTGCATGAACAAGAGAGATGCTGCTTAGCTCTTGTTCAGAAGAGGTTATTCAAAACCAGCAAGACTCTTCCTATGGAGTGCAAGCGATAGCAAGGAGGCCCAGGAGGATGCTGGGATGGAAATGCAATGGGTGACATTGTAAACAAAGTAGCATAGACTTCAGATATCAAAGAGAGTAATGGGCATGGCTGAGTAAACAGGCAAGTCAAGGAGGTAGGCACAAAAAAAGAAAGGATTAAAGCACGCTTATGCCATGAAAAAGCTAAAGAAAAGGAAGACATTCTGGAACAAGTTAAGCAAGAGATGAAAGTAGACACAGAGAAAGCCAGGAGATGGAATGTAATTATCAAAGCAAGCACAAGTTATAAGAAAGGTCTGCCTGTAACAGCAGTGGAAGGGAGGGCTTCACTACCTAAAGAGCACATCAGTAATATCTGGAGGCAGGAAGGAGAAGCAGCAAGGTAAATGAGGCAATCAAAGATGGCAAAGAGGCAGTAGGGCTTACCAGGATCCTATTAAGCTGGAAAAGGAGATAGCAAGTCTTTCAGTTCATAGTAAAAATAGGAGCAAATAATTATTCTCACTACTTGACGGTTAGAAATTGCATTTTCAAGTACTGTTGGAAAGCAGGCTGCAACAACAGTCAGCACATGCACCTTAGCAGTACTGCACAGATTCTCAGTAACAAAAGCTCAGCATGTCCTTGCTATCCCAAGGAGATGTGGCATTCTGGTGTCAGAGACTGCAGTGGTCTGCAGGACTCCTAGAACACATGGGTCTGGGTCAGCACTACAACTGCTTCGGAGAAATGGCTACCAAAGAAATAAAAGTTCATGCTTGTCTACTTACTGTTCTGTCCCAACTACTCCAAGCAGCTTCACGGTCCCCATGTTATCTCCTCATAAGCAGCATGAAAACAGCAGCTTCCTCCCTCCTAACACTACACTGGCATTATGTACATCATGCTTAATGCAGTTTTAAGGTTAGAGTTTAAAGCATTCAACTAGCATAGCTGTCTCTGCACAGCATCCTCCAACCCAACATGGCTAAAAACCTCGAGAAACCTTGAAAAATCTATTATTTAAATTAAGGCATGCAAACAAAGAAGCATTCTAAAATGCCTTTAAGGAGCAACACAACCGGTTATTTAAAAATAGGGGCAGCATAAGTAGGGGACTTCAAACACATACAAGACATCTCAGTGACCTGAACACATGACTACAGTAACAGGACAAAATATCTTACACTAAGGCAGGGTGAAAAGCCCACATGGCGACATCTCTTCTCTCAACACAATCAAATTCATTTGCGTTCTTAACTGAACACTGCCTGATATTTAACTTATGTTTATACAGATATAAAACCCTCATTCCAGCAGCTAGAGGACAACCCTCATCGCAGTTAAGTGCAGGCAGAAGTACACGTAAGATTGAGGCTGAGAAGTTCAGAAGCACACTAAAGACTTCCGAGCCATGGAAGGGGTTATACAGCTTCTAGATTTGCCTATGCCACAGGTTGGTCATTTTCTGCTTCCTTCTCTATTTAGCACACTTCCTACTGTAAATCCAAATCTTACCAACACAGCAACAGCATATTTCACTGAAACCTACTGAAGGGTTATTATATTACAGATATAAGATTCAGCTTACAGACATGGCTAAACACAGTCTCAACCAATATCATACATGTGGGTTTTGGCTCAATACTGCATCAGCAATGACATTGTAGCATTGCTTTGGAATTGAGAGTGCAGCAACAGTTATTCTGGCTGCTCAGATCTTAACACTTAAACTGATACAGAGCATGCTCTAGAAAATTGAAATCACTGCTGAAAAACGGTTTATAAAAAGTACATCCTTAGCCAGAAGAGACACTTATTTCAAGATGCCCTGGAGAGATTACTGAGTTAGAGAACGCTAAACCACACACACAGAAAACCCCATAGTCCAACAGAGCGCAAGAGGCTCCACAGCTTCAACAGAAATAAAGCAATCTCACTAAAAATATTTTAAAGATATCAAACTGGAAAGGAAAATATTAAAGCTATACAGCTATGCTGTAATGCCGAAATACACTGTGTATGCCTACCTGACTGCAGAGAAGATTCATTGACACATTTGCACGTTTTTATGGCGGAACTTACATACAACTGTGCCATGAAAATCTGAGTAACATTTGCACAGCTGCATTACAGCATAATTCACATCAGAACCTCAGAAGTATGTCATTATTCTATTATTTCTACCTTGCACATGGTTCTCTGGTTATTGATTTATGAGTCAATCTGAAATCTCACTTTGAGGCTTTTCTGCCAGCTGTTAATAATACATTACACTCATGATAAATGCTGTAACAACATAATTTATGTTAAGCTTTCACAAACATTGCGAGAAAGCTTCCCATTATTGGCAGCACAACCACTGAGATTCCCTCATTAATCTTGTCTACAAAATCTTAAACCCAACAATGCATTCGGTCTAAGGAAAGGTAATTCATTACAAGGAGAAGTCTCAATATTCACCACCTTTTACTTAATTCTCTCCAGCATTAGGTTTATTACAGCATTCCAATTTACACCTGTGCAGATAAGTGTCATTACTTCAATATAAATCTTTTCCTTTTGGGGGGTTAAGAAACAAGCATATAGATTCAGCACAGTAAGAACATGCCATATACTTTTGCTTGAACAAGATTGTTTAGAGAAAAAAACACAGGTTTATAATTTTATGACTGAAAACAACTGCTTATTTAAGATACTTTCAGCACTCAAACCAGCTTTTATTTTAAATACGGTCATCCATATAACTAAACGTCTTTCCTTCTACATGATAGTTTTTCAAAATCAATACATCAGGAAAGTCTGAAAAGGCAACCTTTCATACACAACAGCAGCCTGAGTTTATTGAGCCAGCGCACGGACAAACTGACCTAACAGATTGGAATGATTACCTCCATAGCATTATTAAACCACAAGCTAAGAAAGATTTACACAATAGACACTAATGACTCTCCTGAGAATCCACTACAGACTATTGATCAAAAAAATCCATTTTTAAATAAATTCCTAAACACATATTCAAAAATAAGTAGAAATGTCAAAACATTTACTCAATAAAACATAATGGGCCCTCTGGAGCTATTACTGAGATGCAAAAACATAATTGTACTTTTTAGTGTATCTTTTTATGTGTAGATTGCAAAGTAATTTACAAAACTGGCTAAGTATAAGCATTACCATTTGGGAATATTAGTATATGGGAAAATGAACCACAGATGGGTTAGGTAGTTTCTTTCTCTACTTCAGTAGCAATCACTCCAAATTCACACATGTACAGCAAACAACAGCTTAGGTTTTTTAACTACAGGTGTGTGAGCAAGAGGGGAAAAAAGAAAAAACGGAATCCAGCCCTGAATTGGCATGAGGATTAAAAGAGATTGAGAAAGGTTAAAGTAATCTGTTTACTTCTGTCTTGGAAAAAAACCCAGAAAATTATTCTGAAAGAATGATGAACAGAAAACATAAATAACATGACATTTGATATAAAAATATGCACTGTTCTTAAAAAAAATTACAAGAGAAAACCATTGCTGTAAATTCTTATCTGTAATTAAAACCAAAATGAGTCCACAATGCTGCAATCCCTAAAGAGATCTGAAAAACTTGTCATCACAAGTCCCCTCCTATGCCAACAGGAAAAAAAAAACACTAAGTATTTAATGCTTACTATACACATGAGCAACTGTTGCCCAGCAATCTTCCGCCCTGTTTCCCACTCGCAGAGTTCTGGAAGAAAGCATCTACCAAGCTGGAATCGGGTAGAATCTAAGTAAATAAGTAAATAACCTACATTCTTCAGGTGAAGCACATATCACTCTCTAGTTACAAACCTCAACTGCTTTGGAAACACTACCTAATAATACTACTTTTAAATATTTTGGACTCGGATCTGTAAGACTTGCTCCAAGATCAGCATGATGTCAAACTTCTCTCCGGAACCCATCATGCACTAGGTTCTCCAGCTCAGTCACTGCTAACCATGGCTTTAGGGAGCACAGTTTCAAAACTATTGCCTTCAAAAGCACTGTATATGAACGGTGTCTCATAGGATACAAATGCACATATTTGCCAGTTCCTGAGAGGTGGCCAGAAAGCCTACACACATAAACTCAAGCTGTTGGAACTTCACACAGGAAGGTATTAACAACATATAGTTTCCACAGAGGATCATCTCCATGGTGGGTTGACCTTGGCAGGCTACCAGCCACCCACCCAGCTGCTCTCTCACTCCTCCTTCTTAACAGAACTGGTGGAGAAAAACTTGAAAGCTCGTGGGTCAAGACAAAGACTGAGAGATCACTTACGAATTACCATCACAGGCAAAACAGACTCGATCTGGGGAAAATTGAGTTTATTGCCAATTAAACTAGACCTGGATGGTGAGAAACCGAAACAAGAACTAAAGCAACTTCTTCCCGCCCCCCTGTTTCCCAAGGCTCAACTTTACTCCTTCATTCTCAGCTCCTCTATCTCCTCCTACCCAGCCCCAAGGTGGCATAGAGAGGGAATGGAGTTGTAGTCAGTCCATAAGTCTCCTCTGCCACTCCTTCCTCCTCACGTTTTTCTCCTTCTCCCACATGAGGCCCCTCCCATAGGCTGCAGACCTTGAAAGCCTGCTCCAGAATGGGTCCTCTCCACAGGCTACAGTTCCTTCCAGGAGAACCTGCTTCGTGTGGGCTGGCCACAGGCTGCAGACCATTCAGGGTATACCCACCTGCTCCCACATGGTCTCCTTCACAGGCTGCAGGGAAACATCTGCTCCTGCACCTAGAGCAGTTGAGTAGATCCTTCCTCTCCTTCTCTGACCTTGGTGTTTACAGGGCTGTTTCTCACACTTTCTGACTGCTGTGCAGCGTTTTGCTCTTTCTTAAATACATTTTCCCAGATGCACCACCTGTTTTGCTGAAGGTCACAACTGTGTCCTGTGGTGGATCTATTGCAGAGGCCCTGAGCTTTTCCCACAGATGCCACTCCTGCAGACCCCTTGCTACCGTAACTTTGCCACCTACAACCAATACAATATGGTAGGGAACCAATCAAAAAAAAAAACCCAAAAAAATAAGAAACAAGCAAACCCACACACCAAAAAGAAAAAAAAAAAATCAAAAATCACTCACCTACCTACACCACACAGAACCACACATGGACACCACACTGAAGTCTACAAAGGGAAGAAGTTTCACTAACACGAGCAGATATTTGATTGTGCCTCATGCCTCCAAGTATGTCTACTACTTAGCCCACTCCAAGTCCAAAACAACCCACTGCTGCTGGGCCAGGGAAATAAGTGTCCTTATCATGCTTAATAGGTTATTCTGCTGCATACAAATATGATAAAGTGGAGGAATAAGCCACGTTTTTGCCTATAGTGAAAATGTACTGTCACACTACTTAAGATTTACAGCATAGATAAGTCAGGAAGCATCCTTTGCAATTTCATAGAGAAGATTCTTTTTTACAAGCAGTATAATTTATGTACATTTGAACTAGAATGAGAGTCTGTCCTTAAACTGTAAGCATTTGTATACGCAGACACGCACGTGCCCCTGACAGCAATTAATGGATAGCAGCAAATCAGTCTTCATTTCATGACAGTGACTTCTGGACTTAACTGTTCCGCATTCTGATGAGCTTCCAAAACAGAGTTACTTTCCTTCCATGTCAAGCCATACGCCAAGTCAGGTTCCAGCAACAAAAATAGGAATGCGGCTTCATCAGCACTGTTCTGCTTACATCTTTCACACACTACATTTTCTGAATTAGGAAAGATTTCAAAAGGATATTAAAAAGCAGAAAATTGGCAACTACACTTCTTGAAGATGCTTAATAACTTCTATGATAAGACTAATTTTGGTTGTTTATTATACTGGCAAACTACATGGCCAAAATTCAAACTATGATTTCTCATGTCAAGCATCTGCTTCAGGTTTCTAGAATGAAGTAAGGACAAAAATCAAATACAGGATACAGTCCCTTCTGTCCTCACAGCAGACAAATTGCTTTCTTTTTACTTAGTCTGCCTATAAATCGCATCCTTTGAAACAGGGGTTTGAGATTCAAGAAAGATGATTCTTCATCAGAGAAACTATCCTTTATAGTACCAACAGACAGACTCCGAAAATGACCGTTTCACAAATTCCTAGGATATACGCTGACTAGGAAGTGCTACATCATTTAGTTTGATCTATTCTAAGTCACTGCCCTTTAATCACTAGTGGGCTCTTACTAAGCCTACTAAGTTGTGACATTTTGAGATTGAGCACCCACTATAGCTCACCTTGGTTTCAGTGGCCAGTCATAGTGCCATCATCATTTGAATTTGTCCAACTTGAGCTTTCAAGCTGTTCTCTTATTGTGACCTACCTAATTAAAGTACCTGGTGAAATCACCTTTTGAAAACATTTTGACATTCATCAAGTTAGCCATCTCTTTGATAAGCTTAAGTTTGTCGAATCTCCTGGCTCCTTCCATAACATGTAAATTTTGAAAACTTCTTTAAACAAGAAAACCAGAATGAGATGCAGTTTTCTAGCAATGACCTAGACATAGAAACAAAAATCACCCACCTAAGTACTTAACTGGTTCAGTTAAGCCACAGCATTACAGAGGGAATTCCCATTTGCTCATCGCAAGCCTACATCATTTCAGTAACACATCATTAATTCACATCTCATCCTCCAAGTTTCTCAAAATACAGCTTTGCACTTGAACAGACAGAGTGGACCTAGTTGGACCAGCAAATCAACCAACCCACTGAGATTGCCACCTATTCCTCATTCCATTCATCTGCACCTCATCTATGCATTAAAAAATACCCCTCACAAGAATCCACCACACACCATAGGAACCCGAGTAGCAATCCACGCTAAACCCTCTAGTCCAGTAACACTGGCTCTGGAAATTTAGAGAATTAAACTAATAGCTACATTTGATTTCAGCAAAACTCTTACTCTTCTCTTCACAGGTGCAAAGTTGATCGAAATATTTCTTGAAGTTGTTGTACAAAACGCCAGAGGTTCCCATGACAATAGGACACTTCGAGGAAGATGTCGCAGAGAGTCGTTTGAAACTCAAAGCCCTTTACTAAAACTAGTTTCTGCGAGTCATACAGAAGAAAGGTAACACATGCAACAAAGGGGTGGCCACGAGCTTGCTCTTACCTACACAAAACTTGCTGGTCCTTTTACCAGCCAAGGGTAAAAGCCACATGAAACTCAAGCCAGAGAAACCTTTGTGTCTCATTTTGTTTGCATACATACAGAAATCTATTGCATGCTCTGGAACAGTGCTTTGAAAGCAAATACTACTTTAAAAGTATACCATATATGCACATTCATCACTATATTCAAATAAACCCCTAGATCATACTGAAAGATCTTTCAAACAGAATATCCAATCTGTCAAGTAGTACTACCATTGACATCCAACTGCTGGTCTAAACTGCATAAAAACATCTGAGGAGCCAACTCTAAAATACTACCATTAACAGGTGAGCGTCTCAAGCTTCATACTACCCCCTATTCTTTACAATCCAGTGCTATTTTCAGGCAACAACAGCAGCAGCGTTCATAATATCAGACAGAAAGGATATGAAAAAGAGCAATTCCACACTTAACACTTGTTCCTTCCAGAGGACAAGTGGCCTCAACTGCTAACAAAGCCAATGGCAAATGAGAGCACTCAGCAACTCCTGCAAGACTTGCATTGCATGTCAGGGTCAGACCCTGTTTTAATAGGCCTTTCATTCTAGGCATAATTGTTCTTTACAACAAGAGATGATAAAATAACACCAGTTATCATAACAAATTTAGTCACAAAACCACACTAAAAAAACTGCAGTAGAGATCTGAACTTGCATCTTTAATGTTACCACAATACCTCGTTTAGCTGTGAGATTTTGCTTTCATTATTCCAGTGGTTTTGGTGGAGTAATTCTAGGTTTAGATCATGTATGTTATGAGCAGAACCTGGCCATAGACTGTTTATGATTCAGCTAAAGAATGTTGATATCATGAAGAACACCTAGTGTTATAGAAGGCAAACAATGGATTTTTTTCATCTCTACTATTCTAATAAGATATTTTTTTCATCCCTAAACACACAATGCCAATAGCTATCATGAAAAAGGATTACTCAAGTTCTTACAGATTAAACTAACACATCAAGAAAAGCAGTAGGAAAAATAATTACCTTATTTTTCATTAGAAAAAGCAGATTTCCTTTCAGTCGGCACCATCTCTCTCTCGGTTCTGTATGCAAAGAAGTAAGAGATTAATCAAAACAACCTTTTGTCTTCACATATTAAACGCTTCTTAAAGAAGATGTGTTAGTTATCAAGGTCAGAAAAGAAAATCATTAACCAAAATAGCCAGCTTCACTCAGCAGATGCCTATGTACAACATGCTGTTAAATGCCAAATAACTTCCCAGAAGGTTTCTTCCACTCTGCAGCTGAGACAATTGGTGACTGCAGCACACACTCAACTGTTCTCTCTGCTTTTCTCCTTTTTCCTCACACGGGACCAGAAACAGCCACTTTAGTAAGGAATGGCTTTTGCTTCCATGCTTTCAAGAGATGAAACATAATCCTTGTTAAGGCACAAAATCATGTACTATTCCACTTAGATTAGAACATGCTAATCTGAATTTACAATTTTTAGAAAATATCAAGCGAGCAATTGAGACACTATTATCTAGTCACTTTGCTATTACTAATTTACTACACTTTTTAAAAGTGTTTAATCAATGGAAATAACGTATTTGTGTTTATACACATATGCAGGCACACAATCAAACTTCTAACAGGGAATGTTTCACAACTTCCCTGTTGATGAGTGGGGCAAAAAAATTGATAAAGCTATTCTTCCTAAACCAGGCATTTTTAAAAAGGCAGTATTTTTCTACTTAAAAAAGCACTTTTATATTTATCTATAGATACAGATACATCTATTATAGATCTATACATGTATGTGTGTATCTCACATACAAACATGATCTCTTTAGACAAACTCTGCATCATTTCTTCGGAGAACAAGCAAAGTTATTACACAAGACATTCTTGTTTTACTTTCAAGAGGGCACACGAAATCCTCTGTCTCCAGACAGCAGCCAACCTCAAAGTCCTAGGGAGCTGGAAGAACTGTTGTACTCTAAGGCCATGTTATTCCACAGCTGCCTCCTAAGGCACTTTTGTACTTCCCTCAAAGCTGGCCACATAGACATAATGAGACAGAGAGACATGCTGACCATAAGGATGTCTTGTTACAGTGAATAAATAAAACTCTTTTCCTCTTGATAATTTTGATTAACATGTTTCAATAGGCAACATATAAAAAACAGAATAGTTTTTCCTCCCACAAGAAAATGGAAGGCTTATACTCACAGGCACTGGGACTAAAAATAACTGATTTCAGCAATAAGCCAGGGTTTTTTTAGAAAAGGAATTGAAGATCCTGGCTCTTTCCAGACCTACTAAAGTGTAAGAACAATACTGAAAAGAAAGTACCAAATTTACGCACATCCACCAACTGAAAATCTAAACACAGTTATCAGATCCGAGTATGGTCTTTTACTGTAAAAGTACAGGACTCTGCTGAGACTGAATTCCACCCTCCAGAGCCCTGCAGGCAGAAGGAAGGAATCCTATCACATTCACACTGCAGCTTTTTCTAATAAAAGATATTTTTATACAGGATTGAGACAGTCACTACTATCTCCTAAGTGTGAAAAGTAAGCAAGTCTAAAGATTAGTCAGATTAACGATGACAAGTCTACCAGTGAATAGTACATATAGTGTCTGAAATGCCTTGAAAGAAATGACCCTCCTCTACAGGGGTCATCATATGATTGCCAGGAGACAGAAGGATTTACTGGGCAATAGTAGCATCCTACACATGTAGTTTCTTAAACACTTTCCTAGAATCCACCACCACTGACCATGCCAGAGATAGCCCTCGATACTAAGTTAGAACCGTGTTGGGTCTGTCTCTGGCCAACCTCAAGTTTTTAGCAGCAACATTATCACTCAACATATTCGTAAATGAAGAAAAATCCACAATATCCTCAAACACATCAGATATTCACTGGACAGGGCCTGATATACTGCCTATAATGAGAATACAGGGACAGAATCCTGTTGAGGAGCTCCAAAACAGTCAGAAGAGTATGCTTACTAGTACCCTGTCCCAAAAGTTTGCTGTATCCTCCCCAGGAAACTCTGGCTATTTGTCATCAGAAAACATTTAAAATATTCTGAACATGTGGCACACAATTTTTCAGTCCCTTATTGTAATTGAGTCTGTACTGGGTTGTGTTTCGTTTAAATAAAATAAAAGTAAATATAATCACAATGAAGATCAATTGAGACAAGTGAAAATAACATTTGCTGTTGCTGAAATTATTTTATTAGGACTGATTTTACAGCTAAACAGGAGCTATTTCCTAACAGCTACCAAGGGAACAGACATTTATTCGAGCTTACTGGAAACTGAAAGACATTTAAAAAATGATCATAAAAGCCTGAAGAAACCTGCAAAGGAGGTGGGAAGTGAGTCATAGAAAATCTATAATGATAAAAGAATACAATTTTTGGGGGTGGGAGGGGCAGGTCCTGAGGAACTGGATATCTAAACTTCAAATATGGCAACTAATGACTGATGACTCAGCAGTCACTAGTAGTAAAAAACAATATTTCTTCACATGAAAAAATAATAATAATGTTAAAGATTGAGTACTATTTCTCACGTACACAACAAAGGAAACTCAAAAACTTGAGCAAACTAAAGAGCTAGCTTTAAACTTCTTTATTTAGAAAGGTATTTAACACCACTGAAGCATCAGGAATGAAGAAAACTGAAAGCTCTGAGGTGTGTGCGATTAGTGAAACTAAGCCGACAACTGCAGCAAACATGCACATCAAGCACGGGGAATTTTCACTGCAAGTCATTTTTACCTATTAATTTTTCATCCCCGACCACTCTGCAAATCTTCAGTTTTCCTTCCTTGTCAAAACAACCAGCCGGTCGCCTGGCCAGCAAAGCGAGATCTTTAGCATTGAACCTCATGGGGTTGCCAGGGAAGAGGATGAAGATGAGTAAAAGATGGAGGAGGACAATGATGACGCTAGTTAGTTTGTTGAAGCTGAGCAAGATCTAGGCAGCAGATATGAAGGTCAACTGAAACACCAAAAACAAAAGAAAAGAAAACAAGAGATGCTACTGTCGATTGTGATTTCGACTCAGTTGTGCACTCCAAAAACTGTGCTTTCATAGCATGGGAGCAGCATAAGTAATAGGGAAAAAACCCAAAGCAACATAGGTGCTATCTTCTCTCCACACACTTTCCAAGAAACAAAAACAGCATTTAGCTTTCCAGTGTCTCTATAACCTCATAGAGAATCTAATTGTATGCAGTATTTCCACAGTTTATTAATACTGCTAAAATAAGTTTCAGCTATAGACATACAACTAACTAGAAAGCTCAAACAGGTATTCATGCAGCAGGGAGAGGGAGGAAGATTGCCTTGTACTTCCATCATCTCCTTCACAGGAACAATAACTAATTAAATACAAAGCGTTAACTATCAAAGCTCACCATATACTCAAGTATCCATATTTTGCTATACTGACACCAATTAGGACACTGAGTGCTTCCCTTTTGTTCATGGTGTATTTGAACCATTTTCAATTCTTTTGGAACATTTTCTTCTGTCTTTTCAGAAAACTAGTTGTCCTCCCCCAAAAAAAACCCCACAACTAATTTGAACTTATCAGAACTACATCTACTGAACTTAGTGAAAAAGTTGACACACATAATAATAAATACGCATATAATAAAAAACATGACACATATATGAGATGTTTGTTTCTCTCAGAGCCCCTTCTCTATTTATCTGAAATTATTTTAAGATAAGGTTCAGTAGCTGTAGTTTTGACCAGTGGAAATTTGGAAGTAAATATTTTTGTCCAAACTGCAGTTAACACAGTACCATTTCACACTGCTGCAAGGAGAACAAAATAAGGCCCAAAGAGTAGTTTTAAACAGATACTCCTTTTAATTCCCAAAATATTCTATGTTCTGAATATCCAACGCTTTTGTAAAGGTATTTCTCAAGAAAGAATTCTTGGTATCACCCTTACACAATTAAGTAACAGAAGTTTGACAGATGGCTTTTAATACTCCTACACACTTCAAAAAACAAATAAACCAACCAAACGCCCATTCCTCAGCATGTGGGCTTCTGAAGCCACTTACTGTCTCTAATTCAGAAGCCTTTGCTCTTCAGAAGGCAGCACTGACATCTCGATCTGATGGAGAACTACAACTCTTAACAATTTCTGATCAAGTTCCTCTCAACTGTTGAGCTGAAGAACAAGCTACAGCTTCTGCACTGTATCTTTCTGTGGGCCTTTCAATTCCTACATCTCCCTTTATATTCACTTTCTTTGCTCATGTTTGTCTCTCCATGACTTGTGCTGTGTCCCTTAATTTCCAGTCACCAAACCACAGCCAATTCCAACAGCACTACAACAGTGAAAGCAGATCAAGCTTCACTATTACCTTGTACGTATTTCATACGTACAACCCATAAACGTGATTCTCAGAAGACAAATCTCCATGTAATTGTTTCCTCTTATGAAGGTTCTACAATGCTACGGAGAACTGCCATAAAGATGCAAACTCTTTTTAAGTTTCCCTTTCATTATCAAATACCCTTGCGAGCAAGAAAGGGAACGAATACGTGCAAGCAATCCCAACAGATATCTAAGCAGCAAAAGTTCACAGTTTCAACTTCTCCATTCATTCCCACACACACTTACTTTCTCATTTTCCCTTTAGCATCAGCAGCTATACTTATTTTTTGAGCCTATCTTCACACCTCTGACTCCATTTCATAATCTTGTTGAAACTATAACCTCACGGTCATCACAGAGCCTGACCTGCGATTTACAACCTACAAGCACGCTGCTGTGCCCAAAATGAGCTGCTGGCTCCACCAGAGCCTCTGCACAGGTGCAGCTGGTGGCCCGTGTTTCTCAAATTGACAGACTACAACTGTGGAAAGATGAGTCATGTGGCATTTACAAAAAGGATCTCTCTCATACACTGTAACGTAATACTGCAAGCATACTCAGCATTGAAGACCAAAATCTATCAGGGGAGCACGGGAAGATGCTGGCTTGGCCACACGATACATGAAACCCAGCCACGATGACTCTTGCAAAAGGCTTCCTGGGACATCCAGGGACTTTGGGACTGGCAATGTGTATATTCCTGCTAGTCTCTGTATGCCGAGTGGAGTTAATTGTTGGGTTTGTTTTACAGACGCAGACTGTATTTTTAATAACAGAGCACAGTGTTTTATAGAATCATAGAATATCAGATTGGAAGAGACCTCAAGAATCATCTGGTTCAACCTTTCTTGACAAAAGCACAGTCTAGACAAGATGACCCAGCACCCCGTCCAGCTGAATCTTTTGTCAAGTGTCCAATGTTGGGGAATCCACTGCTTTCCTTGGGAGATTATTGCAATGGCTGATTGCTCTCATTGTGAAAAATTTTCCTCATGTTCAATCAGCATTGAGAACTCCTGCCTTTCCAGTGTTGTTGGTGACTAATTCACCTCTCCTGTTTAATGGTGGGCCAAATTTTCCTTCTGGTTTCTGCTTGTTGCTTATGTACCTGAAGAACTCTTTCCTGTAGTTTTTGACATCTCTGGCCAATTTAAATTCAAGCTGAGCTTTTGCTTTTCTAACTGTGTCTCTGCAAGCCCTGGCAATGCCCTTGTAGTTCTCAACAGGTATTCATCCACTTTTCCATCTCTGGAATGCTCCTCTTTTGGTTTTGAGCAGACTCAGAAGCTCGCAGTTAAGCCAAGGGGGTCTCTTGCTCCACCTACTTCCCTTACTTTTAAAGGGGATGAACTGTTTTTGTACTTCCAGGAGAGCGCTCTTGAAAAACTCTCAACACTCACTAGCTCCTTTATCCTCCATGGAAGCTTCCCATGGAATCCCTCCCAACTGAGCTCTGAGAGTGCTAAATTTTGCCCTTCCAAAATCTAAACCCTTGCCTTAATACTAACCTTCACCATGCCCAGCAGGACCCCAAATTGCACAATACTGTGATCACTGCAGCCAAAGCTATCACTGTGATATTACAAAGCAAGGTTTCTTGCTTTGCGAGTAGCAAGTCCAGCAGTGTCTCATTCCTGGTTGGAACATCTAGCACTCGTATGAGGAAGCAGTCCGCTATATGTTCCAGGAACGTGATGGATGACTTGTGAGCTGCTGTACTGTTTTTCCAGCAAATGTCTGGGTAGTTGACGTCACCCATAAGAACCAGGTTCTTTGACCTGAAGCTTGCTTAAGTGACCCAAATATCACTTCACTGGCCTTATTGTCTTGGTTTGGAGGTCAGTAGCAGATGCCTATTATAAGAACCCCTTAGAGATGACCCCTCTGATCCTGACACAGAGGGTATTTGGTAGGGCTTCCACAATGACCATAGCTGACTTCTATACATTCAAGGTTCTCCTTAATATGGAGCATGACTCCTCCTCTTCTTCCCTTCCTGTCTTTATGAAACCACCTGTAGCCATCCATTGCAATCTTCCAGTCACATGAATTGTCTCATCATGTTTCAGTTCTTCCTATGATATCATAACTTTCTGACTGGGCACGAAGCTTCAGAGCCTCCTGTCTGTTCCCCAGGCATGCATACATTTGAGGTGGTTGGTCTTCTGGATCTCATCTTGCAATTTTGCAACAGACTTAATTATTTTCCAAAAACAAACAAACCAACAAAACCACCACGCGCCCAAACATAAGCTTGGCAAGGTAAATATTTTCTGCGATCTTAAACGATGCACTGTTTTGTTAATGGCTGGTCTCCTCTCAGGCAGATATCTTGCACACCTTTCACATAGCTCATAGTAGCCTTCTCGTTTTAGAGAACACAGTTCTAGAAATTCAACTGCAACCTACTTAGTTACTGGTTTGTGAACTAATCAGTTTCAGTCAATTTTATAGAGACCTATAAATATACCTTAAATAGCATATTTAGCTACATCCAGTTACCTTAGATTCCTTCCATCTTTTTCAGTAGCATGGAAGAAGGCAATTCATATTAGTCCGGTCCCAGATGGAAGAGTCATTGAAAACCATCAACAACTGATTAAAACTTATGCTATCACAAAAAAAATCAAGGTTACTGGTTGAACTCTAATTATGCTTAAATGCAGCATTTACTGTAATGCATGGACATCTGTAGTTCACATAAAACTTGAAAACACAGAGGACCAGGGCATGAGGCAAGGTGTAAGTTGCTATTTAAGAAAGCTTTGGCTTTCCAAAGTTAAAAACAGAGCCAGGTAAATAGAACATTTTGAGTTTCTGGCAAGGCTATTAAAAGGAATAAAGAAACTGCAGGAGGAGTTATGCATATTGATTTTGTTATTTTTGTCCCCAAGGGGGATGGTCTATCTCTTGCACTCATCTATAAGTAAAGTGGTAATGGTCTAGAAATTCCTTTTATCACACCTGTGCATCACTTGCTCTGCACATGAGCCATAACATGTAAATCATGTGGGACAGCACGCAGCAGTTAATACCCTTGATACAGCATGCTTCAGTACATATAAACCAGTGCTCGTCTTGAAACGCAAGGCAGCAGGGACAGCAGAGTCCCATAATGATAATAATCAAGGTGCCTGTTCCCTGGAAGTTTGCCAGAGAAGCTAAACTAATCTGACAATGTCTGAATATTATCCAGACCTAAAAAGCGTAAGAAACTGTGGGATTCAATCTTGGGTTTAACTTAGAAACTTGATGACCGCCCAAAGGTGATCACAGCCAGTGTTGACACAAGGATAAAATTCAAGGCAAAAAACCCCGACAGCAGCCACTAACTCCCTCTGTAGCACTGAGTCTCCTTGAAGGGGCAGAAAGACTTTTTAGCTGAATAATCCACTTCCCTTTTGTCTCCATTTCGGAATAAAGCCGCTGTCAGTCAGGGAAACTACTTAGTCATATAGTGCATTTAAATGTTTCTCCTAGCTAATCTCTTTCCCAGCATGAATTCAGATAGGAAAGATATTATCTTCAGTCATTTAATACCGGTGGTTTGAGAGACAGGCATTATTTAATACTTACGGTTAGAGAGAAAGGCATGCTGAAGCTAAAGTCCCTCTCAACATTTTTCCCCACACAATCACCACAACCATAATTTATAAGGAAACCAGACCAGTCAATTACACCGTGAGTGGCCAGGAGAGAAAAAGGTGGAGGAGTCTATGTCCTTGGAAACAATAATTTTAGAACAGATGACAGTTTTGACAGCTCATGGACCACAAAACTTATGAAGTCTCTGTTGGATGTCCCTTGTCCTCCCACAATTGCAACTATAGTTTTCATGATCACTTTCTGTGGATATGGAACAATTGGAACTGTTTGATTCACGTGACACAGGAAAAAGAGTTGAGACCTATTGTTCCTGGTAAGTGCCAGCCATATAGTCGCACATTTTTGATTATCACAACGACAGAAACTATGTTTCTTCAAGTGATCAAGAAATGTTCAACCCACCTCTTACCCTGTACATAAATGTTAGAAGTCAATCAAAGCTAGCAGCACATTCAAGTAATCCTATATTACAAGGAAGTTTTATCATGCAAGACCCACACAAAATTGACTTCACCAGGTCAGACTAGCATGAAAAAAGCTACACATTGAAACAATTCACAACTGATCCCCAGCTCTTACACCCTGCAGGTGAGCTGGTTTCGGCTGGGGTACAGTTAATTTTTTTCATAGTAGCTACTACAGGGCTGTTTTGGATTGGTGCTGAAAACAGTGTTGATAACACAGGGATGTTTTCTTAACTGCTGAGCAGCACTTAGGCAGAGCCAAGGCCTTTTCTGCTTCTCACCCCACCCCACCAGCAAGTAGGCTGGGGATGTGCAAGAAGCTGGGAGGGGACACAGCTGGTACAGCTGACCCCAACTGACCAAAGGGATATTCCAGACCATGTCATCATGTTCAACATGCAAAGCAGCAGGAAAAATTAGTAAGGGGGGCACGTTTGAAGTGATGGCATTTGTCTCTCCAAGTGACCTTCATGCATGATGGAGCCCTGCTTTCCTTGAGATGGTTGAACATCTGTATGCCCATGGGAAACAGTGAATGAACTCCTTGTTTTGCTTTTCTTGTGCGTGGCTTTTGCTTTACCTGTTAAACTGTCTTTATCTCAACCCATGAGTTTTATCACTTTTACCCTCCCAATTCTCTCCCCCATCCCACTGGGGAGAAGTGAGAGAGCAGCTGTGTGGTACTGAGTTGCTGGTTGGGGTTAATCCACAACAGCAGGACAACTGTTAAGACGTATCTTACTAGTTTTGGGTAACCACCAAGCTGTAGCTGTTCAAAGCAGTAAACACAGGAGGTCACTAATACCAATATTAAAGACAGTAACCACCTTCATGGCTGCCTACATTACCCTGAAACAACACTTTCAGGACTATCTTTAAGGTTCCAAGTTTTCTTACATATCTTAAGCACAGGTTAACATCAAAGAAAGTAGTGCATAATACCTTGCAGCTTTCATTAGTACTGTATTTAATTCTAGATATTTTGGACAAGTGTTAAAACTCAAGCTTTCTAATGATGCAATCTCCTAAACCTCTAAAAGTCAACAAAATTGGCTGCCCAAGTTGCCTAGTTTAGCAGTTTCAAAAGAAAAACACTAGAACTCACATCTGCAAGTCCTCAGAGACGCTGCCAAATACATTCTAAATCTTCCTTTTCTTCCTTTGAACAGGTACCATATTTTTAGTTCACATCATTTTGTGTTAAGAGCTTCTTTAATCTTAGAAACACACACGGCACAGGAAACAGCCTTTAAAAGGAAAGCTGCAAAAATTAGTCTACGATTTTGTCTTCAAGAATGATATTTTTTTTAAGCAAAGAGTTATTGCTAATTCCATATGTTGTCTCTTTATTTCACCCATAAAGTAACTATCAGGCCATAAAATATAAAAAAAGACACATTAAGAAAAATTTTTTACCACTAGGGATGAGGACAAGGCTGAGGTTCTTAATGCCTTCTTTGCCTCAGTCTTTAATAATAAGGTTAGTAGCTGCCAGGTGAGCTGGCCTTCGGTGTCTGAGTGCAGGGAGGGAGAGCAAATTGAAGCTCCTGTGATCCAAGAGGAACGGGTCAAGGAACTGCTCCTTCGGCTGGATGCCCACAAGTCTACGGGGCCTGATGGTATCCACCCAAGAGTCCTGAGAGAGCTGGCGGATGTCATTGCCAAACCCCTGTCCATTATCTTTGGGCAGTCTTGGCTCACTGGGGAAGTTCCGCTGGACTGGAGGCTGGCGGACGTTACCCCCATTTACAAAAAAGGACGGAAGGAGGATCTGGGGAACTACAGGCCTGTCAGTTTGACCTCGGTGACAGGCAAAGTCATGGAACAGGTTATCTTGAGTGCTATTAATGAGCACATACAGGTTAACCGGGTGATCAGGCCCAGTCAACATGGGTTTATGAAAGGCACGTCTTGCCAATCAAACCTGATCACCTTCTATGACAGGGTGACCCGCCTGGTTGACGAGGGAAGGGCTGTGGATGTAGTTTTCCTTGACCTCAGTAAAGCCTTTGATACAGTTTCTCATAGTGTTCTGGTTGAGAAACTGGTAACTGCTGGCCTGGATAGGCACACCCTCCTTTGGGTTAAAAACTGGCTGGATGGCCGGGCCCAAAGAGTGGTGGTAAATGGGGCTAAATCCGGCTGGAGGCCGGTAACCAGTGGGGTTCCCCAGGGCTCAGTGCTGGGTCCAGTTCTGTTTAACATCTTTATCAATGACCTGGATGAGGGAATTGAATGTACCCTCAGTAAATTTGCGGACGACACCGAGCTGGGAGGCTGTGTCGATCTGCTCGAGGGTAGGGAGGCCCTTCAGAGGGATTTGAACAGACTGGATCACTAGGCTGAGGCCAACGGCATGAGCTTTAATAAGGCCAAGTGCAGAGTCCTTCACTTGGGGTATAAAAACCCCAAGCATCGCTATAGGCTCGGGGAAGAGTGGCTGGAGAGCTGCCTGGTGGAGAAGGACCTGGGGGTCTTGGTTGACTACCGGCTTGATATGAGCCAGCAGTGTACCCAGGTGGCCAAAAAGGCCAATGGGATACTGGCGTGTATCAAGAATAGTGTGACCAGCAGGAATAGGAAAGTGATCCTGCCCCTGTACTCGGCACTGGTGAGGCTGCACCTGGAATATTGTGTCCAGTTTTGGGCCCCTCGCTTTAAGAGAGATATTGAGCTCCTGGAGCAAGTCCAAAGAAGGGCGACTAAACTGGTCAAGGGGCTGGAAAATAAAACTTATGAGGAGCGGCTGAGGGAGTTGGGGCTGTTTAGCCTGGAGAAGAGGAGGCTGAGGGGAGACCTGATTACAGCCTACAAATACTTGAGAAAAGATGGTGGGGAGGTAGGGGAAGGGCTCTTTACATTAGTGTTGGGTGATAGAACAAGAGGAAATGGGTATAAGCTTAGTCAGGGGAGATTCAGGTTGGATGTTAGGAAGTATTTCTTCTCTGAAAGGGTTGTCAGCCACTGGAATAGGCTGCCCAGGGAGGTGGTTGAGTCCCCATCCCTGGCTGTGTTTAAGAATAGGGTGGATGATCTACTTGGGGATATGGTTTAATGGGGATTAGGCATAGTTGGACTCGATGATCTCTAAGGTCTTTTCCAACCTAGAAATCTATGAATCTATGAGAGTTGTAGAACACTGGAACAGGTTGCCCAGAGAGGTGGTGGATGCTCCATCCCTGGAGACATTCAAGGCCAGGTTGGACGAGGCCCTGAGCAACCTGATCTAGTTGGAGATATCCCTGTTCCTTCCTTTTAAGGTCCCTTCCAGCCCTAACCATTCTATGATTCTATGATTTATTAAAACTCTCAATTCTATCAGTGATCCCTGCACAGTCAAAACACTAGGTTTCTGTTCTTGGATCAAGGAAATAAGAGTATAATACAGAGTCAACAACAAGAAGTAATATATGTCAGGAGTTTCAAGTAGGCAGATATATCTAAATGCAAAGTTTGAAAATCTAAACCGTCTTTAAGTTTTCCCTTGAAAATCATTAACAGGTTATCAGCCAATTATGGATGAAACATGTCCTGGGTTACTTAAATTCAGCGACTATTCCAAAGAAGGTTTCAGGGGATCTGCAGATGTCAACCTTAACACAAAGGGATAAAAGTACAGGAATCTTCTTATGACAGACTCTTTCTTTTAGTTTGGTGGGGTTTTTTTGTTGGTTTTGTTTGTGGTTTTTTTTTTTCCCCCTGGTGAGGTAAGACAGGCAAGATCTATATACCAAGCATCACTAAGTGCTTGATTATCTACAGAAGGTATCTAGTGGCAATACATTACTGCTTACTATATGAAGTTGAAGATGCATATCAGCTGGCTGCATGCAGTCAAGCTAGCTGATTGTTTGCATGGAAAACTTCAGTTTGTTTTTAACTTCTCAATCTCTTCACTTCTACCTCCTGGCTATCTTATTTCCTACTTACAAGATAAAAGCTAGGCTGATCATATACCATTTGCAATTTTCACTTACACTTTGGTAGGCTTCCAGTACTATTGCAATCTATTTGAACAGATTATCATTTTGAACTAGTTCAAATGTTACTCTCTACCATTTATCAGTCATTGCAGTCTTCCAAAGAAAATTAGAATGAAAATGACAGGCCTACAACATGGAGCAAGTTAGTGAGTCATGTCCCTTCCTAGGACACCCTGTACTGAGCTTTCCTAGTGTGCATGAAACAGTAATCCAGAAAAACAATTTGGTTGTTTGTTGTTTTTTTCTCTGTATAGAGGGAAGTTAACAGGAATATTTGAATAGTTCTGTTTTTCCCAATAGTACCTGTGGTTATTTCAGTTGTATTTTACACTGAAACACACACACACCATATTGTAGTAACTTTTATGCCTTTATCCTCCCTAAGTTCTCAGATGCATCACACTTACCTCACATTGCCCTGAAAAAAAATAACAGAGGTGCTCCAGCCGACAAAGACTCCTAACCAGAGCCAGCCTTCTTCCAAGGGAGACATGACCTTGTAATGGCATAATGCAGCACCACGTAGACCAACCAGCACCCTCACATCCGTTATCACTACTGTCAGCAAGTCCCTTCTGAAGTCTTAAAACCAACAAGACGTTAAAAGCAAAGAATCTCTTGGAAAAAGCTGCAAAAGGTTAGCTGTTCTATTTGGAGACCCATAATGAAAAACAGAATGCTGGTTTGGCTTGAAGGTATTCCCTTCAGCTGCATAAAAAGCAACCAAGACAGAGCAGCTTTGTCTTCCCTTCAGCTGACAGACTCCCCAGTGAAGTAAACTCCTACAGGATTCATGTAGTTTCTCAGAGTTCAGATGTGAACTTTCAGGAAAAAAAAATATATATATTCTTGCATTCTGTTTCCCTTAAAAAGGTTAACACAAATAAACACTTCCTGCAAACAGGTATAACCAGCCACACCCTCTGAACAACGTATTTCTGGCTCCTGACACTGATCCAAGTGACAAACACCTCTGAAAAAGAAGTTATTTATCAGTTGTGGGAGGTGTCCCACATGGCTCGTGGCCTAACGAACCACACCACGCATGGCAGAGGTCTGAACAAGAACAGGACCGCTGCTTTCATCACCTCATCGTGACTCAATGTGTTCACACTGCAGCTTCCCTCAACCAGCCTCTGACCTGGCAGGGGTGCAGGCTCCTGGGGAGAGGGAGTCCTTCTCCCCCATGGCACCAAGAGTGCTGACAGTAGCCAACACAGTTAGCTTAAGGAACTTCTCTTGAGGAAAACTAACCCCATCAAGCTGTTCCCTGATCCAACTGGCTACTTGGGTGCAGAAATGCCACTGCTGGTCCAACAAAGAGGTCAAAAACGCACACCCACAGGTAATCTTTCTGCAGGTGACCCACAGACATGTCAGCTTAGTATGATGGTATAACTGCTGCCTTAGGGCAAAATTTACGTATAAAGGACTTCAAACGTCGTCTTTACTCAACAAGATTCCTGGCAAATCCGAATTAATCCATGAGCTTTTCTCAAATCTCCAACTATACCTTCAAGCAACACTGTCTTGAATTCCTCCTTCTCCTCGTCTGCCCAGCCACGCTGCCTGCCTTCCACTGCTGAAGAGCACAACGGCACTGGCTACAGCTTCTCTTGGGTCAGGGAGAAAGCTGGATTATGGAAGTTATCCACTTTAAAACCAATGCTTGAAAACAAATACCAGAAGACTTTCAGTCTTCCAAAACCCTATTGCAAAGCTGACTGCATCAATTAACATTTCAAATACATCAGCTACACACAAATGACTCTGTTAATATGAGTTCAGCCACTATTATGACACTGTGGTTTCAGGGCAGGTGGTCTCCAGCTAAATATTAGCATTTCAGTCACAAATTAGTTACAAATTTATTTACACAGTGGATTCCTTTCTCTAGTCTCCAGGAATGTAAACACACAAACCTTTTGTAACCTGCCATTTCAAACAAAACAAACAAAACCCAAAGCAAACCTGAGTATAGTGTAACTCAATTCCCTAGGAGCTCCTATACCTACGACAGCAGGCAAACCAGTCTGGAGGAGGTATTGTGCTGGAACCACTGATCCTATAAAGAAAGGAATGAGGAGAGGACACAGTAACCACTTTCAAAAAATATTGCACTATATTAAAAATGGCAGCATGCTCCATTCTGCAAGATATAGGATTTGAGTGGCAATAATTGGAACTTTTGCTTCTAGAAGATTTATTTCCTCTCTCTTCCAATATCTATAAAGGTGCAAAAGGTGGAGGCAAACTTAAAATACAACACTGCTATGACACATCAATTCTACTGGTCATTTTTACTATAACAGACAAATTACCTTACTAAGACTGCAGCTTGTACTATGTAAGATGCAGGATTTTTTTTTTTAATCTTTCAAAGTTTGCAGTCCCCAAACGACCTTGAATTTCTTAGCATTTTTTGCTTTGCATCATATCCTAGAACCAAATAACTTCAACTGACTTGACATCTATATTGAAACAAAACACATCAACACACAAAAAAGCCAACAAAACAACAACACATACAAAAAAAATATTATCACATTGCTGAGAAAACATAGCAAAGGGAGTTTCTCTCCACTTCTCCCCATCCCCCCAGTTTGTGATATCTGGGGTTTATCTAAGCTATAAAGATTAAAAAAATATTTTAACAACAAATTTAAGATTTGGAGTTCATTTGAGCTGTAAAAATATTTTTAGCTAGAAGACTAACTGAGTCAAGCCAGCCACATCAAGTAAAACATATCGTCTTTTAAGATTGGAGATATCAAGTACTTGGAACCAAATCCCTTTGCTAAGTTTCAGACAGCTATGGAGTTCACCACCATTTTTCTTTCAGTATTAACAGCAAGGAATCCCTCCCACTTTTCTTGATTGTGCCAATTGTGCTTTGGCTGTCTTTTCCCCACACAGTCTTCAAGAAAATCACCGAAGTCTTATTCCTTACAGAACGTCTTTAACCAACTGAAGACCCAGCAGAGCCTCCAATTTTAGTATCCCACAGTTTGGTAGAAGCCATGAGCTCTCCTGACCCTGCCCTTTCAAGGGAAAGGTATTATCACCTTTCCCTCAATTACCTCTAAACTTGACAGAAGGAAAGCATGGGAAAAGTAAGGGAGTTAGTATTTGATGATGATATTTAATTTGAATAATTAAAAGTCAACCAAAATACCAGGAAAAGAAAAATTCTTTAGATGAAGTACATTCCCTGCTCAAATATACTGCTCCTGGTTATCTACATTTCTAATTAAAAAGCTGCTATCACTGTTAAAAACATAATTGCTGAACAAATAAATCTAGGAAACAGTGACTTAGTGCTGTTGCATTAAGGAAGAGCAATAAATCATTTTAACAGTGTCTCAATAATAATGATTCTATTTCTATATGAAATAGAAATCTTAGTTCAGCAGAAACTATTACGTCATCTAGGGAAGGGAATATTCAAAACAACGTGCAAAACAAAGTTACGGGGGGGAAGAGATGCAGCAAAACTCTTGGAACATGAAAATCCCTAAGGACGTTACTGCTTTATACTTGGCAGCTACAGCAATAACAAGTCATTTATTAACCTTTTGCCTTTAGAGCAAGAACATATCCTCAATTAACAGACAGAAATAAAGCTTATGTATTTTAAAGAATGAATAAGACATCTAAAGACGACTTATAAGCTTCACAAAATGTTTCAAACCAAGCTGCTGCTGAAACTGCCCTAAATTCATCCAAATTGAAAAAAAAAAGATTGGAAGAAAGTAAGAGGCAACACTTCCGAACCTCAAATTAAGTCCATGGCCAAGGAGCGATACGGAAGACAACCACACTCTCTCCACACACCTATTTCAGTTAGGATCAGGATGGCTCACCTGCATGTTTGCAAGTACAAAAGCTTTCTTCCTTGGCTTATTCCACAGTGACCTACATGACTGCTGATTTTGTGACTGCAGAATTTGCCACTATTACAACCTGCAAGTGACCCAGACACCACGTGTGGAAAGTCAACACCTAGTAACACCTTCCTACACAGACAGGCAATTTGGGAAATCTAACGCTTCGCTCAAGTAAACGTAAATTTCCCATTCTTGAAAATCCGTCATTACACTACCTGGTTTTGCTAATATCAATCTTTTCACTAGCTGGAAATACCAAGGAAATTAAAACAAATCCTGGAAAGTAAATGAAATCTTATTTCATAAATTATTAACTGCACAATAGAGCCATATATTTAACTGGATTTTTGCATCTAGTTATCTACTCTGTAACATATGACACCCTAGTCCCTTTGGCTGTAAGGCATCATGTGCAAATGTTTTGTCAATGTGTTTTTCAAGAGCCTTAGTCTGGGAAGTTGAAACCCACAAAAAGCCCAGTTACATAAAACTCACCAAAAACACACAGTTTTCTGATTAATCACCTCATGAAAAATGAAAAATTAACAGCAATAACTTAAAGAAAAATAACGCTGCTCCAGTTATCCATGAAATGCCAAATTTGAGAGTTAATTTCTTAAGATATTCATGCTCCTTAGGTGCAGAATTATTTGGGTAAAGAGTCCATGACTTCAGTAGTATGATACAACTATTACAAAACAGGTATGTCTGAATTAAATGAATGGCTTTGTATTAAATATCACACATAACCATGATTTTTACTAGAGATAGTCCAGGGCTGAATGATTCTGGGATGAAAACCAGAACAGCAGCACAAGCCAAGCCCCTTAACACAGAAACTGAGCTTGTCTCAGAACGTGAATGGTTGGTAACAGCCTCCTTCCCATCCCAGTAAAAATCACACCCAACTGCCCAGCCTGGAAGAGCTGCTCAACATCTAACTGAAGGATTATCACCTACGTTTTTATCAGACCTACATACTTTGAAGGATTCTCAGATTCTAAAAGACCCTCTGGGCAAGAATAAAAGGGGAAATCAGCCTGAAGCAGAGAAACAGAACTTAGAAGAGGACCAACAAACCCAAAGCACCAAAAAAAAATCTGACTCTAAAAAGGCTAGAAAAAGAGAATATCCTTCAGAGCTTCAGCTCGCAAAGCTCTGCAGTGGTGGTTAAACAGGCTGTTCCCTGGTCATACCTGCATTCTTTGCTTTCCTGTCATCCCATCACAGAGGCAAAGCAGAACACCAACTGCCTGGCTTTGAGCAAGCTCTTCTCACCAATTTGGTTAATATTAAGCCTTTGACACGTGTTTGCAGCAGGCAGTAAGGTCTCACAGCCTATGGAGAGGGGCTTCACACAGTAAGCACAGTCTGAGCAAAGTGCCTTCCAAGAAAGAACAGTGGCTGGACTAAACTTAATCCCAGCCAGCACTGGAGCAGTTACCAATGCTTACTAGTGACATACAGCCCAACATGGGCACAGAACATATCCATACAGAGTGACTACGTAACAGTACAATTAATTCAACACAAAAATAAATTTGAATAATGCTATAATGAACTATCTTCCACCTTCTCACTGCATCATTCCAATACAATTCCATTGTATCACTGCAGACTTGCAGTTATTTTGATCTCAACTGCATTTGCATACATTAATGGATGTGAATCTCTTCAGATTTACATCTTTCCTAACAAGTGCTTTCTTTTGTATGACATCATCAAGAATATCAGGTAACTTGTGAAACAGTGTTTCTCAAGAAAGCAAGGCAATAGCATTTTCTAAGAAATCTAGTCCAAGGACATACTACTTTACGTCTGCTTCGAGTCTGCAAACTTTGTGCAAAGAGCCACCAGAGGGTAACAGCTGGACTAGGACATCACAATGAGGAGAAATGTTCAGGGATAGAGAAAGAATGAATCAAATACGTCAATGCACTTTAAAGGTGACAAGCAGGAGAAGTATCAGGGTCAATATTTAGAGCTGCAAATAGTGACTGGGTCTGCCCTGGAAGGAGCAATTGTAGTTGGTGGGAACTGGAGCAAGAGAACGCATGCAAAGTATTGTGGAAAGAGAACCTTGTGTGGAAGCTGCTGGCACATCTAGAGAGGTAACACGGAGGTAAGAAGGCAGCACACTCGAACCTCACGACTCAGGTCAAAAGAGTCAGTTTGATGATCCACTCACAGCTTCTTCCAACTCTCCAAACAAAGCCAGGTAAGGTGGCTGCTCTGTGGACCAACAGCTCTGCTGCAGCTGGCGGAGGGGAGTACTTTCTGCAGTTGATACGTAACAGCCTCAGAACTGTTATTTCAAGTAGAAGATCAATAGCTTCAGGATTTCCATCCCTCTCACCACTCCCTCATTCTCAAATTTTCAGATATTAGTCTAAACTATTTTGTCCACATTGCTTCAAGGCAGAAAAGCAACTTGTGCAGGACTTTGGACAAAGAAGTTTAAGAAACTTAAATTCTGCTGGAAAAAAGTTGTCATCTTTGCCTGAGAACATTATAAAATCTGCAAATTGCAAGCACACACACATACACATAAACAGTATTTTACAAGAGCATTCCACTCAATTTACCCAGCATAGGTTGTTGTGGTTGCCCCCCACACACCCCAATTCACTATGGTGTATCAGTATCTCACAAGGAAGACAAAAACCATATCCATAAATGACTCAAAAAACGATTTCTTCCTTTATTTCCTCAAAGCAGTCAGGCAATTAGGAGTATGGTAGTTGGAGAACACACACAGTGCCAAGTTCCTCTCTGATTGTTTCTCCGACTTAACTGTTTCCTTACCTTCCCAGCATACAGATTTTTAAAATAAGTAAATAAAAAAAAGACGACTGAAATTTTGCATTTTGTTTGGAATGTCAGTAAGTTGGCACTTTCTTTGTATGTTCTAGGTAAAGATGACTAAAGCTTTAACTGTTGCCCAACATTTCTCTTCAGTTTAAAAATATTATTCCCTCCTCACCCCCTGCCAAAGCAGTAACGCAGACCCACAGGACTTCTTTATTAAGCCATTTACCATTTATTTGCATCCCCAAAAAATACTTCGCTAAATTTAGTCTATGGATACATCAGCTGATTTCTCCTGCTTGACTGAAACACAAAGATTCAACCTTTATTGAACTCTAGCAAAAGAGTGTAACATCAACTCAAAACCACAAGTTGCCTAGGCATCTCCCTTGCCATTAGCACAAGGGCCAGGACCACTCACATCAGACTCTTTCTGCAGGTGGATGGAGGTGAGAAGTCTGGAGGGGTAGCAGGTGAAGCAGGTGTATTATTATTGTTGCCTTTTTCTTTTTTTGTGCTGCTGCTTTCCACATGTGTGAGAATGAAAGACTGTTCCTATGATTACCTTTCAAGTACAAAAAATTACCAAGGGTCACGAATCTGTCAGTTAAAACATCATCTGTTATAAAGGCCTGAAGTCCTACAAGACATTTGACACAGAAATAAAAGGTTTAGGGCAACTCTTTTAATAAATGTTGCAGTGGCATTTCAATTTAATTGGATATAATCCTCAAACTGTAACAAAAAGTTACTCATTGTAAAGCTCAGATAATCCGAAGATAGTAAGTAACTGGTTGTAGTGAGCTTCTGTTCCTAATCAGACACCAAACATTCAGAACACAGGAAGCACATGCTGGACACCCAGGACTAGTCCAACCAAATGGAAAAATGAATAGAAAGAGACCTCCAAGTTATCAAACCTACTATTACATGCACCATCAGAATCTAATCCCTTTCACAGCATATATTATTGAACCCAAATCTAAAAGCAGCTATGTAGCTTAGTCTCAATATCCCCAAAGGAATGTTGTTCCAGCACCTGACTAGTTTAACAGCAAGACCCTTCTGTAAGTTCCAGACTAAATGTCTGAATGTCCACTTTATCCACATTATTATGCCAACACTGACCTTTACATTTCTTCTTTCCCTTACCGGAACTGTCAAAGCAATTCAAGTTTTGGGTTTGTTGGTTTTTAATTCTTCTTCCATAGGGAATGCTTTCCAGTCCTCATAATCCTTCCCTGAATCCGTCTCTCAGGAAAACATGCAGGACCGAAAACAAACACCCAAGATACAAAGTCTGAGTTGAAACTACAGTAATCAAAACCAGCCTCACCCATTCTTGGCCCCATGATCTATTTTCAAATTAAATGAAAACACCTGTTAGGCCTCTCAACCACAATTATCTTGGCCCTACCTACACTTATCAGAAACACCTGCTCTCCAGTTGATATGCACAAAGGCAGCATGTCACAACAAGTCAAATAATTTTAATCTTTACAGTTACAATTACCTGTTTCCAGATCCAGCACTGCATTTACTGCAGACACCTACCAACACCCCACAGCATCTCTTACCACCTTCCACTAACTGACATCAATCTCAGTGGCTTCTGTTTCACTTACATTGTTTCTAAATTATTAGAGTGACACATTAAGTATTACAGTGCTATTCACGAACCTCTATTTCTAGCTTTCCTGAAGAGGTTGTATCCTCCAATATCCATGTTCTGTCATGACTGCTATGCTACTATCTTACAGCTGCGATATCCAGTTAACATTCTGCAATTTGAATTATTCCATTTTATACCCCAAGTTCCTGGTATTTGCACAGAAGCCTTGCAGCTTGGTTTGCACTTCAGCTGCTACAACCTTAACTGCACTAAAAGCTGGCATAGTCAAAACCACTAGTTACACTACCTGACTACTATTCTCAGATATATTTATTGCACTTGACATTTTCCTAATATTTGTCCACTGTTCTGTACAGTTACATTGCTTTACCAGCTATGCTATTCTGGGTTTCCCCACCTCTTTTCATGTACACATTAAAGAAAAAAGTTATAGGCATTATGCAAATCTATCACACTTCTCAGTCCGAAGTTCTTCAGCAATGGCACAAATTCTCAATTCCAGCAAGCTGTTTCTCCAGGGATTACAGTTAGAGCTTATCTTTTAAGAGACATCTCTTCCAGCAGTTGCATTTTATATGGTCAAAATTCCCAAATCCTTTGTGTAGGACCAGGTCTCGAGTAATCCATGACTGTTATCCTGCTACATCTCTCTCTTCCAAGGCCTGGGATAATTCTGCTCAGTGCCAAGTGAGCTTCCACACAGCTTCTCCAGCCCACTGGATTTTTCCAGAAGAGATCTTCAATATTTCTACTGTCTGCAGCATCACAAACATACATCTGTAATTGCCCTCCATTAGCCAGATTTCTCTTCAGTCTTGTTTTTTAGAGCCACAAGCTTCCACTGGTATAGTGAATAGACACGTTACATTGAAGTGGAGTTACCATTTTGCCCAGCTCATCTGTGAACTTGGATTTGCACATATCCCCATCTCTCCATTCCCCCAATACGTCAAAGTCTCATGCAACCTCCAGCCTGCATGCTTTCGGTCTACCCGTGACAACGCAACGCATTGAACACAATAGGTTAGCAGGCTTATAAAAGAAGCCCATGGGACCTTAACTGTTCTCTCTCACCTTTCCTCCTCACTCCTTGAGTAAAATAGGTTATTATCTTCCCCACCATGGGTTACATGGAGCTTCTAGTGACTCATTTTCTAACCATTAATAAGGTGGGGAGGAACACATAAAAACCCACAACCCACACACCTCATAGGAAAACACAGGGGCAAGTTTATTTCTAAGTATTATCTCTTTTCAAAAGCTACTAAACATACTCCTCCAGATGTCAAAAACTCAAGTATCCTACTTGAAACCGAAGTTATAAAACATGTGAACTGGAAATGAGCTTCAGTTGCTGAAAAGTATGAGACACTTTAGTTCCATCTTCACAGCAAAACAAAGCAGTCTTAACTTAGAGCTGCAATGCTACTACCATAATAAGAAAGCTCTGAATCTCAAATGGTGGCTTGTCACTTTTCTTAAGCAACAGTAAAGAAAATCATGACAAAGCGTGAAAGAATCAGCCACAAATCTGTACATCCTTACTCCCCACATGTAAAATGAAGTCAGAAGCAATTTAGAATAAGAAACAATAGATAGCACTATGTCTGTCACTAGGAGATATTGATAGAAAAACAAGCTCTACTTACTAAAAGACAATGTGACATGAAAAAACGTGCAGAATATAAGCAGCCAGGACAAAAAGTTGCAGTTTCTCATAGCACAGAGCAGTTGTTAATATAACTACTCTGTTCTGGATCATTAAGACAGACTTCTAACCAGTTCATGGAATGCTTACATTTCTTTGAGATTATACTATTTACAAGATGCTCTGCTTCAAGTTCAGAAAGTTAGGATGGAACATAAATTTTATCGGGCCTATTTATGAAATGATAGTACTTTCTTCTATGAAAAGAACAGCAAATCTTTTTAGCATGTATCTTCTGAAGATATTTGGTCTTTATGTTTTTATTAGGAAGAACAAATGTTATTCCCACATACTTGAAGAAACTATGAATACTTTTCCTCATTTTCCAGGCACCTCCCAAACTCAGTAACATCATAATAACAGTATATGACTTTAAAAAACAAACACACACACAGGACCAAAAAAACCCAACATCTCTCCTTGGAATTTTTTCCCTCCAATTCCTTATCTTATTATCACCATGGAAGAACAAACAGAGCAGTAGCTGGTATACTTTTCTTCTTTATACCATTATATGATTTGTTAAAAAGATACGAGAGGGCAAGTAAGAAACAGTTCCACTTAGCCACCACAGTACAAGTTTGTTTTTACCAGCACTTGGCTTTATATACAGAGAAGATGCTACAACACTACCAAAACACTACATGGATTCAATACCAAATGTGTTTATGGACAATGAATTACTTCAGCATTCCCCCAGATGAAGCCCCATATTCTTGCTGGAAAGCTAAATATATGCAAACATCTTTATCAAAAAGGCTTAAGCCAGGTTATTTAAAATACTGAGCCTGCTCTCTGGATCCAGAATGTATCTTAGAAGATCAAAAAATGCACTTGTAACATTGGTTTTAGAGTTTTAAAGTACTAAAAATCACAATGGCTACTATCTCTACTTACTTCATAGCATGTAAGAGCTACACATCTACCCACAGAACAGAACCTCACTCATTTTACAGAAATAAAAAGAAAAGCCAGTCATCTTTCCAAATTTGAAATGCAAATCTGTCACTGCTTCACCCATCAGCAATACAGAAATGCAGTAACCACCACAAACCCAAGAGAGAACACAGTTTGTATCACATCTGCTGAAAGGCCACAACATAAATTCTCCCAGGTCATTTCATGGCCATCAGCTCACTCCTTCGAGGAAGTCTGGCCTTACCACGAGCATTAACCTAATCCTATTTCTTGTCTACTCAACCTCACTTTTCTAGCAGTTATTTAATTTCAGGCACAAAGTAAACCACAGCTACTTCACCCTGACAAACTGAGTAACTTGCCTGTAACACAATCAGACAAGTCCAGTAAAACAAGAAAATCTCCTTTGAAACACACTAGACTTTTTTTAAAGCTAAAATAATAATTATTCTGCAAGTAATTTACATTTAGTTCCCAAATTATTTTTCTGCAAATGACAGAGCTTGGTTATCCTCAACACATCTATTTGAACACACGGATATATACATATAGAGAGATACACATACACTTACTCAACTTCTTTCTCAGCAACCCTTGCTTCGTGTCATTTTTAAGCATCTTGGTATTTTAAACACTGCTTGATATCCCGCATACTGGCCATATTTATAACACATGGGTCAGCAAACTTTTGGTCCGTCTTTGACTCTCTTTTCTTTATTACTGATGCCTTTTTTTCAATATTCAATCAATTTTTTTTCTAATCTAGTCACAACTTTGGGATTACTTTGAAGACAAACTTGGCAACCTGTGTTTCACAAAAACGATAAAAAGATGGAGGTTCCACCCAGACATTATGCTCAAACAGCTACCAGCTCTCTATGCAGAGCTGTTACCTACTCAGATATAGTTCACTGGTGCAGACACACCACAGTCAAGTCACAGCCAGTAAAGAAGCCGCACTCATGAACTGATAAGAGTTAAAGGAAAACTGATTTACTGATAATCTAAAGTAGGATGGACCATATAAAGGATTAGCAGGATATATAAACACATGTGATACCTAAATTAATCCATCTGGGATTAAGAGACCAACTCACTGGTAGGACTTCTGGGTAGTGTTGGATGAATGACTGAAAAATCATTCTGGATTTAGCCTGGGATTAGACAGCAGGTAACTCTCAGTACATCTGATTGCATTTGTATTTATTTTAAACACAACAGAAACTGATTCGTACCAACCTACGACTTGCTTGAATTTTTCTAAATGAATTTTATAACATGTAAAAAACACTGAACCTATTCAACCACAAACGGCCCTTGTGCCAAAGGGAGAAAGTCTGGAGTCCAGAGGGTATCCTTAAATGGAAACTAATGAGGATTACTGGTAAAACCTTTAGACTTCCTAATTACTTTAGCAGGTTTTGTATGTGTTACAGCAATTTCTACCACAGTCTATAGAAGATAAGAGAACAGTATATCCTCAGAGGACAGGAAATACTAAGGAATCAAGCTCTGCTATTGAAGAGGGGAAGAAAAAGACAAGCTAGACCCAAAATAAAATAAGAAATAAGGAAAGATATTAATTCAGTGCTCTCATAGGGACACAAAACCAAGGAGCTGCTAGAAAAAAATAAAAGAACAGAAATAACAGAGGGGTTATTTACAAATACACAAAGTATAAATCCATACTTTCTAAGCTATGAGACTCACCAATAAGTAAGTATAGATAGCTCAAGAACACCTTCACAGCAGATCTCTGTAGATATAGATAAGACCAAAACCTGCATATTGGGAGGTTTATTGTTATTAGACTTCTTGTTTTGTGGGGAGTAAGGAAGAGGAAAAAATAAAAAAGAGGCACAGGGGAAACACAAAACTACCAGATACTGTGTGACCAGAAACGTGTAACAAATCTAACAAGACACCTCAATGGACACCTACTGTTATTTTTACAGTATTTGTATTGATGAAAAATTAACATTAACACTATTAACAGGTTTTTTCAGAGCCAGTTTCAACTAAACCAGCAGAGCTTCTCATGCAACAGGAGACGACGCAGATACAGACAACATATATTTGCCATAGTTCCTTTTGGGCTGCTACATAATATAAAGCCTCTATTCCACAGATGATTGATCCTTACGGCCAAGCAGCTTTTTAGATACTTCTCAAAGCTTCCTGTTTATGAGTCAGGACCAGCCTAAGCATAGCAACAAAAAGAACAATAGCCTAACTCAACACACAATAGCCAAGAATCACTTTTAAAGAAGAAAACAATTACACCCAGCTACCTTACCTGAGCTTAGTGTGTCAAGACACTGACTTCAAGAAACTAGTGTTGATCACTTCTGCTTTTCCCTCTTCCCTGAAATTTTTATTTTCTGCAAAGCTCACTCTCTTTCTCTCAAACAGGCTTTGTTGAATTCAGCAGCAAACTGTCAAATTAAAGTACTCCTAGTTGCCACTCCTCTCTACTTGCAGAAGGCACCACCCCCACAGCAAGTGGGACAAAAATAAAGATATGCTGATCCTCAACATCTGCTATTCAACACAAATGAGCACAGGTATCAACATAAACTAGAACACCTGGCTGAGATCAGTGACAGCTGAAGAGGCAGAACATCATTAGCTTCTGCTGCCCAGCAGCAGCACTAACACCACAACAAACCAGTATGGACAGTAACTTCCCCAGTCACTTCAGCAAGACACGGCAGAGCTCATCACCTGCTCTCTACTCTTATTTCCCATTGCCCTGTACTAAGCCAGGTGGCAGGGATCTCAGGATGTGCAGCAATAAAACTTGGGTTCAATGCCTGAATGTTCCTTTTAAACACGGATGAATCATAATCCCTGAAGGTTATGGTTTTCCATACTTGCAAGACTGCTCCTGATGGGATTAATTCTTTTAATAGCATAGCTGATCGCCACCATTAAGCAAATAAAAACCCCACATAGTCATGCAGATAACTGTATGCAAATAAACAGTTTCCTAAGATCTGAAAGGAATCAGTGCTATCTCTAGAGGATGGCAGTTTTATTTCTTAGCCTAAAATTTAAGCAAGGCTTTTGGAAACAAACCAAGCTCTCTGCCCACCTGGAGAAACGATTACCTAAACCCAGCTGCTTCACATCTATGTTGTTTTCTCCTGTCAATCTTGTCCAGTCACATTCCCTTTATAAAAGCACCTAATCTGCCCCACTGAGCCTGATTACAGACTACATGTGACTAACTATAGACTGGTGTTATCCTGTTGGCAATAAAATAAATCATTCCTCAGCAGAGGTCTTCACAAGGTGGCTCTAATTTCTCAAAACCTCGGTAGACAAAACCGCCCCTGGAAATCACGGATGGATGTTCGTGCTGTGATCCTGCAAATGCTGTGTCTTTCAGCAACTGATCACTTGATCGATGACTGCACAACCTCAATCCACTTTTGTTTCTCTTACACCATAGTTCTCCGTCGTACTCATTTTAGTTAACTAGGAAAAGAAAGAAAAAACCTAAACCCTATCTCAGTCTTCACATTCAATCAGCTAATGCATGGTATATTTGTGGAGCAAATGTTTCAGACGTATTAGAAAGGCTGATGAGATACTTAATGAGTTGTGAAACAGTGACCCCTGCTTACTCACAGGACTTAAATTTCAAAGGGACAAAATTCTTGTTCTACACGTTGAGCCTTGGAGGAACCACAGAGTTCTTGGACAGAGATTACAGGCCTGACAGCTTGATTTATTCACTTTCTTAAAGAGTTGCAAAGACATTAGATGTGTCTGAATGCTCATGCCTTCCAGAGGAAAAGTAATTTTCCAGGATGAAAATGGCACTGTAAGTGGTATGTTCTCTCTCTTTGATGAAGAAATTCATTTCTGTACAGACTGCCCTGACTGGAAGGACAAGAAGAATGGAATAGCTAACTAACAAACACTTCTGGTCAGGAGACATGCAGAACCAGCAATTTATTTTTCTGCTCCATACATTCCACTGCTGCTGCTAACACAAATCAAGCTGAGCTGAATGGATAATGGAGTAGAAAGCAGCAACTGATCAACTGGCTGGAATTTTCTTCGAAAAAAGCTTAAATATAAGTATTATTGACAGAGAACACAAAAACCACTGTGCAGAATCAGTCAAATTTTATTAAAAGATTACATCTAAAGAAAAAATGGAAGTTTAATTCCGAGAATGTTGCCTAGTTAAATTCACATTCTAAATATAATATTCATGCTGAGGTGAGCTACAATTTCACTTACATTTGAAAAAATACTTAAAACTAAAATTATGAGTTAAGTATTCTTCCACTGCTGAAGCAAAATCTGGGGAGCGTATGGAATTGTGTATTATGTATTCTCAGCAGTAAGGAGATCAAAAAAACATACACACAATGCAAGCAGTCCAAGAGCTTTCATGGATTCATCACCGTGCCAAGATAGAAAGGGCTTCTGGGTACCTACAGCTCAAAAGAAAAGGTGAAAAACTGGAAGTTTCATAGTGGCACAGCACCCTCTGACACTGGGATGAACATACACATGACAGCTGGTGTTAGGAGTCTAACCAATGAGGACTTGCCTTACATTAAGGACATTATTATGGCATCCTGGGTGAAATCTGACTAACTCCAAGATACATACCTAGAATTTCCTATGCAATTTCACACAGATACTATTTTTCCCTTTGTCCTTAATGGTGGCTGCTTAGTTCTGTTCAATGGCTGCTGCATTGTATCCCAACAGAGTAAAGAGAAATAAACAAATATAAATCCAGGAACAGAAAAACTGACATCTACCAATGTATAGTTCAAGTATTTGGTTGTACAGTGTTTGGAACCATTTTGAAGAGAAAAGGAAAGGAGGGGACTGGTATCTAAACTAAATATTTAATTTCTCTGTTCCAGGCTATTCCTTAAAAGAAGCCATCATGTGGCTTGTAGTAAACTAAACCCTCAGATCCTCAGCAACAAAGTGGTCCTACATCCTCCTTCACCCCAGAGAGAGAGGTGCTGGAATTCAATTTGAGCATAAGAGAAGCAATTTCTACAAAGCACCTTATGCTTGAACTAATCCCGACAGCGCAGAGACCATGAGGCATCAGCTCAAAACTGACATAAATCAGAGCAATCTCAAATGAGCCTGAAGAGAGAAACATAACAGTTTAATCTTCCCGTGTCCCAAAGTCCAGCACTGTACTTTAGATCTCACACTCTGAAGATGATGATCATTGCTGGGACATCTATTTAGTTTACAGAAAAAGAGCCCTGAAGACAAAACACATCTCAGGTTTCTCAGGAACCCTGCTCTGCGTACAGCAGTGCCAGACTGACTTGTCACAGAAGACGGCTGTGTCACCGGGTGCCATGTATCAGAGGTGGGGACATTGTCCTAGGACATTTTGTGCATATTAACACACATCAGCAGCATTTGTGCTGTCTGTTTACACTAAACCAGGGCATTTAAAATACAAAGATCCAGAAAGCATAGCTTACCTCCTAATAGCTACTTTGCTAAAACCATGTTTTAGTACGACTCTACCATACCTCGCCGGAGCTGAGGTTGTCTCCTTTAGGTCTGATACCACCTAGCAGTCCGTTTGCTGTTTTTCTTACATGGCAGGCATCACTCAAGATGATTTCACTGAATGTTTTGTTCCTTTATTTTGCTCGCATTTATAAGTCTTCAGGTTAAGTGAAAGGCTAAGCACAGATTCAAGCACGCAGTCTGCATCTATTTAAATATATGTCAAAATTTTGAAATGCTATCATACCAAAATGCTTTCATCAAATGCCTTATCCATAGGAAAGGAAATAAAAGGGGGCCTTAGCTTGAGGTCAAATTTTACAGCCATTAAATGAGCACAGCTCCCGCTGACAGCTGCATTCTCTCCCATTTTATTTCATAGCCATGGATGCTGATAAAACAATTAATAGATTTGACTGGTAATTTGCATATTAAAACTAAAGGAAGAAAACTGCAGTAAAAAAGCAGTTTAAAAAATTACAACAGTAAGTTCTGACCCTTAGTTTTGACCCCTAGATTTTTGGCCCGGAAAAAGTATAATTTGCCTCTTTTTGTGTTATCAGGGGACTCAATCCCATGGTATCAATTCTGTCCCCTTCCTTGTTGGGTCTGCTACATTATGCTTCAAGGAGTGAAGAGTACCAATTCACCAGTGGCTGCTGGCGGATACATACAGATTCCACGAGAGCACTGCACTTGCTACCAACTTGACTTTTTGGTGAGGTTTTTTTGATTGGTTGGTTAGGTTTTTACTAAATTACACATTTCAGTTATAGCCTTCAGGAAACTACTGGGTGACAAGTCATCCAGCACAACAACAAAGAACTGCTGTCCTGTAACAACTGATTACAGAATACTCCTATCACTCTTATTCCATATGGTGGAACTCAATACTACCTGGAAAGGCTTTGTATGCTCTTCTGTCATTCTTCTTCTGTCAGTGATAAGAAGTGACAAAAGAATAGAAACTATTATCACAAATAAGAACTTGTTATCACCTTCTCATGGAACTGGGTTACTAGACTGGGTGGATTCAGTACAGTCGACCTTCTACTATGGACAATCTAGATGGGGGAAAACACAGCAACCAACCTTCACTTAAGAGGATATTGACTTGAGCAAAAAAAGTTGGTGACTACTGTTAGATTATCTTTTATTTCATGCCTATCTGCGACATACATTTCCAAGTCTTTTGATATTCTCTGACGATCAAATTTTTGTCTGTTCACAGAATAAAGTTTTCTCTCCATCTAACAAATTGTATACCACTAAACATTACTAGTATCTGAGTGGCTTGTGACCAGTTATCCTGTCCCAGTAGGATAAGAAATCAGTCTTAGTTTTACAGATTAAGATTGCTCAATTAAGATCACTTATTCCTGTGTTAGATCGAAAAATTACTATCACTCCCCATTCTCTTCAAATGGAAAAGGGTGACTGGGTTTATTTTTAATTAGCATTCTGATTATGGCTTGCACAAGATTTCTGATAGTCACAAGACAATTGTTTGTAGACTATCCAAAACAAATTGCATTTTATTAATAAACTATATTAAAAATTTAAAATATTTTATTTGGTAGTTGAATGTCATATCTACACAGGTATAAGAATGTAATTTGAAAATGAAGGACTACTTTTGACACGCAATTGAGAGGGGGTTTTGTTTGGGCTTTTCTTTTTTTAAAAAAAAAATACAAAAGCTATCTGTCATGCCCTGAAGTAAGCTACGCTTAAGTTTTATAAAGAAAAACAAAAGCAGAAACTAGGAGAAATACAGAAATGTCATCTTTTCCCTTGTTCTCGCAGCATTTCTGTCATTTCTCATTTTTCTGGTCTAAGAGTTTCTCAAACTGCCTAAAGGTTTGTGCAATCAACTTATTTGCAGCTGCCCTGCTATCACCACCAAAACCAGGACACAAGACATATAATGAGATGGTTTATCTCAGCTTTGTTACTTTTCATTTGATTTCCTTAGTCTAAAACAACACGCACAACTACACTTCAAACTTTCATCTTCTTTTTCTCATCACTGAATTAATAGAATTTGTCAGGAAAACAGCCTCAAAACACGAGGAAGAAAACAATGAAGACAGCAAAATGAACAAAGGGACTGTCACTTCACCTCCAGCTTTCCAGGCTATAAGTGCCCATTCTTTTCATGCTTACTAAAACATTCTCATCCTGTTCCTTCCTACCTATCTCCCATTTCAATTATCCCTGGCTCTCATTAGAGGAATTACCTAGTTTTTCTTCCCACAAAGCTAGATTTCCACCATTTCCAACATAAGCTTCCTCTAGAAAAACCACTCTATTCGCAAATCTTTCTCAGATAAACATGGTAATTTTTTCCATATAGAGGCAGAAATTCCCTACAAGGCTGTACCTAAAATGCTCTTAAACAGTTTTATGTATTCCACTAAAATAAATAAATGAAACTTCCAGTCAGAAACTCTGTATTTTTGTGTTGAAAAGAAAATACGTCTCCTGCACTCACTGTGAAGAATATCACATTTTAGATTAAGACAGAAAACTACCACTTTTAGAGACACAAAGAGAAGAAATGTTGAACATATCATTTCAGTATATGTCAATACATAGCAGAGGGGTTGGAACTAGATGATCTTTGAGGTCCTTTCTAACCCAAACCATTCTATGATTCTAGGATTCTATAGTTCTAACCAGATAATTAAGTAATTCTTAATGATACAGTGTTACAACTAAGCCAAAGAATAGGAAACTGGGCGGGTAAGCGGCTAAGGGCACTAACAGAAGTGCCCCTGCACCTCAGGGGCAGAAGCACAAGGGAATCAGAAGAAATCTTACAAAAAAAAAATCTTCAAAACCATATTCAAACCATAACTCATAGCAAGACTTTTAAGAAAACCATCACTGTGTTCTGTTTTCAATAAGGATGCAGATTTAACACCAAAGACCTTAATCGAGGTCGATTTCTCGGTCTGATCTGAACCTTCTGTTCCAGTGAAGTCACCAACTACAACCAGCAAACTGCCCTGCAGAGTGAAATTCTTACGAGCATACATCTAAGGAGACAACTTTCCCACTACGACCTACTTCTACTTATGCAGTTGTTTGAATGAAGAACAGAGCTGAAAAATATCACGTGCCACAGACAGACCAGCACAGAAGTATGTACCAATCCAGAGTATCCCGTAGTGCTGACACAGATGAGAACTGTCAGTTTTGTTTTTCAGGATTAAGGTAATTTAAAAATCTACAAATACGGATCTTAATCTAAATTCCTTCCAATTTAGTGTTTATTTAGTTCCAACATAATCTAACTTCTGGCGGACACATACAAAGATAATGCCTTATCCCTTAAGCAAAGAGTGATTAATAACCATGAAAATTCCAAAGGAATTATGAGAGATATCTTACCGATCTCATGTGAAAAAATGACTGTAAGCTATTTCTTATGACATTGAATTAAATATTGATGTTCCTTAATATCACTTTTAACATTAAGAATTTTCACATTTTAAATATTAAATCCACAACTAAAAGTTTGGGAAATTACTTGCAAAAAATGTATTAGATAACTATGCCCTGTAATAATACGAATTTGAAGTTGAATCTAGTTGCTATTATCCAGAATCACTGCCCCACCGAGCTAGAAGAGATACACATACACACACTCCGACTCAAAATATTTACAAAATTATGTCAGAGAGGCACAAGGTAGTTGTACAGCTGGACATAACAGGAAAACTTGTTCCAGACTGTTAATTTAGTGTAGGCACAGCAGCAGAAGGTTCTTATGGAATTCTGATTTCTTCCCTTTGGTCTCACAGGTAGCTCTGGCACGCCTATGTTTTCCCCCTTGCTGGCCTTCTGGCACTCAGCTTTCTATATGTTCATTTATACATGAGCCCTTGGTTCCGGCTTTTTCCCCAAGTAGAGAAAAACAGTGACTAATGCATCTGCACACGCCAGTAAGAGCGTGAGTAATTTATGAAGCAACACCGCTATTTGCAAACATGACATCACATATTCTATAACCATTTAGGAAACCAAGTGCCAGTAAAAATGTTACTTCATACTGAAAGCTTAAAATATTACACTGATCGAGCCAGAATTTTCAGATTAATGGTGATTTTAAGGTTTCAGATTTGCCAGCTCTAGTTATAGTCCAGCCTCAAGCTCGCCCCAACACTCATCTTCACTTGAGCAACTGGGCACTTTCCTGGGCAATCCAGCCATCACCACACACTTCCCATATGCTCATGTATGAGCATATGCTACAGCTGGTAGCGCTGTAGCCATGATGGTGCAGTGACAAGCCAAGGCGTGCAGGCCCAGACGGCATCCACACCACCACGAACCACATAACCTCGTGCAAACAGTGTCTGCTTGATCACACAGACGATGTACTGCTCAAGCTCAGAGACAAGTGATGATTGGCCAGACCAAAACATTATTTTTAATAGTTTATCTATTAATTTCTTAGAGTGTTTTGAAAATGTTTAAGTCCTGGACCTGGAACCATACCTACTGAGACTATACTCTCTATGCAGAGCTTCAGGATCTCACCTACCTCTTCCCCCTGATCTTCTTTCCTGCCCTTAAACACATGAGCAGCTAATTTCCCAACTGATGCTCTCATCCACTCACTCCTTATTCCTCGGCCTAACTTATTTTGAATAGTACATCACAAGAGGAGGCTGTCTGGCTTGGTACGATTACCCCAAAGACATACAGTATTATCTTATCTGGTTCTGACATGCAGACTAGTAAGGATAGGCATGACAGATACTTAATGGGGCATTCCGAACCCCCTAGCCAAATCCCTGGATAAATCATGGAATAAAAATCACAGCAATGCTCTCCAGGTTAACTTGTCTGCTGATTAAATCTCTGATTCCCAGTGGAGTTTTGAGCAGACCAGATACCACAGGAGTTAGCAGTAAAAAATGGATTCACACCAATTTCATAACACTTCCATCTTTGGCAGCAGAAGTCCCTCTCAACACAGTAATCAAGGGGAAATGTGGCAAAAAAAATATTCTCGGATTTTTGTATTGTAGATTAAGAAAAACCCTACATGTTTCCTGCCTTCAAAAAATAATTGGTCTTTTCCTTGTCACATTGCCCAATCTTGAAGAGCCATTCATTCCAAACCACATGGAATACAAACCAGGGCTTCTTCAAGCTCCAGAACTGCCGGCTTCACAGTTGTCTAAATTCATCCCATACTCCAACACGGCACTGCAGCTTCTGTGATGCTTCTTGAACAACAGCGCGTTTTCCGTGTGATTTGGGATTTGTTCTCTGGTATGCTAACATAAGTTAACTCTGTGATTCTCAAATATCTGTCGGCCTTTACTCTGACAATTGTAGAGTTATGCATATCTTTACTATGGACTAACACTGGGGTTTGTTTTTTTTTTGTTTTAATACTTTTCCAGACTGTATGTTGGCTTGTTTACTCTGCATTCTTTCCCAGACCAATTAAAAGAATATTAAAAAATCTCCACTGGCTGCTGGAACTGGACAAGAAATTAATGCAAAAGAGTTATGCATTTGGGGTTTTTTTCCCCCCTTAATTTTTAAATAGCTAAGTGTATTTTCTAACAGTCAAAACCTCATTAAAACTACCATTATCCATAAATGAGATAAAATACATTTTTCTCAGAGAAAAAGCCTTATCAGACTCATTGGCAGAAGTGAGAAAAAACAGACTTTAACTAGCTATGTATCTTCAAGACCAACTGAGAGGCAGTTTTATACCTGTGGAGTACACCATAAATACTAATAGGAAGGTCATAAGGTATTTACCTTCCAATAAACAGAAGAAAATGCAATTCCTGCTACAGACCTCAGTTTTCCTCTTATTTAAAAAAGGAAAATTAAATACTTTATGATGAAAAAACAGGAATGAAGTATCAGATAGCTAGAATTAAAAAAAAAAAAAAAAAACAACACCAAAAACTTTTGCACATCACACTCTTTGCACATTTTAAAGTAACGCCAAAAGGTTACAAAGTCCCCTTTCTAAAATGTTGCACTTAGAGGCAAAGTGTTAATGTCTGTAGAAAGACTAATGGTTTTCCAACATATTTCTTTGATAAATGGGTTAACTGAATTAGATTTTTTTTTTTTTAATTAAGTTGGTCCCTTGCCTGGAGCAGCCAGAGTTGTTTACTCACAATGGCCATGAAATTCCCTGTGTTTGATGGTTTAATTATCTCCTCCTTGCCTGGTAATTCTTTTAAGGTATTTCTTTTTTTAGTGCGTGGCATAACAAACAAAAAGAATTATCTGTCTGTCTTTCTCTATTCAATCGTACAAACTTACTTACACTTTGTATCCCTTTCTTCACGTTTGATGACTTTTACGTTGGTGGACTAAGGCAGTGCTTATTTTATATATAGTATAAATGTAAAATTATTTTATTTATTTTCAGTTACCCGTGCCACTGCAGTCCGTGACCTATACAGACATCTGTTACCTACAGATATTACGAGATCTGAATTTTTTTTACTCGTTTGGTTGCATCATCTGTCTGATGCAGAAAATTCTACTGAGAAGAGCGTGGCACGTTACATGCAACTCTCACCTCAACTCCAGGTCCTGGCTTACACTGTCTGATCCTGTTAGTAGTCTGGGGATGATAAGAACTACGTCTGAAAGCTATGAATATCCTTCACTGGGCTAGAATGGGAACGACACAATTCGGACAGAAATAGAACGAGCTGAAAGATCACCCGGTATGAAGAACGAGCAAAAACCAGTACCACTGTCATAAAAGGGCAAGTTAACTGTGGTGTGTCAGAGACTTTGCATTTACAAGTTTTCTTCACTAATGAACACAGGCATACTGAACACTTCTCATTAAGTTCCAAAAAATAACTATATGCACCTTTCACTAAAAACCAAAACTGACTGCTTAACGGTATGTGAGAATAGAATTTACTTTAGCTCAAGTGCCATTTGACCAACAGTATTTCTACTTATACAACTTAAATTACATCTTCATTAAGATTTGAATAGAACTAAATTTGTTATTATGAACAAATTGGAACAAACCCAGATATTTTTATCTCCCAAATAACCATCAAGACTAACACTATGGGATAGTTTGAAAGGCAAATCCTGATCACCAAATAACCAAATGGTTTGCATTGGAAGAGGCCTTTAAAGATCATCTAGTTCCAATCCCCCTGCCATGGGCAGGGACATCTTCCCCTAGATCAGGTTGCTCAAAGTCCTGTCCAGCCTGACCTTGAACACTTCCAATGATGGGGCACCAACACAACTTCTCTAGGGAACCTGTTCCAGTGTCTCATCACCCTTATGGTAAATAATTTCTTCCTTATGTCCAATCAAAATCTACCCTCTTTCACTTTAAAACCATTCCTCCTTGTCCTGTCACTACAGGCCCTGGTAAAAAGTCTTTCTCCATCTTTGTTATAAGTTCCCTTCTAATAAATACAGAAAGGCTGCAGTGAAGGTCTCCTAGAGCCTTCTCAGGCTGAATAACCCCAACTTTCTCAGCCTTTCTTTAGAGGAGAGGTGCTCCAGCCCTCTGATCATTTTTGTGGCCCTCTTCTGGACCCACTCTAACAGGTCTGTGCCTGTCTTGTCCTGGGAGCGAGACAGCTGGATGCAGCACTCCAGGCGGGTTCTCACTAGAGCAGAGTAGAGGGAGAGAATCACCTCCCTTGACCTGCTGGCCATACTTCTTTTTATGCGGGCCAGACTAGAATCTGCTTTCTGGGCTGCCAGCACACATTGCCAGCTCATATCTAATTTTTCATCCACCAGTATCCCCAAATGCTTCTCACCAGGGCTGCTCTCCATTCATCACCCAGTCTGTACTGATATTGATGACTACCCTGACTCAGGTGCAGGACCTTGCACTAGATCTTTTTTAACTCCATGAGGTTCACATTGGCCAACTTCTCTCAAGACTGACACGGTCCCTCTGGATGGTAAAAGCTTGCCATAGGGTGTCTAGATCTGAAGCTTACCATAGGGTGTCTAGAAAGGAGGCATTAGAGACTTTGCAAGGCGAGGACATCATGCCAGACAGGCAAAAGAAAAAGGAAACCAGTAAAAAGAAAGGAAAGTCTGATTTCTGTGATTCATATTGTATGAACAACACAAAAGACGAGGAACAAGGCGCATTATCATCGCTAATACAAATAGTCAAAGAGAACCAAAAATGTTTCATCAAGATACTCACAAATCCAGTTTAAAGACACTGCAGATTCTGATGCTCTCTGAGACCCAAATGCACCCTGTCGCATTCCTGACTCATAAAGGAAGTCAGTCTCACATGTGAACAATAAGGAGGCAGCCAGCTCATCATCCCCTCATATACACAGAAGTTCTCTAAACATAAATGGGGACAAAATAACCTTTGAGGTAAGATGGAAAGTGGCCAAGCACCCAAAGACTTAACTTCACTGTTAAATATTCAGGCAAGCTGACACACTGAGACTGCTCATGGCATATCCCTTTGTTTCCATCTAGTAAGAAAAATTTCTACTACCCCTGATGTTTTTCTGACTCCCTAAAATTCCCTGCTCTGCAGACACTTGCTCTCCTCCAGTTTCTCACTGCCATTCTAACAGAGGCACATCTTACCTAGCCTGTTCAAGGTATCAGTACCTTTGACCAAAACACGAGTCTGAGCCTCAACCCAATGAGTGTTTTCAAAATGAGACCTATACTTCCTTCCAAGATACCAGCACTTCTCTGTCTCTCTGACTATCCTGTCCCTTCTGCGCCTTTCCAGAATCAACAAAAGAGAGGCTACGATACTTTTAATTTTTTTAATTTAATTTTTAAATTAAGCTAAGAACATTTTTTTAGAAAACAAAACCGAAAAGCAAAGATCTTACAGAGTGCTTCCCTGAGCTTCAGTAAACTTACAGCACTGCAAATGGGGTCAGAATCTGCTCCCATCACTCAGGGGAAGCGAGAGATATGTGACATTGCTGACTATACAACAAAGGCTCTTTTGAATTATTTACTACAGCAGAACTTACAAATCATCTGGATGTAAAGCTGCAACACTGCTCCAAATACAGAAATGAAAAACTAGGGTCATAACTGACGGGCTGGTATTGTCTTTTAAAATTGCTTAAAAATATATCTTCTGCTGTGTTTTCGGTATTCTTGCACTTTGTAATTCAATTTTCGTAAAAATATTTCTACCTTAACCTTCAAACTATAGTGGGAGACATTGCTTTTTCAGAACACAAAAATAGATTCTCAAAGCTGATGTTTTTCAGAACTTAGGAAGCATCTGACAAGAAGATAAATTCCCACAGACATGGCTGAGATCTTCGTCAGTATTTTATTTAAAATAGGCAAAAAGGGCATATGTTTTGGGGTGTTCTGGTTCATTTTTTTTCCCCAACTGGAACAGTTCATAAGGACAAAGCTATTCATTATTTTTCTATTTACAAAAAGATGTAGCCATAAACCTCAGGTAAAATTCCACTTTACCTGCACTACGTTGTTTTGATGAACTAGATTGGACAGAAGAGGAAAAAAAAATAGATGGCTGCTTCAGGCAAGATGCTCAAGCATGTCATTCTATTGTAACATACCAAACTTGATTGTTAAGGTAACTTCAGCACACTGAAAATGAGTAACCACAATTTTTATTTTAAGGAAGAGTACAGTTTTCCTGTGTTCTCTTGTTGATATAAATCTTAATAAATATTCATAGATACCTCTAGGACACCTCATCAGCAAGCCGCTCAACAAGTTGAGCAAGTGCTGAACTAGGTATTTTAAATAATTATTATAAATGTATCTTCTCATAGTAACATGGAAACAATTGTAACACTTCCTAGTGGAACATCAGATTTATTTAAATATGATGGCCAGCAAATGCCACCATCTGGAAGAAGACTGCAAGGTTTGGCTGTGCTAGAAAAATAAGCGGATGACTCCAGATGGGTTAGCTTCCCTTCGTCCCCACTGCTCAGGTAAGAAGCGACTTGTTCCCAGAAGCTCCGGAGGCTTAATCTAGGACCTATCACTTTGTTTCCAAGACCAGTATCAGTAATTCCTCCAACTTGCCCCCATGACCACAGGTAACAGACAGGAAAGCTATATCTGCAACTGGCAACTGAACCACCTGTGGTAACAGAAACTGAGGAATTTTCTCCTAAACACACACAAAAAAAAAAGTAAAATAAATAAAAAGTTTTTACCTTCCTTGTAACATCATACTACCAAGAACAGTAAGCTCAGAGGGTCACTTTGGTAGTCCAATGCATCTTTGATCTCACAGCATGTCACAGGCATGACACACTCAGTAGCATCCCCAATGCTTAGACAGCCACGAGACCCATTCTCAAGGGTAAAGTTTTAGAGAACGAGCTGGTGGACCTCAAATGATAGCCGAGTGCTAGCCCAGAACAAAAATATCAGGAAATCGGGTGACCAACCTCCAGGTTGAGCGGGGGGAGAAATAGTAAAAGAAAATAGGACTGATACCATCCCACCTGAACAGATCAAGCCTACTCAGCCTTTACGAAACACAATCCCAAACTGGACAAAGAGATTTCAGTTCCCCCGTGATCATGGTTGGAAATGAGAGCTTTGAACACTAGATCAGACATTTTATTTCTGGAATACTTTTTATACAGGTCTAAAATAAACTGCCATTTAATCTTTCTTCAGTGTCTGTACTCCTTCCACCTTGTGAGTCAGTCAGCGGTTTCTCACAGTATGTTTTGTCAGGAATCTGCTCTGCCAGGTTCCCACACGTCTTTAGATCAGTCTTCAGCTGCAAACTGTAGGACAACTCCTATTCACATTAACATGGGCATCCACAACCTCTTTTTGGAATAAACTGGTGTTTAAAATGCTTTTTCTTTTATGCAAGGTTAACACAGTTTGCCGTTCAATTAAGAACACTAAAGCAAAAAAAGTTATCTGTGAACGCCAAACCAAAAAGATCCAAACAGAGACATGGTATCTCAATTTACACTTGGAGTTCAAGCAACAACTAAGATTCTGAGGTGCCAAGGAGAATTTAGACAAGGTCTCCTTTGCTGCATCTACAAATGATAAATGTTAAAGCTGAATTTTCAAAAGACAACATCAACGCAGAGGGACACGACATACTGTGTCCCTCAAAGACCCCTACACACACATGCAGTATGTCTCCAAGCATAGGTTTACTGGAACATTTACATTTTCTGCTGGTAAATCTTTCACATGATCTTCAAAATCCTGGTATCACAGGTATAAATGGTACCTAACATTTTCTTCTGTGAGAAGTGTTGCAGTAGTAGCAGAAAAGCAAGGAAAGGGAAGTGTTATTTCCTCACTAAACACTCCTACTGTTTTATAGTATTTTTCCATCTTCTGCTTAAAAGGAGTCATTATCAGAAATTGGGATTTTATACAATACTATATTGTGTGTATATATATATAGTACTATATATATAAAACATGTACAGTCTTCCTAATTTACCACCAGATTGATTACTGATCACTTTTAATGCAAAGTACTACATATATTTACATGTATATTTTGACAGCCTGAGTACATTTACTAATCCCAGCATGTGGATGGCTTTGCTTTTTCCAATGTACACTTCCAAAGAAGCTATTGTGACCAGGCTTTTCATTTTTTGTCAGAAAAAGAAAATCCGATTTATAAAAACGTAAAGCTTTCATGGTGTTACATCAAACTGCTTTCTAATTTCACTTGCAAATATAAAACAAAGCAGTTCAACAACTATGCACACAACCTTTATAGGGTGGGTCCTCTAATCCCTCCTGCTTTTTATGCTTTAGTAGGGAAATCTATCTCTAGGCCATCACATCTTGATGGTACAGAAACTCATTTAAAGGTTTCTTGTAAATGTTATTTTCTCCACCTTGACCAGAGTTTTTGTGCAGTCAGGCACTGCTAAAGGAAAACTTTGAAAGCACTGGAAGATATACTAACAAAGGATGTACTTTGCTCACAAGCAACTGTCCTAACTCTCATTCTCCCTGAAGTCCCCTTGCAATGCTTCAGTAATATTAAGATGTGTTCAGGCTTTTTAAGGCTCATACATCATACCATTTTTAAAAAGATTAACATCACAGTGACTGGTGTTACATATATATATATCACTTCACACACATAGACACTTTCTGTAAGGGAAACACAATAAACTGTAACAGCACATGCAATTTGACATCGGTAATTTGCCCTGGAGATTATGTACAATTTAATTTATTTTATTTTAAAAAAACAACATATACATACCTGATTGTCCTATGTAAATGATAAATGGCCAAAACACATCTACGAAACACTAAAAGGAAGGAAATCTCACTCATCCATGTTTTATCAGTTGATAGCTTTTGTCCTACAGTTTTAAAACGTAAATCTAAAACAACATTTTCAAAAATACACGTGGTTTTCCTAACCAATAAATAACTATAAACACAAGCCAGCTAACCAAGATTAAACTGCAGACTGAATTTACAGTGTGCCAGCTATCTCATAGTAACTGTCCAAACATATTCTCTTACTCAAACAAGGTAAATTCTAGACAAATTTAGGTCATGAAAAATAAATGACCTCATATTTAACAGGAGTACAAGCAGTAGAAATATGCTTATCTATGAACTGAGCCCTAAGTGCGGCAGCTTCTACTTGGTTTGTTAAGAATTCCAAATATCTTAAGGCTTCTTCATATTTTACACTGCCACCTAGTGTAGGCTACATTCATCTGTTCCAAGCTTCCAACTATCAGCACCTGAGGAAACCAAAACCAAAAAAAAAATTCCATAAAAATAGCAGCCACCACCACTTTTGTTTTTATTACTTGGAAACTGTCAATTCCTAGAAGGAAAAGACTACGCTAGCCAGGTGAAACAAAATACCAAAACTTAAAACTATATGACACCCACAGTAGGAAAGCCAAAAAAGAAAAAAATCCTAGATATAACAATTAAGAAGGATATAAACGTTTTTTTAACTTGATGGCTAAACAATCATCAGATATGATTCATTTGGAAAAATGTTTAATGTAGATTCACCAAGTGAAAACTTAATTAACGCAGGGTAAGCATCTGTGCTTGTATGGAAACTGCAGATCCAATTAAATAGTATTTTTCAATAGCAGGTCTAAACTGAAAACGCTTATTTCAATGTATTTTTTTAAAAAAAAAAAAAAACAGGAGTCTCTTCATCATTTACATCCTCTATCTTTATTCCAAGGTTTACTCACTGGACCACCACGTGATGAGCCCAATCACACTGCTCCTGCTGTTGTGCAGGACTGCAGGACAGTTTGCTGTACCATCAACTTCCCCCACAGAGGCAACATTGCTGGCTTTATCATTTCCAGCTAACACAGAGACACTAAGCCACACGGCCGTTCTACAAAAGCCACACGAATTGTGCGTCGTGACAGGCAGCAACACAGAAATTCCAGATATAGCCTAGCTCTAGAGCTGCCTTCTGGGCGGGGAAAAAGAAAATAGAAATAAAAATACCCAACCCCCACACTTACTTGGCTGAAGCAAAAAAGAACTTTTCGTACACACTCCAACTTTTAGATTATTCACTTGAAAACTTAAAGATCTACTCATCAATTGAAAGTCCATTTTTAAAACTATAAAAATAGCAGACTGACGTTATTCTGAATGCCAAATGAAGTATCTCCTGCTCTGTGTATCAAATTCTGTTCTCATTCACAGTATAAACTGGAATAACCCATTAAGGAGATTTATTCCAAAATTACGTCCCTAGAGCAGAGAAAGTAATTTCGCCCTATAAAACCCAGTTCTACTGATACCTGTTTTCTTTAGGCAAAGCAAACCAAATGCAGGCAGAGCAGCGATGCTACTGCTGTAATGGAAGCACTGCACAACACCAAAGCATTGATGAGTTCTGCTTAATGCTCCATTTGCGCAGCAGTAAACACACAAGACACCCAGTCACATTTAGCGTCTAGACTTCTTCTCATGTTCTTGAGTCATTTTCGGAAGAGAAATATGCGCCCTAGGTTCGGCGCGTCTTAGGAGCATTGCTATAATATGCTAAGATCATAGTTTATAAATAAACAAACAATACAAAAACCTGATGGTACATGAAAAACTGTCAAAATACAATAAAAGCTTATTTCCCACAAGACTTTCTCCCTCTTAATTGTCCATTACACATCTACCTCTTAGAATTACAACAAAAAACCGAGTCTTTTTAGTGCCTCATATTAGGAGATTTCACTCTCTTTGCCAAATTAGTGTTTCTGCAGCAAGCAAGAAACTCCTATTGACAAGTGTACAGCTAACAGAATTAAAGACACTAATACAAACAAAAGTGTTTTAGTTATATATAGATGGTAAGTTTAAGAGAAAACACTCCCCAGAGAAACTTAGCCCAGATTGATTTTACTACTGTACTCAGGATAAATTTTCACCCTGTACTCAGGATAAATTTTCACTGAAGTCACAGCACAGGGTGAAATTTCACAGAAACAGCATATACAACAGAAAAAAAAACATCCACCAAAACAGACAGATGGATTTGACTTTTAATGCCATGGAACATAGTAACAGAGCGCAAACTCAACTTGCCAAAGAAATGAACTTGATAAACAGTATCGCATTTAACAACTGTGACACCATACTACATCAAGTAAGCACCTTTAGCTTGTGTTGTCTTCCATATTTTAGTTAAATAGAGCCTTCTTCAACATTAAAAACAACCTAAAGGAACCTATGGGGCAAATTCACTGACAAACAGGAAGAGGCTTAGTTTATCAGGCTGAGGCAAAAAGCTTATTAACATCCTAACCTATGGAAACCAATATTAGACCTCCAGTGCAGTTACAGAGTTGAAACTACTGTAAACAGAACTGTCCTGCCCAGTCTCTTCTGGATTCAGAACAGTGGCAAATTCTATAGAACTTGGATCTAAAACACCTTAGAAGCAGAAATAATTCTACATTTTTAATCAGTCACACTAAAGATAGTGACATCGAACAATTTAAAACTCACTGCTGAAACGTGTAAGCAAACTTTATCATTGTAAACTTGAAAAACCTACAGAGTAAGCACATACAATTTGTTCCATTCACTCCCTCTTAAAAGAAAATCATAAATGTACCATGTACAGCGTAAGATGCCCACTTTTCAGTATGTTATCTCAGAATACTTAGCCAAAAAGGTACACAAGACTTGAAAGACAGACAACGTATCCCATCTCCTAACAGAAATTCTCATAGTAGAACACATCATATAAGCCCGATTCACTGTTTGAGATTCTGCCTGTCTTTAGTTAACTTACGATGACAGAAGAAATGGGACAAAACCTTTTCCCTGAAAAGATCTGCTACTGACCTGGACAAATTACCTGAATCTACCTTTGCAGATTATAGGGAAGATAAACTGAAGAATCCTCCATCACTAATTTATAGGGTTTTTTTCTCTTCTTAATATTCAGCAGGCAAGCAGTTAACACAGTCTTCCAAATAGTGTGAAACCAAAACTCACAAACCTCAACTCCTTTTTAGAAGTGCCAGCATGGATTCTGCATAAAGATGAGCAAGTCTTTTTAATTAAAGTCCTCTATCACTGCGAAGACATCTATGAGCTCAAGACCAGCACCACACTCAAACCTTGCGTGATCCAGCCAGCCTTTCCAGGTTTGTCTTTGTAGATCAACTACCCACAAGAGGATCCCTATCTGGCAGAGTTAAGGAAGAATTAAGCATTCCTTTAAAATGAAGGGCTGCAAGAGCAAAATCAACTGTGACAGCTCCTAAAGAATGAGATGGAGAATATGGGACAAAACTGTAGCGAGACTGCCAGGTTTGTAGGTGAAATCAGGAAGGGTGGGGAGGGCTCCCAAACCCCGCGTAAGAAGCAGGCAAGACCAAAGGCTTGGTGAGGCCAGGACTGTCAACTCTCCTCAAATAACATTTCAGCTTTCTGTCCACCCCACGTTTGGACATGTGAGGTTAAATTTCCAAGTTACTTTAAAAAGCCAAGAAAAAGTATTCCATAGAATTTGATTTATATTGATCGAGACTACTTTGGAAGAAGGCATCCTTCCTCAAATGTGTGATAAATAACATTCGCCAGTCATAATGGTAACAATAAAACATTAAATTAACGTAATACGAAAGATTTAATAAGCCAAACAAAACTAGCCCTTCCTAAAAATTTCCATCAGTCAGAGCATTTGGCATACAGGAAAGGTTATGAAAATATGAATTAGGTACAGAAACGTAGCTAAATGCCCCAGTGTTTAAGAATGCTAGTTCAAGTTGTCATAAACTTTGAAGAAACGTTAGTGTTGGGAGTAATGGTCTGACTTGCAGTTTGTCTCTCTTAGCAAACCATCTTACTTCCTCCTGTAAATCCGTTACATAAATCCAAAAAGTATTGTTTTCATATTCCTCTGCAGAAGCCATACGCTAAAAATATACATCTATAACAAGCTAAATAGTCCAGCAGACATATCAATCCCACTACTTTTCCCAAAAATTGATGGTGAATTTAGGCCTAGGCCTATTTGAACAACTACTTCACCTGCAGACTATCTCGCAGCCTCTGCTCTTTACTGTCAACTAGCAGCGCTGTCCTCCATGAGCTGACTTCAATGCTCCAGGCAGATCTTTTACTCTTGTATTTTTTTGTTGGTGTTTGGCTTTTTTTTTTGGTGGTCTTGCAGTACAGTAGACTTCCAGGTACTAAGCCCAGTATTAATCACGCATTTTGAGTCACAAAACCTTCACCTGATGTTGGGAAACCTTCGGGTCACATCAGAAGATAAGGAGATGATCATAAAGGAGGATCTGTAGGAGGCACCTGGATACACCTGCTCAAACTGATATACCTTAGCCTGAGGAAGACAGAATTATTTGATCAAAAAGAGCTAAGGCAGCCTCATGGATAAGTCTCTCCAGAGAAACCAAAGCAAAAGAGAGATCAACAGCACTTCAAGGTTTGAGGAACCCATGGAGAACTGGAACTTGAAGCTTTAGGTAGTCCAAGAGAGCCAGTAAAAGAAAAGCTTTATTTCAAAGAAAGATTTAATCTTATCTTGAGCACCATAGAAACTGTCAGAAAGCAGAGGGGAAAAAAGCAAAAATAGGGCTCTGAAGTAGTAACACTGCCACATGCTCCCACTAATGTCATCAGGGCTGTAAATATCTCATAGGACTAATTTCTGCTCATATTAATCTGTGACTTGTATCTTAATTTTAGTGGAATTATCAGGTTGTGTGAAGTAAACAGCATTCAGTTCTGCATGGATAGTCATAGTAATGAGGACTTGCACACACAAAGCCCATCCAATAAACAGGTTTGCAGGACAAAAAACCTAAGTTACTGCAGGGCTTTAAAGCTAGTTCAAATTTAATCAAGTAAAATCAAAATAACCTTTAAAAAAAATCAAATGACTGGAGCACTGCCTTTTTAAAGACTGCTATTATACTTGTAAATACTTATCTGAAAATAAGAAGTTTTGTTAGTAACCAATCGTTTACATAAACTCTTGCTTTGATACAGACCGAGAAACAGTCTGATGTCCCCCATCAGTCTTGCTATGCAGACACCCTTTAAATATAGACAGAGGGTGCCTGTAAAGCAGCGAAGACTGAAAATTAGTCTTGTATTTGAGATTCAAAACTAGATTTAAATGGCATATATACAGCCTGATTTTAGTATATCTATTTTAACACATCATTAACGGGTAAATAAACAAGTAAATTTCTTCCGGCAAGGAAGAGAAATGGAAACATAATTATGCATCAGATGAAAACACAGCTCCGCAAAGACTTCATCCTATTATTTTTATTCCAGATAAGGCACCGGGTTAGCTTCGGGGACCAGGCAAGCAGATAGCACAGGCTCTGCCATTCGTGCTTCAAAATCCGTATGTCATTTCGGGGAGCAGAAAAACAGAGCTCCCCTTGACCCCCGTTCAGAAATTAAACATCATCTCCCACGCTCCCTTTTCTGGCTGATAGGATTTCAAGTTACAACTCTGCTCAACTTATCTGTATGTAATACCTTTCGTGCGGTTTCCACCGCATTTCAGCAGACGCCGTTATTTGCAAGATGGGGATGGGTACCCTATAGCTCAATTACTCTACCAGATTAACCCTTTCGAGGCACTTACGGCGCCTGCTACCCGCCTCATCAGCCAAGTACCCCCAACTTTCAAACATGACAGAAAACCGTTATAATTAAGGGTCCCAGCCCCCCCCCCCCCCCCCCCCCCAGCGCCCCTTCAGAGGGGACCCGTCGCCACTCCGCGGGTGGCGGCCAAGGCGGCACCGCGGCTCCCCGGGCGGGCAACGCCGCCGACGGGAGGGAGCCGGAGAAAACCCCAGCGGGTCTTAGCTGCAAGTTGCCCCGGCAGCCCGAGCCCCTCCGCGCCGCCGGCCATCCCCGGAGAGCAGCGGCGGGCTGGGCAGGGGTCTCCGAGGCGGCCGGGCCGCCTCCCTTCCCTCCGCCCCGGCCCCGAGAGGGCGCGGCGCCCGCCCCGGAGGCGGGCGAGCGGCAGCCGCCCTCAGCGCACCCCCGGCGGATCTCCGGGCTGCCGCGGCTCCCGACGAGCGCACCTTCGCCTCCCGCCAGGGCTGCGCACGCCTTGCGGGCTGTAACCTTAAGAAACTTGATAAGGGAATAAAAGGGAGGGACTCTGGCGGACCGATTCCCGGCTTTTAATCTTTCCTGACGCGCCGGAGCCAGCGGGGAAACAAGGAAACAAAACCCTGGCCAGCGGAACGAGCCCGCCCGCCCCTGCGTGCCCCGAGCGGCGGTTACCTGGCTGGCGGCTGGGTGCCCGCCCGGCGGGGCGCCCGGCGCGGTACTTTCCTCCGGTGCGTGCGTGTGTAGCTCGGTGGCTGGCGAGCTGCTATTTATAGTCCGGAGCCTCCAGCAGCGCGACGGCGAGAGGAAATGAAGGGCTGAGCGCCTCGGCAGCCGCGCCGGGCAGCCAGAGCCGAGTCCGCCCGCCCGCCGCCCCCCTCCCCGCTGCCACAGGGAGGGCGAGTCGCGGCTGGCGCTGGCCGCGGGCACGGGCGCTCCTGCCCCCCGGCGCCGCCCTCGGACCAGCCTCCTCCCAATGTCACCGCAGCCCGGCGGCGGCCCCCCGGCGCGGCGGCGGCCCCGCGGGTAGCGCCTGTGAGCCCGCGGCGAGGAGAGGAGCCTCCGTCGCTCCCTCAGCCCTGCGGCCGGCAGGCAAGCGGCGCGGCTCAGCCGCGCAGAGGTGACCCGCTGCTGCTGCTGCTGGAGGAGGCGAGACCGACACTGGGGTGTGGGAGGGAGAAGCCGCCGCTTGCCATTCACCTCCCGCCGCCCAGAGGGAGCCCGGCCTCCGCGGCCGCCTCTGCCGAGTGCCGGGGGCTGAGAGGCGGCGGTGCGAGCCCGCCCGGCCCGAGGGGACGGTCGGACGAGGCGGGTGTTCCTCCCGGGGAGGCCGGCGCCAGCGCTGGGCCCGGGCTGACAGGCTCCTGGCCGGCACCTCCTGCCCTGAGCTGGGAAGCCCTGGGCACGGCCACTCGGGCGAACGCAGCATGACCGAGGGGAAGCGTTAGTCGCTTCCCTCCCTCGGAGCTGGGAATAGGGGCTCCCTAGGAGGCAAGCGAACGGCTTCTCGGAGCCGCCGGGCTGGCTCCCTCCGCGCTGCAAAAGTCTGGGGGGTGGGCGATGCGGGAAGCCCCTTCCTGCCAGCGAGGCGTGTGGGAGGGCTTCGCATAGCCGCCGGCCGGCGCCACCGCTTTGGAGAGCGTTAATGGCCCCCATAAAGCCGCCCTTTGAGCCGCGGGGAGCCGCGGCACCCTCCTTCCAGCTCCGCGGGAGAGCCGCCGGGCGCCCCGCGGGCCCCGGCCGGCGCCCGGCGGCGGCCGCGCTGAGGCAAGGTGCGGGGGGGGCTTCGTGTGCTTTGCTCCTGGTGAATAAACGACTTTGCGTCGAAGCTGTGCTCAGCTTTGCGTCCCCAATCCGGCTTCCTCACGAAAGCCACTTCAGGGGGTCCCGATGGCGGAGCTGACCCCTTCAGCCCACACGAAGCTCGGCCAGTAAATGCATCATCTCGGGGACGTCGTCTGAAAATTGGTTTAGCGTGTAGGGGCAACAGAGGAATTAAGAAGAGTAATTTCTAATGCATCTTCCTCACTTGATAATAATCTTCATATAATCTAGGGCTTTTCTTTCTCTTTATAGTTCGATAGATTCCAGCAGTTCAAACTTCAGTTAATCCTATTGAGACTACTCGTGCCTTATAGCAGGACACCATCTGGGATTTGAGCTGCGTAAGCAACTCCTACACCGTCGCACACAAAACAACTGAAGTTAGTACAGATGAGGTAGCTACTTGAGCCTACTCAGTAGCGTTTGTTACAGGGTTGGCGTTTAGGGTTTCCTCTGTCGCAATGGAAGCAGTCATCCTCGAGGTACCAGGACGAAGACTGACACTGAGCTGTGCAAAGCAAGACCGATTTATCTTCAAGAGCTTGAAGTCCAAACAAAGTTATACAGAGAGACGAAGTTGGGAGCAGAGGGGAGCTAACCAAATACTTGCAGTGTAAGTTATGTAAAAATTGAAAAGAAAGCACTGAGAAGGCACAAGAGAGAGAGATTTGGCCTTGTCCAAACACTTTTACATAAGAATTAATAAACAAAAACCTAGCGTGATAGGACTACCCATTTATGTAAAGCTACTAATGCATAAATATTTGCAGAATTGGACTCATACTGAACAAACCATTGTAACGAAGTGAAACTGCCTTTTAAATTCAGAGATGAGTCTCTCGAGTATCTCTCATGAACAATATTATGCTTCTCACAACAGGAGTTTCTTCATAATCCTCCTTCTTGTTCAATTTTTAATGTTCCATAGCATAACTCATAGCAGAAAAGATCGTGCCAGCATAGGAATCAGTACCAGCAGGCTCAGAGTGGCACCAATGAAAATCCAGCTTGTGATCAGGGAATTTGCAAAACTTACCTGGGTGTAATTCAGCAGCATGGGGTGTTTCTGTCTCCGTGCTCCCTTAGGAACTGACTACTCCTCAGGTTTAGTCTGCGGTTACTTTTCAAATGAAAGCAATCCCAAGCTCTTAGATGTGTTCAGAACTGAGGACAAAGTCTGTACAATTGATGTCCTGTTAGATCTGGAAGGAACGGCTATGAGAGCGCCTGCTTACTTGTTTCAGTAATGAAACCTTAAATGCACGCAGCACTGACCACGCAAGGAGCAGTTATCAAAAGCATGGTCTTGAAGCACGCTCTTTCTTGGGCAAGGCTTTGTTGCACAGCCGGTCACACTGCAGACCACAGGAAGGAAAAAGGCTAATTTTTAGATTACTCTTATATTAAGATGCAAGATGCTACTGGAGGATGCCTGTTCAGAAACCTACCATATGTCAGTATGGAAAAAAAGATAAGATAATCAGTTTTAACCCCCCCTCAAAAAAAAAATGTTTTAAAATGGATATATAGTCTAAAACTCTCTTTCATCATACAGTTAAAATTTTCAGAGCTTGAAATTACACTTAAGCATAAAAAATGTCATCTGATGTTCATAAGTACTGGGCTCAAAATGATTTCAAATGTGTTTCAATGCTCCTTGCCTCTGAAAATCACATTTCTTTAAGTGCCCAGATATGGATTTAGGGTGTCTAACTGCATCCACTCAGGCTTGACAATTTTAGCCGACATATACCTGTGCTTCATAATAAATGTATCAGAAAGCTTCAGACAAGCTATAAAAGCATTCTCAAAAAAAGCAATGCAGACTTGAGCCATTAGAAGACGAGACACCAACCTGACGAAGTACTTGGCTGTATAATTCAACTCATTTTGGTGCATGGAATGTAGCCTCTGAAGCCCAGGCTTTAACAGATGACTGTAGTATCAGGAGAAAAATTAAAATGAAGCACCTACTGGGGCAATTTTTTCCTGTTACTTACTGGTATTTCCCAACATTTTCCAAATCAACATGCTTCTTTCTTTAAAATCTCCCTTTCTGCTATCTCCCCAAATCCTATGTATGACCTCCTATATTCCACCTTATAAATATTAAGTATATCTCCACTCCCTGGTCTGATACTATTCTGTTTAACTTCAGAGTCAAATCAAGAGTCTCTTACTTAGTGAAAAGGGTGAGGATAAGGAGGGGAGGGAGGGAGGGAGCAGACAAGAAACTGAGCTGTGACAGCCTTAAGGCTTCCCAAGGGAATAGCACGTGGAGCTATTGGAGAATATCCCTGCTCCACTGGCCAGATCCAATCTGGCTGGCAAGGTTTACTATTTCCAGGCCAAGGCCTGGGATCAAAGAGAACGCTAAATCATTAAAGAACTTCAGGATGAGAAAAAGAAGTAGGATTTAATGGCCTGTCAGCAGCTGGAGTAGAGCCTCTCTGCTGGAGAAGCTCTAGCAAGCAATCTGAGTCTCCCAGTGCACAGGGGGAAATAACAGGGTTGATGGGAATTTACTGATCTTTCAAGAAAAGGCAAAGGTCTAAGCAAGAGGAAATGCAAATCTTCATTGTTGTAGGCCTGTGCTCAGAGCACATTGGGATGGACAGAAATGGTTTGTTTTCAAGAAGCTCTTTTTGTGTTAACCTTCGATCAGCGTTCTGTGTAACAGCTTACCAAGGGAAAGGAGTTAATGTACACCGAATGCAATTGGGTCTGTCATGCCAACCTTGTTAGGAAGCAGGGCTGTGTCAGCCAGAGTAGTTAAATTTAGGCTCAGTATCAAAGGAGGCTGAAAAGGATCTAAAGCATGCTGTATTCCTGAGCACTGAAGCATCTTTGACGGCACAGCTGGGGTAAAAATCCAAGGCTGCTTGTTCTCTGGACAGTTCGTATGAATGACTGCATAGCGTCATCGCATTGCTTCTTCATACTAACCACAATACATCAAAGAATATTGAATTTTTACCTACTTTTAAACTGCAAAGAACTAGGACATCAAAAATGAAATCCTAATGAAAGCATAAACCGTTCCCGTTATCAGTGGCTGATTGCTCCCACCCCTTAAAGCCGCTGTCCTCCTCATCGTGGAACCAACAACCCTGCCTGAAATGAAAGGATGCTTCTGGCACTGAACGAAAACCTAAAGCACCAAATGAAAATCAGCAAAAATACATCCTAAGCAGGACTGAATTTGACTGGTACAGCCTCCTGCGTAACAGTGTCACTGTAGATTACTGCACAAAATTGAAATCTGTGAACTGTGTCAGGCTCTTAACAAATAGAATCAGTGACCGTGAACTACAGTTTGGCTCTCAGTGCCACACACCTTGTTACTTACACTGAGGATGAGTGTGTAAAAAACGTTACCCTGCTAATCTAATCATGATTTATACCCAATATGCATATTACAACGCAGCTATGGAATGGTTGTAAAAGAAGCAAGAAGATGGTGAACTAGGTTCTGCAAAGGAACTGAAAACCTTGTGTTGCTGAACAAATCGAGGTCTTGACTTCACGGGTTGTTCTGCGTGGGCAATTGATTGTGCCAGTGGCTTCAGTGAGGCCCGTGCAGGTCACTGCCAAAACAAAATAGCTTGCAGGATCAGCACCCACCAGAGAAAGAGCTATACCACTAACATAACAGAGGTGAAACTGAAATTGAGACAAACATCATTCTACCAAATACTGAAGAAGGCAACATCAAAGGAAAATATTTCTTCAGTTATCTGAAATGATCACAGACTTTCATCAACAGACAGGGAGGAGAAACAATACAGAACCGCTGGAGAAAATGGCTGCAGAGATAGTGTCATACTGTGTACGAAATGAGAGATGGGTGGCAGTGCAAACAATAAAAAAAAAAAGGAAAATGAAGTCTTGTGCTGAGTAGATTGCACCTCCTGCTGAAAGACACATAGATTCACTTCCTTTACACTTTGGCAGTATTTGTTGTGTTTGTTGTGTGAGTAGGGAATGATTGGAACAAAGCGACCCAACTCAGATGGTTTTCTGTGCATTGGATACATCATGCAAATATTTATCATCAATGCCAATCTGAACAGGAATTTCACTTCTTGCCCCACTGTCAGGAAAAAGGTAGTCTTAGAAATCCCAGACAAAGCACTATTGCACCATTATTGTTCTCTTTTCGATAGCAGTTTCTCTGGGTTTCATCGTTTGTTGCTGTGCAAAGTTTTGTATGAGAAAAAAAAGGAAAACCAAGCAGAGTTCCAAAGCAAATATGATTTTGTCACTAACAGGACTTTGGAAATATCATATTCACACAACACATAATGCTGAACAGCATAAGCCTACTCCACTGTTCAAAACATGATAAGGGGGTGATTTTATTGTACTAGACTCAGTATGTCAGGTAGCCCCCCATAAAGTTTGCAAAACCACTGTTGCATGTGCTTCAGCCAAAAAAAAAAAAAAAAAAAAAAAAAAGAGTTTTAATTTCATTATTTCATTTTCTGTTCACTTTGCACCAACATAAATGACTGTACAACATGCAAGGCTTTGAAGAATCAAGATCAGTGGTTAAATTATTGGTCCACTTCCATTAGTACAAACTCTGTAGAGTTTAGGGGTCTTTTTACTGCCCTTTGCACAAGGCAGAAGCTACAGTTTTTATTAGATCTGCCAGTATTGTATGCCATCTTTCAGGCCAAACGCCCTATTATTGGATGTTGGACACTTAACCTCTGCCAAAAAATCACACTGCTCCATTTTATCTCAGAAGGCAAAAATACTTCAATATCTTTCAGCAATACTTGTTTGGGACAGAAGGTGAAAGGCCAAGCCAGCAGTTAGTTTACTGTCTAAAACAATAAAGTCATCAGGCAATCTGAAGTGGAAGCAACACATGATTCCCTACTTGCTGACAAGATTTTGCCATTGTTTTTTTCACACTCACTATGTAGGCTGAATTTCAAGGAAGGTTTGTGTGATGCCAGAACAGGTTTTTTTAAAGCATTGTGTTGATGTCCACTAGGAAAAAAAAAAAAAAAGAACCGTCAAGAAAATTTCTCAATTCCCCTCTCAAAATCTAAAACCTAACCTCATTCTTATAGCTTTAAGTGCAGTTTCATGGCACTTTTTACTCCCCCACAACTGCCCCTTCAAATTAGAGTCCAGCCTTCCAGTTTCATTCTCAGAAATTAGAACTGTAACCATTCTCTACTTACAAAAAGAATATTATCAATCTTCTCCCTTTAAAACTCTGCCAAAAACTCAAGAGAATCTGGTTTTGTCCTGAATTTAATCCCATGTTCCCTTTGCCTCGCCATTCAGAAACAAAATTGCCCTCTGGGAGAGCAATGCCTACAAAAAGTGTCCCTGCCAATGGTGAGCTGTTCCCAATTCTTTCATTTTCCAAAGGGACAAATTGGCAGAAAGCAGCCGAGTTCACATTTGCATTGCGCTCCACTGGTGTAATTATTTATATCACGTTATATTGAAGACAACTTTCTCTCAAACCATGATAGCTTTTTTTTTTTTCACTTTGCGTGGTGAGAATTAAAAGGTTTGATACAACAGAAAACCAAGCCCTTAGAGCTTTCCAGTGCTTTTGGTAGAGTAGTTCACACAGTACTTCACACCCTCCTTTGAAGTAGATTTTGGCTCCATTTGTGGCAGCTAGTTGAAGAGGAGCAACATCTGAAAAACTGAAAATTCACAAGTGCCTGCCAGATCGGGGCAGCAAGATGATAGGATACCTTGTCATTGGTAGCTTGATAAAGTGATTATGTGAACTCTCATATTCTCATTTCATATGTATTTCCTTTTACAGCTGCATACATATATTCTCTAACGCATACCCTTGCAAATCCGTAGTAAGAGAAGCCCAACAAGGTACCACGCTTGTCCGGAGAAAACTAAGGAAAATAATTTAACTGAAGCTTTAACAGATACTCTCTTCCATATAAAAGTAGGTTTTTAGAGCTTGAAAAGAATGTTCAGAAATAAGGTGTGAATGCAAATATAAAAATGATCGCTAGAAAATGCATTTTCTTCCGTTTACTGACCATTCCCTCTTGCCCTGGAAGGGAGTCCAGGCCTGTGTGACAGCTGGAGTTGATAACAGAGGCAGTGCTTTGTGCAAGTCCATTACTGTGTTGAGTAGCAGATTTCTGAATCAATTTTTGCCTTTAACTTAGACCTAGATGATTTTTGCAGGGCATAGTGCGTATAAATAAATCCTGGGATGTTAAATTTTGTGGCTTCTGCGTGGATTTGTGTCATGTATGCTCACAAAACCTTAGAGCTGGGGACAAACCTGCTGCCTTGTGCCATGACACTCCAACCCTCTCCTGTCCCTGCAGAGTCACCACCTGGGAATTCTCTCAGATAACTAACGTAAAGCATCCGGCACACGTTTTTCTCTCACTGTATTTCATCCATGCATCAAAGGGAATGTCATTGACAACAAAAGTAGATTAACCACATCAAATACTGGCTGGCAAAATCAAGAACTAGTTAAGATACAGCCAGTGCTCAAATCGACAAGCAAGCAGGTTTGAATAGCAGGCAGCAGGCTGCTGCGTGTATAGCACCTTAAGGGAGGTATCTGAATACCAGAAGCAGCAGAAGCAAGGAGCTCCTGTCTGCCTGCCACAAAGAATCCACCAGTCAGCTAATTGGCAACATCTCGTCTCCCAAAGGGGAAACCTCTTCTTGCTCTTGCTGAGCTTCTGCTGAGCTCCTGCTGTCACACTTTTCCTCTAATTTAGGAAAGAAAAATACATTTCTGACGCCCCTTGTTTGAAAATTTGCTAGCCGCTGTTCTAATCAGCTAACACTTCAAATCACAGCCACCTTGATTTCAGAGAAGTTTTACTTGTAGGATAACTTTCTATCACCATTTTGTATCGGCTTATTCATGTACCTGTAATGTACCCAGGCCTATGTTGGACAATTATTTTCCTTCTGTTTCCTACATGCTGGCGGACCACATGCAGACTCTCACCCCTGATCTTTTTATACTGGTCACAGCAGGACTTTAAAAAGAATGTATTTTACTACACAGATGAGCAATCACTTTCAAAACCCTTTGCGGCATTTTCCTACCCACTGTGCTTCAATTCACAATTTGATGCCATTCAAAAGCAGCAGCCTCTTGTCCGTGTATGATATTGCAGCCTGTCCTAGGGTAAATGCTTAATCTACAATCATCACCGTTTAATGGTGTATTCTTTTCCCTGTACTGCAATTTAAAACAGTAATACAAAGAATATTTTGGAGAGCCTGATATATGCCTAGCTGGTTATGTCCCTCACTTCTCGTCTCCTGATCTTTGACATATTTTGGATTTTGACCCTGTTCGTCCTGTAGAAACTTATATGTAACATGAATCAACTTGCTAAGAGCTAATGATGTTCACAGCTTAAAGTGGGCTCTACGTTCCGCTGGCCAAGGTCTGTTTCCTCCATGGTGTTTGGAAAGAGTATTTGCCTTGCATTGTAAAGTAAACGAAATAAATGGAAATAGGTAGTACATGGTGTTTGATGGTGAGGACAGTAGGTTTTAGTTCCAGCTTTGTCACTGGCTTGTTCCATAATTTTGGGAGTTTCACTTAATTTGTATGGATCTCTCCCTCCCTGACTTCACAAGGTACTGTTAGATTTGGGCCCTGACTATAACTGGCCTTTCAGCACTTGTGTGCCATTCAGGGTATAAAAAAAGAATTTTGCCCTATGTGCCTTATTTTGACCAAGAAAAATTAGTTAATTTTGGAGAAGTATCAGGGGAAATTCTTTCCTTTGTGTGCCATAGGGCAGTAGATTGCCTGAAAGAACTCAGGAGAAAGTGGAATCGTATGAAACTGTTGGCCTAAAAGGGTCACAGAGCCTAGAAGGAACCATGTTTTCTTTGAGTCTTTCTCGGACTGTTGCCTGCCTCACCCTCCATGTCTAGGACAGACTGGCCTTTAATTAATTGAAGTGTTTAGCACAAGTTAAAATCCTTAACCAACAGACTCTACACAAGAGCAAAGTATTGTTATTCACTTACAAAGGAACATATTTAAAACAATTTAAGTCATGCGTCAGGTCATATGAGAACCAAGCCCATCTTTATCAGGAATTAATATCTTTCAGCTTCTCTAGTTAGCAGTAGATTGGTTTCAAGAACGATCCCTTGCTCATTCCTGAGTTCTATCTAGGTCATCTTGATAAATGCAAATATTCCACTGAATTTAACAGAGTTGCTCTCGTCTAGCTTTAGGACCTCTTTCTGCAGCTCAACAGTCAGAATATTTAGCTCTATACTTTATGTATTTGTTTGCAAACGTTCTAATAGCTTGCCGCTCTCATGAAAATAAAAGATTCTGTGTCCTGGAACAGAACCATATAGAGCAGATAGCTATATAGATATAGCACCTCTAGTTAGAAGCATTTTTTCTTGTTTGTTCTCAAAAAAAAATCTATTTGGTAGGTAGGTACCAGTAACTCCAGAGTGTGTTCATTTTCTTAGTTGACTGCCTATAGATAAATGTCTTCAGAGTAAATACTGTTTCATCTATTTCAGGATTAATTAACCTATGTGACTGCCCACTTTTTTTGTAAAGACTACTTAATAAAAGGTAACTTACTTCCACACAATGACAATGACAATGTAAATCCATTACAATATAATGTTTGCATTCATGTTTTGGTTTTTTTTTTTGGTCTCTCTTGCTAGTTAACTAACATTAGTTGCTAAGTAGATGTTAACTTTAGAGTTATAAAAACACATGCTCCCGGAAAATTATTTTAGCAAGTCTAGATGGTGTCGATATGTAAAATAACTCTGTAACCACTTCCTGCCTGTTATTTTTAGAGACAGGGTGCGATCAACTGGTGTACACATATATTGCTTGTAAGTTAAGCAAGAAAAGAAATACAAAATACAGCTTCTTATAGAAATATTAAGTTATCTACATTTCATACATTGGGTCAGAGTCTGTTTACTTCTTTTTTTCCTGTGGCAAATTCAGAGAAATTCTGTTGGATCCAGCTGAACCGTTCTGAAACTACAGCGTTTGACTAGGAACAGGATTCACCCACTCTCTAAGAGATGTGTATGTTAACTGCCTGCCAACCAATCTCAGGTAGGATTTACCCCGCACCTTTAACGTTTCTTGTTAAAATTACACAGCAGAACCTCAGGAAATGTGAACCAAGCAGCCTAACTCTATGGTGTGGGCTGGGGAAGGTGTGAGAGATGAGCTGAGAAGGAAGGATGGGGGTGGACAGTAAGTCAGAGACGAATGCTGCAGACGCACTCCATCGCTTCTCCACTCTCAGGTCGGTGTGACAACGTGTTGTGGCTACCTTGTCTTTTCTCTAGCATTACTCAGAGCTCATATGAGCAGCCACCGTTGGAGGAGGATTTGATGTTGTTTGGATGCTGGGGCAAGGGAGGAGAAAAGCCTGTGCTGGACATGGCACAGGGGATGTTTTGTGGAGAGATAATAATCCTTCAAATCAACGTCAAAACATTTCATGGGAAATGAAAGGTGGGAGTAGAAGAGGTGAAGCAAATGCTGGCTTCCACAGAGTTATTGTCCAGCAACCTTTGCCAAGGGAATCTGGGGGACATTTCCTTCTGTCGTGGAAAGAAATTCAGGTTCTTATAGAAATGGGATATTCCTACTGCAGTGTATGTTGGGGCAAATACTGATCTTTGTTCAGGATTTCCTGAAAATCTCATTCCAGAATACACGTTTTACCTTTCCTGCCTTTTGTGTCCAAATAGTGGTCTGCTATAGAGGTTGCTTCCAATTTACTTTAAATGAAGAAAGAAAAAAAATGAAGAGGAAACAATGGCAAAGAAAAAACTATGTGAGAACTATGGAATTCTGGGTTTGTATATTACATTTTCGGATACAAATTCTCCTTTAGGTGGAAATAATCTCCCTAGAGAAGCAGATTTTTCCAAACATTTCTTGGATGTAAGAAATAATGGGTATAGATCAAGCAAAGTCCTTGAGTCAGAGCTGGTTCACCTCTGCCATGCTCAGAGGACGTGTAGAATGACGAGCCTGCAAAAGACAGGGTGAACATATGTCCCTTGCAGGTTGAAGAACAAAATTAACCTGCATGTGACACTGGCTAGAGAGGAAACATATATACTGAATAATATTTATATCACAACACTACTTCTACGTTAGCCGTTCATTTTCCTCTCCTTAATGGGGGCGGCGGTTAAAATGTGGAGAATGAACAAGCATTTCACAATTAGAGGTCAGAGTAGGACGGCAGTGTACAAAGAAAAAGCCTGTGAAATTGCTACTAGTAATGAGTCTCCAAGAGCTCGAGTCTATCGAGCGCTTTCACCAGCGCTTTACTTTCTGAAGAAACTGCTGAATGCCATCTCTCTTGATTACACCTGCAGAAATGGATTTCTTTCCGTACTCTTGTTCATAATAAATCTTAGAAAGCAAGGGGAGCTGAAGTATAAGACAACAGATTTCATGAAGGAAGGTATCATATGTCAGGGCTTCTTGCCATTCATTGTTCAGATGTTTATTTTTCTTGCACATTGAAAGTTTTCTTTGTATACTTGACAGTAAGACAATCGTATCAAAATTTAGGAAAGTGCTATGACTGCAGAGATAATCCAGCCAAAATCTGAGCAAGGACCGAGAAGCACAATAAGATCTGATGCTCTTCCAGGTGTTGCAGTCCTTCATTTAGCATTGACATTTATTACCTCAACAGCTATTGACAATACCATCTTCACTTTCTTGCCAGATGCGTTCTGGGGCATAATAGTTTCCTTGTGACAAAACTTGTTATAAACAAAGGAGGTGGAAGATTAAAACAGTGACCAGTTTTATAGAGGAATTCCTCCCTCAGACTGTAGCCTGGTTACTGTGCTGTTAGACTCTGTATAAAACATAATAGGATGCTTTAAATCTCTAAGAAGAGTTTCTGTAAATATGTTTGTTAGAAAAGAGAACACAATAAGCTATCAAAACACAAAATATTATCAAAACGGGGTAGTGTTGATTTAGATACCAAGTTTATGCATTTCAGCACAGATGTAATCTGCTCTGATCAGCACTGAGACATTTATTCCCCTTACTTTAGGAAGAAATGGTGTATAGAAGAGCAGTAAACAAGTCTGCTGTTTGGCAATGGTACTCGGATAAATCCATATGCCACTACATTGCTTTTAACGAAGATAATAGTGTAATAATAAAAAGGTTAAAATGTCTGGAAATATGTCAAAATGTTTCTTTAAAATTAAACCTGTAGTTGTCGATCAGGTACACAGAATCTAGCGTTTTTCTCACCTGCCATTTTGTTTATGCCATCTTCCAGTCTGTGAGATCAGGTAGCACGCATATGAAATATATTTACTGCATTCTGTGGTGCAATACATACAGGCAATTGAATCTCTGTGTGTACGTTTCAATAAAATAAGAAATACATTCCTGACGTTCCTTCATTTACTGATCAAGCAAAACTCCTAAAAACGAAAGAAAAACAAGCCATCTCCCAACAAAGTAGTAGTCTGAAATGTCTGATAGGCAGTGTTAAGGCAAGAGCAGCTTGTAAAGAAGGACAATTTTTAATTTTTTTTAATTGAGGATAGTGGATTTAGGAAAAAAAAACCCAATTGTCATCTCCTGCACCTATTGACTGGACTGAAATATGTATTTTAATTCTATTTTTGAATGTTCAGAAATATTGGCTGGGATTTAAAATACCCATAACTGAGCAGAAATGCTGCCTTTGATGATGGCCCAATTTTGGCCCATATAAAATTATAGCATAATGGCTGTAGGAAATATCTATAATTCCTTTCAAAAATCTGAAATAACATGAAACCTGTCTTGGTTTCCCTGCATCACTGTGTAGTGCGGGTCTATCAAAATATTCAGCCTGGGCATATTTATTGCTTCACAATCAAGCATGCAGAATTTACCCTTTTAAGATGAAACGCAATGATTATATATGCCACTTCGACTGTCCTTATTTTCTCCTCATTGTATTTTCAAACACAATCCGAAAAGAAGCTCAGAGAGATAGAAGCTGAGAGGGAAAGCAGCTGATCCTCTGTTTCCTGTGAAGGAGGAAGGCAGCAGCTTGCTCAGCTTCAGTATAAGCTGCAATGGAGCGTGGGGTGTCCTTGCCTTCCAGACGCTTTCTCAGCCAGTAGATGCCGTAAACAACGTTGTAATCTTGTCATGTTGCAAGCACGCTAATCATGTCCCACATTCGGATGATAGCGTAAACAGCATAAATGTCTGTTATTGCCACAATAACGGTTTCAGCGTAGGAGCCAAGACAAGGAAGAACAGGAGCTGAAGAAAATAAGGCTGTTACATAGAGAACATTCTAGTTAGCAGATGAAGATCCACCTCCAAGAAGCTGCTTTTCACTTTGCAACAACCTAGCCAAACCTTCACTGCTTCTCATTCAGGGGTGTTTCTACAGCACCATTTTTTGATCTGCTATAAATCGATGATTTCATTGATTTCTCTGGCTTTTTGATATGCCTGTCGTTTATTAGAATAGTGAAAAGATATGGGAGTAGGCAGAACAATCAAGAAGAGGAGAGGTGAGAGGAAGTGCATAAAAAATAAAGCATTTTATGGAAAAGGTCTATGGGATAATAAATTATTATAAACTTCCCTGGGGTGTTATTTTTATACATAATGTACAGTTTAATATAGAATCATAATATATAATACAAGTCAAAAATCTCATAGAAATAACATGACTTTTTAGTTGTAATAAATGTTTTGCTAGAGCAATTTCTATTTCCTTTTTTTAGGAATGAAGTCATTTTTCAGTAATCAAGAAATAAAACTGAAAAAAATATACAGCCAACCATCTTGAAGCATATAGCTGTTAAAAGTGCTAAGCAGACCAGTGCTAAGCAAACCATTTTTAGTGGATTATTATTGTTTTAACAGTGGAAACATTTTAGTGCATTTTGTTTGATTAGAGCTACTGTTACATATTATGAATATGAAAAAAAACAGACATATAACTGCATGCAGTTGTGTAGTTGAGGAAAAACGCAAGTCAACAGAGTGAACCTTCCTCTAATTCGGCAAAATAGAAATTACCCACTTCTGCCTGCCTTGCCACAAACCACCAGATTTCAAGTATAGACAACACTTCATTTTATCACTACCTCGCTGGCCATAATTCAGAGAGGTAGCCGTATGTAAATACATTTTTGCCTCTTTAGCATAAAAAATAGGCAAACCATTTTCATCTAAACATCTGTTCCTTCCTGGTCCCATCCAAGTATACATGCTATACTTGTATAGGGTGGAGAATGGATTGAGAGCAGCCCTGAGGAAAAGGACTTGGGAGTGCTGGTGGATGAGAAGCTCAACATGAGCCGGCAATGTGCGCTGACAGCCCAGAAAGCCAACCGTATCCTGGGCTGTATCTAAAGGAGCGTGGCCAGCAGGTCGAGGGAAGTGATTCTGCCCCTCTACTCAACTCTCGTGAGACCCCACCTGGAATACTGTGTTCAGCTCTGGAGTTCCCAACACAAGAAGGACATGGAGCTACTGGAACGAGTCCAGAGGAGGGCCACGAAGATGATCAGAGGGCTGGAGCACCTCTGCTATGAAGACAGGCTGAGAGAGTTGGGGCTGTTCAGCCTGGAGAAGAGGAGGCTCCGGGGTGATCTTATGGCAGCTTTCCAGTACCTAAAGGGGGCCTACAGGAAAGCTGGAGAGGGACTTTTTACAAGGGCGTGTAGTGATAGGACAAGGGGCAATGGATTTAAACTGAAAGAGGGCAGATTTCGGTTAGATATAAGAAAGAAATTTTTTACATTGAGGGTGGTGAGGTACTGGAACGGGTTGCCCAGAGAAGTTGTAGATGCCCCATCCCTGGAAGTGTTCAAGGCCAGGTTGGATGAGGCTTTGGGCAACCTGGTGTAGTAGAGGGTTTCCCTGCCCATGGCAGGGGGGTTGGAACTAGATGATCTTTAAGGTCCCTTCCAACCCTAACCATTCTATGATTCTATGATTCTATGATTCTATGATTCTATGATTCTATGATTCTATGATTCTATGAAGTATTCCTTTTATTTGCTCATCAGCTAAACACATACCGGTATGTTGTAACTTGACCATGCCTAATCAAAACCACATTAAACAACTACATAAAGAGAAGTTTGCCAGTTTGATCAACCTTTTCTTTGGAGATGAGATCACAGGACAAGGAGGCAAATTTTGCCATCCTTTGCCATGCTGAGTAGTGCCTCACCTTGCTCATCCTCCCCGGGACATGGAGGGGATCACTGGCACCGTACAGAGGAGCAACGACCAGGAGCAGCAGTGGCAGGACATAGCTCTGCACTGCAACTTCCCGAGGAGTCCCAAGGAAGAAGGGAGAGGAGCTCTGAGGAAGGAGGAGCCTGGGAAGGAATAGTGTCTGACAGTAACGCTTCTGTTCTACAAAACACTCTTTTTCAGCCAGTTCAGCTCTTTTGTCTGGAGCAATGTTTGCAAGCCAGGTGTCACAGTCTCCCTGCTCTCTGCTGAAGAGGGGTGGCCCTATAAAGCCCGTCCTCCCAACACACCTCCAGCTAAATCCAGACTCCTCATTTAGGTAATCCTTACAAGATTTCACATAACATAGACATATATATTGTCCTTGATGTATGGCTCTGCAACCCAGTACTAAATGGGTAGGTGTAAATGGATACAGAGTTTTAGTTATGTGTTAATAAAAAACCCAATTAAGATCAAAATACCTTCCACAAAGTTAACACAAAAAGGGATGCGTTGAGTTAAATTACACTAAGGAATAAATGGCAAATGCCTGCTTGTATCTGTAAGTGGGGCTTTCATGAATAATCCAGCATGCTTGCTGATGATAATGAAAATGCCCGTGTCTTATATATTAGAATTACTTCTCCCTTAGGCTCTGCAAGCTAAAAGCTCTGCCTATTGTTGCACACCATGCTAGGATGAAGAGCTGCTAAAGCAAGGCTTGATTTTTGCATTGATAGTCTACTGCAGTAGAGGTGAGTTCTTGTTATTCATTTTCCCACAAGCCCACAAAAATGGCACTGCTCACTTATTTCATAGTAAAAAAAAAGATGTTTTATATTTCTCAGCTAATGGATCTCTTTTAACAACATATATCTAAAAATTTAAACCAGCCAAAAATCTGTAAAAAACTCTAATGGTTACCTCCATGATGCTCGCCTGGTGGAGTCATTGAAAGGGGAGGCCTGGCTTTAAATGCAGAATTCAACTGATAAATGTAATACCACACTAATTTTAAAATTTACATCAGGAAGGGTGAAGTCAAATACAGAGCTGGTGGGGAATAATCAACTCTTTTATAGAAAAACTGTACTGACAGGAATAACCCCTCCGAATTCTAAAAGTGAAAGCAGCATGGCAGTGGGAACAGATTACTGGTTAGTCAGTTTATTAGGGCTTCTAGAATTCGTAGCTTACCCAAGAGACATTTTAGTTACAGGCTAATCAACTGGAAAAGATACTTGAAGAAAAAGGATATCCTAGTTGATATAGTTCACAAAGCATTAGTTAAGCCTCATGGGTCTGATGGACAACAAATTATTGTTGAAACAGCTCAAATCTAAAGAACATTTTTCTGTGTCATTTGTTTCAACTTGTTCTTCTTTGTCACCTAGAATCAAGGAAGCAGCTCTGCAGCATTTATGGGCTGCATCAGTGACAAGTTTATTCTCCCACCCTTTCCCTTGTACTTTTTTTCTCTCTGAAATATAATGGGCAGGGACTACCTTTCTCAAACAACAGCAGATTTAAACCAAAACAGCCTGCTGCTCACTACTCTAAGACCATTTTACGTTGCTCTGGCAGCATAAAAGAGACTTAAATGGATATAAAAGGGTAACTTACACTCACTTTAATTCCCCCGTTATATTGCCAGTGATATATAAAGCAGCTTCAGACTGACCAACAATCCAGACCTAAATGTTAACTGTTATGATTTTATTGCATGCATAGTATTGCTACAAATCTATAACTTGGGATATTTGGTCCTGTTGCCAAGACATTGGAAGATTCACAAATTACAGCACAGTCTCTACAGAATTATCTCTATCTTTTATACTCATGCGGGGTCAAAGTAGACTTAAACTTTGTATGTTTAGCAAATTGTGGCTAAGAATTTTAATTTAATATCTGTCTGTCAGACAGCTCTCCAGGGCACAAGATGAGATGCCAGGGTTTATTTGCTTTGTTTGCTAGACAAAGATTTCTCTGTGAACTGCTCTGGATATACATTTTAGCCAGAGAACCTTCACAAAGACTTTGAGATTGATACTGCTCTCAGTATAGGTTTGTCTTGAACCTCCAAACATAGCATGGCCTGCAACTAGAAATTGCTTTGTCCTGTTGCTGATATAGTGTCACAGAAGAACACGAGCAAACCATACAGGATTGGACAAAAGATCCAGTTAACCTGGTATTCTGTTTCCACCAATGATCAAATGTAGATGCCTGAGGAACAAGATGAACATATGTGGTCCTCCCCTGAGTCTTTCCCACCCTTCAACCTTCTGCAGCTCAGGGCATGCCTGAACCAGACCTGGTTTCTGGGCACTGTGCATCCCACTGCAAATTTCCTTTAGATACGTTCATGCCATCTTTGTCCAAATGCCTGTAATTGTCAGTGTTCACAACATCCTGTGGCAAGGAGTTCCTCAGATCTGTTACCGATTGCACGAAAACCATCTCCTTTATTTGAATTTGGCTTCTGTTAGCTCTTTTTGATCTCCGTTCTTGTGGTGGAAGAAACTGTGAGCAATCAATCACTATCCACTCTGTCAGGTCACTCATGGTTTACATCCCTCAGGCATCTCTTTTTCCAGTCTGAAGGATTCCTGTCTATTTAATCCTGCCTTCAACTGGAGTCGTTCCAATAACTCTGACAAGCCTATTGCCATTTTCTGAACCTTTCCTGTTCTCCTGGATCCTTTGAAATGCAGGGACCCGAACAGTATGCAGTATTCAAAGATGGGAAACAGTCCTCTGTTGTGTCCTCTCTTCTTTTCCTCACGATTTCTAATGCTAGATTAACTTTATTTTTTACTACAGTTGGGCACTGACTGGAAATTTTCATAAAATTGTCTATTACAAACTCAAGATCTCATTCTCTAATGTCACTAGTAAACACACAGTTCATGTAAACTTAGAGGGTTTTTTTTTCCCTTTCTCACTTGAGTTACACTGAATTTCAATTGCCATTGTTATTACTAAGATCACGGGATCTTTCACTAATATTTCTTAACTGGACTTCTTTACTCTGATGCATCAGTTAGTATTATCAGCAAGTTTTTCATCTCACTGCTCATCACCTTTCCCAGATTGTTTATGGGTATATTTGCACAGCGTAGACCCTAGCATTGACCCTGCAGAACTCTCCACAGACTCTCTTCGCTGACAAATAATTCACTTACTCCTATCCTCTGATAACGATCATTTAACAAGTTTTTATCCATGCAAAGATCTTTCCCCTTATGCCGTCGTTGCAAAGTTTCATTAAGAGACTTATACCTAACCCAAAATCTTCTGTAAATTCAGGTGGACTACATCAATTCAATCACTCTAAACTGAATGTTCAGACAACCCCAAGAGGCTTGTGAGACATGGCTTCTCCTTACAAGAAGGATTCAGTTCCTCACTAGGGTACTGTATTTCTCCACCGTTTCTCTTATAGCTCCTCACTAATCACTAGTTCCTCAAATCTAATCTGGAAGGTTTTAATTTTTCCCATTATGAATACAATGGAATGGCTATATTTGAATTATTAGTCTTTTATTGCCTATTTCTTTTGTAAGCCTCCTCTGCTGTAATGACAGGTCATTCAGACGTGCCTACGGGATTACGGCACTTTGAATATCCTGTCATAGCAGTTGTCTTGTTCACGTTTGGCTGAATTCAACACCATTGAAGTAAGATGATCTTAGCCACTTGATTCAATATAACAAGGACCAAATTAATTCTTGTCTTACATTATCACAAAGGCTGAGTGCTCTTTATATGTTTTTTTCCCCGATTATAATTTTTATCGCTTGGTGCAACTACTTGTGGATTCATTCAATCTGAATGGAAAACAGTGTTAATTTAAGATGTACTTAACTTATTCACTCCTGATGTTTTATCTGCTGTAGTCCTGATGCACACCCTCATTCATTCAAAGTCCAGTCCCACCACATCTGTACCTATTTCACTGTCCTCTGCTCCACCACTTAAATCAGCACATGCTGCAAGTCTGACTGTTCTTCTGATGTCTACGGTCTTCTGACTGCAGAGTGCCTGTGTTTGTATTAGAACCAATATTTCTTCTGTGCCTGCCCAGACCCAATGTTTATAAATTCCCTAACCAAACAGAGCCTGGAAATGACTACTCTCATTTTTAGTACTTTTATTTCCTTTCTTTTTAATTTCTCAGTGACAGATATCTCCATAATTAGGAAATCATCTTTGTCTTCAAGAAACAGGTAAATGATGCTCATTTGAATTCACATGACAGAAATCTAAGGCTTTACACAGAATCTGATCATGACCCTCAAATGAATGTAACAGTGTGCAGACATGGAAAACTGTTGCTCTATGCACCACCTCAAGGCAAGCTATTTCCACAATTATCTTGCTGTCTTCTTGTTAATAAATTGTAGGCTTTGTGAAAATCCAGGAATGCATTAGGAAAAAGGAAGCTGGCCAGAAAAAGAAAGGACCAGAAAAGCTAGTAAGATCAAATGCCCTTTACCTTTCCTGTGGTGCTGCTTGGAGGCTAGAAACTCCTTTCTTAGAGGCTCCAAGGCTAGCTGTGGTGCCAAGCAGTTGAACAAGGATCCCCAAGGTAATGCAAAGCCTTCAACATGCTCCCCCTTTTGGTCTGTGCTCTCACCCTGTTCCCCAGCCTCCATCCCTGGTTCTGAGTGAAAACGCAACTTCAGTCATTTGCTTCTTAGGTTAATGACACAAACTCTTTTCCTGCGTGTTACAATTTGGAAAACAACAATGCAAAGGAGCAATCTAGAGATTTCCTGCTTGTAATAGTTTCTTTTTTTCACTCTGCCATGAGAAGGAATGGTTTGGTCCACTGACAGCAGAGGAGGGAAGGACTTCAGAAAGCGCTTTTCAGTGGCCCAGCTTAGTTCCCACTGAAGGAGTCGAGTCTGCTGAGTCTGCTGAAATCAGCCAGCTGATGAGCGCTTTTGAAAATGCTGCCTTACACATCTTTTTCTCAGACAGACAGTGGTGGAGCTGAGCATAAAATTTCTGATATTTCCTTTCCCTGGAGGAAAGTCAGCAAGCCTTGTCTCTCAAATTGCATTGGGGACAGCTCTCTTCTCCTTTTCTCGTTACCAAACCCTGATTAGAATTCAGTGTAAAGATTAGTGATAGCAGGACTGGTTCTGGTTGGACATTTTTAGGCCACAAATATGCTGTTACATAATCAGATGATTTAATCTTTTCATAAAGATGCATTTCTTTTATCATAAGAAGACACAGGGTTGGTTTTGCTATGAGAAGCAATGTTATACTTTAATAATAGAAGTCTGGGTTGTTTATTCAGAGTCAAGGTTTTTATGACTCCTGAGCCAGTGATGCCCAGTAATTAGATCTGTAGCTTTCGGCTCCTTATTATTCAGTGCTGCTGGATTAGAAGGATTACATTTATATATTGGCGAGCCAAAGAAGATTTTTCTTTTATGAACACTGAACTTCTGAGAGTTTTTTTGAATTAATAACAGTAGAATTAATGCTTTGAAGGCATTGTTATTAAAATGGTGATCTCGGTGGACACCATGCAGTAGTGCTGGTTGAAAAGTAGGACATACGTTGGAGAGGAAATTCAAAGATTTTTTACATTTGTTTTAATCACAAGTCAAGGCAAAATGTCAAAAACCTCCCAATTTTTCATGAAGCAACTTAGAGACGATAAGGCTCAAACTTCTTTTTAAGGGTGCAAAGAGTAAATGGTAAATTTGAAGGAAATCTTTTTGTCCCTTCAACAGTAAAACATTATTATAAAGCACCTTCAAAAATGTGATGAGGTCGATATAGTCTCCTGAAATGCTGTAATTCACTTCAGTCAGCTCTTTCCAATGGAAAAATCTTTGGAAAACTTCTGAGCAGTTGTATCGCGCAATGAAACTATGGCTCACCGTTACACAGACATGCCGAATTCAGAAATGTTTTGCTTGAGATTCTGACAGCCTGTGCAGCATGACCATTGTGCCACAATACCAGGGGTCGAGCCTTCACTGAACTAGGCCCTTCTCCGCAGAAGACAAAGACAGCCCCATCCCAAGCAGCGTGCAGTTTAGACGCTGTCAGTCTCAGTAGTTAGAAGACAAAGTGCAGCACAGAGACAGCACATATAAAGGCAAGAATTCTGCAGCAGAGCAAAGATGGCAACCTGGGCTTGTTCTCAGGTCAGGGCCTTGGTCAAAGGACTATTCTTCCACCTTAGATACGCTTTCAAAGTCATATGACTTGGAGTTTCTGTTGAACTTAAATTTTAGACAAAGCTCCCCTCATTTTTAACTGTGAGTCTATCAGAAACAAGTTATTTTCCTAGAGTTTGTCTTGGTTTATCTTTCCTAGACTGCTGGAAACTGCCATTCACCTTCTGAGGCTAGTGAAGAACCACAAAATGGTCCAGATTCCCTTAACTGCTTGAGTCTTTCCACACGGGAGATGATCAGAGAACTTCTAATGGGGATCTAAACCACAAGGGATCAGGTGCCTTGAGATATTGTTATGGACACATCATAGACCTTCGATTTAGAGAAACTTTCAACAACAGATCACACTATGTAATAAATACTCTGTTCATTTTTCCTTAAAAATTTTGCTATTGTATGCAGAGTCCAAGCGCTTGATAACTGTTTTGATCAGGTGCAAAAATGCTTCTCTAGGTCACTATT